>NC_086284.1:161849716-162153586 GCF_963924245.1 Chroicocephalus ridibundus
AAATACCAAAAAACTACAAAACGTGTATTTCTGTGGTTCTAGGCTTCCTCAAAAGAAATATGGCTTTACAATCAATATGAGTTGTGGGTGATAAAGATTCTTCATTTAGCTGTGAACCCACAGAACATAAACCAGAGCTACAGGTGGAAGCTCAGATTTCCTGCAGTCAACATTAGATAAAGAGTCATGTTATGGGGGACATCTTTGGTACTTGTTTTTGGGTAACCCACAAGGTCAAGTGGAGCGCAAATCTCTTGCTCTGAGAAATCAAGGATGACACGAGGCTGTTAACTGCAAAAGGAAATGGATCGACTGAATGCAAGACTGAGATACTCATAGGACAGAAATAAGGCACTTTGAGAGGAGATTGGCTCTGAAGGGGACCTCATCTTCAGTCCTGCTGCTCAGCCGATGCGGAACACTTCAGAGATCACACGCAAGTCATGAGCTGCAGTAACAGCTTAAAGAAATCCACCGTTCTTGGCAGTGCTCACCCAAGCGCGTTTGCGAGGACAGTGTTTCCTGGAACTGGAGTGCTGCTCCCTCCCCTCGCAGCTCTCCCACTCCAAGCACTGCTGGTTGTTTTGTGAACAGCCTCATTCACTGCATGCTGCACTTGCCTAGGGCTGGAAATCCATCTCCCCCCTTCTCCCTCCTCTCAGCCTGCCGCTAGTTCCGATGGGATATTTTCTCTCTGCATCAGCCTGTTCTCTGCCTCTCTCTCTTAGTGAGCTGGGCCTGTTTCCTCCTCCTAATTATTCATGCAGGAGAGCAGATGGCAGGGGGAGTGGATTTCCCACTCGCTGGGAGCGTGCTAGCTTATACAGATACTTGGTTTTGTCACACAAAAGGGGAATAACGCCAACTGCAGAAAAAAGCAAGATATTCCAGAGCCTGATTCCTAGTATCCTCTAGTCTCTGTTCTTCTGTTCAAGCACGATATATTTTGGGCGACATCGTGCAGCTCTAAGTGTGCATTTATGCCAGTTACATCACAATGTGCTTTTTCCTTGTTTTAAATTTTTAATTGGGCTGAGAAAACAATTCACAGCATATTGTTTATCAAAACGAATGCCGATTTTTCATCTCAAGAAATAGCTGCAGTTCAATACAGCCACAAATATTTGGGGAAGACTATTTTCAAGTCTGCAGTGGAAGCATCAGTAGTCGCCTGCAAATCTTCCATATTCGGACAGTGGAGGTCAGTGGTGATGAGGTACATGGGACATGGGCAGGATCTTTGACTGGAGGACATTCCTACATACACCTTGCTTGCAAACTGCACTTAGGACACTCACCAAACACCCTGTGCCTGGTTCAGTGATGAGGGCATTGCTGGGACTGTTCCCAATAGGCAGCCTGAGCAAGCCGTGCTGTTCTGTAGTCCAGCAGTATTCACTGTCACAGAAATAGGCCCCTCCATGCCAGTTGGCCTTAGTACCCAGGGACACTCCTGGACATGTATAATTTATTAGACTGTATGCAACTGTGCTACAAGTACCCACGCAGGCCTCTCAGTTTTGCTGGCCCAAGTGACCTTTTCATTACCGTGCCAAAATGCTGCCACTGGAATGCAGCTGCAATTAGCATTGATAAAGCTTCTGTTGCAATTACCTCCATCACCAAAATAAAATGAAGATGACAACATATGTGCACTTACCCAGCCCTGGCAGTCTGACCAGCTCTAGCTGACATTATGAGCAAAGCTACTGTCGTAGCCTCATGAATAAAGAGCAGCAATGCTTTACGTGAAGTCTTTCAATCAAATTTTCACTTCGTAGGTTCTGCAGCAATAAGTGCAGTCACATTTTGATTTATAGTGACATTCAATGGGTACCCCAAGAGCGGCACAGAGAAATAAGTCACTGGTAAAGGCCACTGGGGTCTGTGCTGTTTTAATTGAAGCAACAAGTCTGTCTTTGACTGTTACACAAGTACTGCCAGACTTTCAGGGTTTTTGCTGTTTTTCAGAAAGCTTGACCCAAAATGACCTTGCAGAAAACTATATGCAACTGAAAACAGCTATTCAGAAAGAACGGACAACTCAACCAAGTCCAGATTTTAATCTGCGATTTCAAAAGCTTCTCTCATGCTGTGAATTAAGGTAACTGAGTTGTAACTCAACAGAATCAAAGTGGGAGAAAGCTGGTGAGAGAGGACCTGTCTGATGGTTAGCACACTAAAGCAAAAGCTCTATTTCAATTTTATATCAGGATAATGAGCAGCAGGAGCCAATGGGCTTCCAAGCAGCAGTTGACCGGTTTATCAAGGCAAGTCTTACAGAGAAAAAGCCAGGAAAGAGGAATGAGGGGAAAAAAATGCAACATATGACAGAGTAATTTAAGGTACTGTCTTCAGACATCAGAACCCATTTAATTAAATCTCTTACAAATGCAAATGCCACTTTGTTTCCGTTTGTCATCAGTGATGCTAAACTGTCAAGGTAACACAAAGGAAACTTAAGAAATGTTTTTTCATTACATGTCTCACAAATAAAAGCTTCAGCAGTCTGAGGAGAAGAAAGAAGACTTACAACATTCCCTGGTTCCATCACATGTAACATGCAGCGCACATACCTCCCTTCTAGGATGGTTTCTTCATCACCACAAAACTTAGGCTATTGTGGCTATAATGCACCTACAAATCAACTTCTCTTTAATTGGGTCCCTGCCACCTGTAATTGAGATGTGACTTTTGCCATGAAGCCAGCCAATAACTCCTCTTTTCACACAACAGCAGAAAAAGTGCATTCAAAGAAGGTAGCTGTAAGAAAGGCAAACTGAATAATCCTTCAAGATTCAACAGGGAAGCATGAACTTAGCTCAGTCATGTTTTGGTCTATCAGTCATGCAATGACCAATCAGCCAATGAGGGGTTCAATCTCCTGAGCCCAAAGTTGCATAATGGGATTTTTAAAAGCTTTGGACTCATGCCCTTCCAGACCAGTAGAAGCTGAGACTTGGCCAAACACTTCAGAGTGTAACAATGTTTTGTTGAATTGGGAATTTAGCCATGGGACCATGAAAAGAAGTTTTTTGTGCAGTACTATTGTTAACACAAAACCTGGAAACATGTAAGGCTATTTACTGCAATAAAGACATATTAAAATATCAACAACTTTCAGAGTCAAACAGGATGCTCCTCTGAGCAGCTTAAGTTGTGTTTACAGAGCAGGGCCTTGGGAAACCGTTCCGAGACACTTGCCATAGGGTTATTCCAAGTATTTAAGCCCAGTCACATGAGTATCCAGAGCAACACCTTCCAGACCTATTAGCATTTGCTATTTGTAATACCAGTATGCAGAAACAACCTTCTGGGTAACCCCATACCACCCCCTGGCTATATTTTATAACTTGGATTTCCTCTTCCCCCACTCGCAACTGTTGCTAACTGGTAAGGTTTTTCTTCTTCCAATTTGCTGTAATTGCTTTATGCTGAGGCTCTATTGATCTGTCGAGGATGTGTGAGCGGGGCAATTTCTTGACAACTCTGAGGCCACAGGTCTCTGCCTGCTGGCAAGTGAGCATGGAGAGTCAGATGGGCAGAGGTGCTGGGCCAAATCTCAATTCCTTTTTACTGAACACCATCTTTCCTGTGCCAGCAACACCACCACTCCTTACATAGCCTAGAAGGAGCATTTTAAATGGCCACTTGAAATTGTGGTAGCTCCTGCCCCTCACAGACCCTAAGACAAACAGAGAAACAAAAAAGCAAAGCAAAAATCTAACAGAAGAATCGGCAAGCTAAGCATGTTATCATCAGTGACACAGACGTTTGATCCTGTGAGTTACTGAACGTAGTTCTTGCAGCTCAAGCTGCTGGTTAGTCTCCTTTTCCATGTACTTTTAAGTACTGTAGTTCTCTTGTTTGGGAATTTAACTGCCATTCCAGCCACCACTCACAATGAATGGAGCATTTTCTGTTCCTTAGGTGTTGTGTATCCCCTCTTCAGGCAGCAGACCCTGCTGGGCGCCACACAGCCCTGAGCACAGCCACATCGGTTCTCACCCACTTTTTCCTCAAATGTTAGTAGTTTCAGGATTACCAACTCTTCAACCTGGGTCGCACCAATGACCAGGGATGCTTTAGAAGTTTCATGGTTGGTTAATGAAACAGATATTCTCTTTGTCATGAATGAAATCACATCATTCATCGAAGCAGCATCCCACCTGATTTCAAACACTGAGGTTTCCCTAGCCCAGCTTCCAGGCATGAAGGTGCCAGCACTTCAAACCTCACTATTCCTCAAATCTTTGGATTGGCGTTGTTGCATGGATGC
Organism: Chroicocephalus ridibundus; assembly: GCF_963924245.1. Classification (NCBI taxonomy): domain Eukaryota; kingdom Metazoa; phylum Chordata; class Aves; order Charadriiformes; family Laridae; genus Chroicocephalus; species Chroicocephalus ridibundus. The sequence goes on from NC_086284.1 coordinate 161,853,996, forward strand.
AGTCAAAGCTGGGCCAAGCAGGATGCACAAAGTGCTCGCTTCTCTTTGTATTGTGCAAAGCTCTTTCATTAAGAGTTCCTGCAATGCAATGTCATTTTGCCATTCAGCATGAGAACTGTTTGTGAAAAACAGATTAGTCCTTTTATTTGGAGTGCTCCCAGCATACAAGAAGAGGGATCTGATAAAATTGAAGGTCCGCTGTGCTTCAGAAAGCAATTCTGATGTGCACCTAAGCTTTTGCAAGACGTTCATTCTCCAGCCATGCAGGCTGCATTGCAGCCAATACAAGAAAAAAGGAAAAAATGAGTGGGTGTAATAAGGCAATTGCAAATGGTGTGTGCAAACATAGAAAACACACTCACGTTCTTGTTTAGGAGATTTTTGTAAGCAGAAATAATGAGGCCCAACTGAGTTTATATAAAAGAAACATACTAAACCTGTTTGACTGGATTAGAGATGGTCTCATTAGAGAGCAACGTTGACACTGATCAGTATACATCACATGGGATTTTTTTCCCCTTGCCTCCAAGATTTGTTCTGTCACCCAATAAATTTGATTTTTCTTATTATGACTTAGAGGCTGAAGACTTTATATTGATCTGGCAGCACAGAGTCTCAGGAATTGTCTAGACTTGTCCCAGACTGAGCTTATTTTATGTTGTTGTAGCAACAAGGAAAGCATTGCTTAAATTTGTTTTATTCTCACTTTAGTTTAGAGTGTTAACATATAGTCATTTTATATGGATTGTTGTGTTGTTTGCACCTTTCCTCACTTCTGTGCTATCAGTAATCTGCTCTTCTAATCCTGCATACACACAAGGCTTCCTGTGCAGGGCTTGTCACTAACGTAAGAGACACTGCACAATGTTACTGACCACCCTGCCCTCCATTGTGCAAAGTAATTAAATAAGAATCAGGGAAAGCAAAGAGGTATGTTGGTAAATAGACATCCTTAACAGGTGACCATGGAGCCCTGGAGGTTCCATCTTTACTCTGTCCTGGAATGTAGCTCTGCATTCCTTGCTGCTCCTGCCAGCAAGCGCCGCGATTGCACTTTGCTGTCTGCAACACACAATACTTGGTAGGCTGGATGGGCTGTTCCGCCAACGTGTCATCTGAGCAGCTCAGTTCCTTTGGCTGCCTAATTTGCCTCCTTAAAATAAAGACTTCAGCACCTGGTTTAATTCAGACCCCTCTAAATATGTCTTGGCCTCTGAGCCATTTTCAGCTAACAACATGCCCGAAATACAGTGCTGGTAGAAATCGAGCTGTCATCTTGCCTTGATGTCAAAAGGCTTTTGTAACTTGAACTCCTGATTGTTTGGGCGTCGAGACTAGAAGGCAAGAAATATGCCTCTACTTGTGCAAGCAAGACACCTGCCAAATAGCTGTGCACAGCCATACATGGCTGCCTGTGACTGACGCCTTTTTCTGCTAAAACCAGAGCACAGCTCCCTTGTGAAGAGCCACTGGCAGTGCAGAATGTACTCAGCTTTTCCTGCATCGAGTCTCCAGAGAACAGTGGCTTAGCCTGACTGGGAAGTACAGCAGCCTGTTGTCGGCCCAGCCCCTCACCCTTGAGAAAGTGGCTGCCTGTGGCAGCAGCAGAACCGCTGCTGCCCAAAGGGGAAAGGAGTGACTTGGTGTAAAACTCTCCAGGCAGCCTCTGTCCTGTGCAGAGCCAATGACCTCGTCAGTCTATACACAGGGCTAAGCTAACAACCTGAGGAGTCATGGGGCGTAGCAGTTTCAGCAACGACTGTACTTTCCAGCCTAGCTAGACAGAGCGAGAGGTGAGAGAAAGGGGCCTGGTGGGTCCGTTGGGAGGCAGAATTGTTATAGATTGTGCCGTGGCTGTTTCACTCTGTCTTTGGCAGAGTTACTTCCCAGAGGCTGGGAGAGAGGTATGATTGCACGGCAGAAGCACTGCTGTTCATGGAGCAAAAAGCACTATAAAACAGCAATGAAGAACAAGGATGGCCTATCAAGATGGTAGGAATAACATGGAGAGCCCAAAACATTAGCCAGGCAGGGCTTGCAACTAACCTTGAGTCGTGGCTTAACTCCAGCCACAGCTAAGCACCATCCAGCCACTCACTCACTCCCCGCCTTGGTGGGACGGGGGAGAGAATTGGAAGGCAAAAGTGAGAAAACTCATGGGTTGAGATAAAAACAGTTTAATAATTAAAAAAAAACAACAACCACCACCCACACCAACCACAGCCACCACAACACCAACTTGTAAGGAAAAGAGGAAAAAAACCTAAAAAGCTATGAGAGAGAAATAAAACCCAAGAAAGACAAGTGATGCAAATGAAAACAATTGTTCACCACCAACCAACTGATGCCCAGCCAGTCACTGAGCCATTCCCCCTGCCATCCTCCCCCCTAGTTTTATTGCTGAGGATGACATCATATGGAATATCCCTTTCATCATTTGGGACAAACCACTGCCACAGGATCCGGCAGTTTTCTATCTCATTCCAGGAAAGGTGGTCTGTCCGTACTTGTAAACAATGCAGGCATTTTCATGAATGCCAGATAATCGTCAGTTTGTTATTGGTATTCTAGCTTGGAGGCTCCTATGAACTTTTAAAATTGCACTTCAACTCTGAAAAGAAGGATGCTAACCCCTGGAATTATCTAACAACTTTTCCTGACCTGACATTATAAGCTATACTAAATGAGTGGTGATTCCGGAGAAATAAAGGTAGAAACAATATTGTGAAAACACACAGTTCACCCAGAACTTAATCTGCAGTGAATCTCTAGTTGGCTCATTATAATCATTATTACAGCACATACCAAAAGAAATCGCCCTGTCCCCCCAATCCACTTCACAGAACATAAACCACCAAAACCCACCACCAACAGCAAAGCTTTTCTACTTCTTTCTGGCAACAGCCTTAACCTTGATCCTAAATTGTTTCTGAATTTTCACATGCAATACGACAAAACATTAGGGACTTGGAGATTCTTAACAGCTGAAATTTAGGGGGAAGCTTGGATAGAAGAAAGAGTCTTGCATTAAAACTACAGCAAATTCTCAGAAGAGTTTGAAAGTACAGTATTTCAATCTTGTATTTGGGAAGATTTTAAGTGTCAACCCTTCCATTTTCCTTTGTCAGAATGAAAGATGTAATTTCTCATCAAATGAATTCAGCATCTCTGATTCAAGACTTTCAGAAAGTGTTTTCTTTCAGTACATTTCTGTCTCTCTGGACCAAAGGAGAGCCTAATTTTGAAATGTTTAAGCTTTCTAGGGTTAAAAGCTCTATTTCTTGACCAGTTCTATTGACACATCGTGTGCCACTTGGTCTTTGTGCTGGGAAAGAGCTTTGAAACCACCGCTCAGACACACAGAACAAAGACAGCCCAATTCTGCTCTTTGGTCATGGGGTTTAGCACCATGTAGGACTGACACCAAACAGATTTAACATCAGAAATGACAGATGGCAAGATGGTTTCCACCACTATAGACTCTGTCCTGCCACCAGCTCTTGAGTCTGAAGCTGCCTGACACCAGGAGAGCTCCAGTTTATAGCTGTTAAAGCTGAAAGGATGTATTTTTCATGTCAGCAGAGCGGAACAGTTGGTAATTTTTCCAGAGCAGAGATTACAGCAGGCTGCCAGGCAGCCGTCAATTCTGACACGCCATTCGGAGAGTCCCTGTTGCTGCGTACCAAATGTCTAACCCACAGCTCAGGAAAGAACTGGAAGGTGGACTACCAGCTGATATGCATATAATAAGCTGGTATTTCTGCAGCATGGTGATTTTTCTAGCAGTCCTTCAAAGATTATAAAATGTGCCTAACAGTTTGCTGAAAATGCTGAGATTTAGACAAGATTTAGTCTCACGTAGAAACTGATGGGAGGTAAGCATTCAAGTACACATGCTGAACAACAAGTTCTACAGATACTTCAGTCTTATTAGTCTAAAACATTTAACACGTGTTAATATGTTAAGTTTGGAGATTGAAATGGACACAGGCAATATTATAAAAAAGAAAAACAGTAATGTTCTGCCCTTTTTCCCCTTTGCAGGTAGGGAAACAGCAAAGAAGGTTTCTCATTAAAGGGCAGACCCAGGCAGGGAGACTATCCTTACAGAAGTCTATAGGTCTGGCTTGGGACTACTGAATATTAAGGCAAAGCCACAGTACTGTGTCTGAAGTGAAGGCATATTTCAGACCCGTCAGTGAAGTGCTCTAGTACACTACCAACACTTGGTTAGCAGGTTGTGGCTAGAAGGGAACACAGCCTGCTGAAACAGCAGCCACCCTGACTGTCCTGTTCCCTCATGAAGGCAGTGTTGCCCTTAATAGGTCACTGGATCCACCCTCCTGTGGAGAGAAAACATCCCTCAGGAAACAACGTCTTGGCTGTTTGTTGTTTGGCCATGTGTACAGATAACTCTCCTGCTCCTACCCTCAGAAAGTCTCCATAAGGCTGACTCCTACTGTTCTGGGCCATCTGGATACATCAATGCTGAAGTACTGTAATAGAAAAGCAGTCCATAATGTACTAGAAGACAACATGCAGTGTTTGCTGGGCACCAGAGATGAGGTAGATTAAGTATTCCCCAACAGTTGTCGTGTACCATTTGCACTGTGCATGTAGGACATGTGGGTATTTAACAGACACTGCTGCCGCTTGAAACAAGACCTCATTGACCAAATGGTCCCAATTGTTTTACAGATAATTTAAAAAAAATCCATACAAATCCAGATTAACCTGTGTAGCTCGCTACTGTGAGAAAAAAAAAATTTTAGGTCGAATAGGTCACCTGTTACACCTTAAAGGCCTTCCAGTGCCTCAGCAAAACAACTAGACTCTGCAGAACTCCCCAATGGCCTTGGTTCAAGCCCTATCACTGACAAGACAGTCTTTCTAACACCACTATGAAGGATAAAATTGCAGCAGTTATTATTTTTCATTCCTTACTTAAGAAAATGACCCACCACCTAGAATTAGGCTAAAACATCTTCCCTTGAAGTAGAGTGTATGAAACATGCTATGCAAATTGCATGCCTGCTTTTGAGGTATTCAGGTCTAGTAACCAAGTAAGAAGGGGTATACAGTTACTGCAGGAAGTTAGCTCTTACACTATTAAGTGCCTGAGGCAATTACCCATCCCTCTTACAGAGGGAAACACTGAATATACCCCAGGCCAATGTTCTGTGTGACGGAATTCCAGCCAACAATAGAGAATTACGAGATTACTCTGATGCAAATGCATCGATAGGAAAAAGGGTCATCTGCTGCCTGCCTTACCATTTTCCTCAGAGCATTTCTGTCACCCTGATTTGCTGCTTTTCTGTCTACAGAAGCGAAGGGTAATCCTTTTGTGCAACTACCTCCATCTCCAGTAATTAGTTTGTTGCTTGAAGGAACAAAACTAAATGACTTTTAATTTCATTTTGAAATAAACTGTGCTTTGCAACTCCTTTTGCAGAAACTAGAAAGGAGCTGATTTTGTTCTGGATCATGTTGTTCTTTCTTAGCATTGTGTGCTTGGTAAATTATATTAGCACAGCGTGAAGTTGGCACAAGATATGTGATGCAGCCTCAACTGTAAAATCAAAACTGTTTGGCTGAAAGAATAAAGGATATTTCCCCCACCCACTCTATCTATGATATACAGTGAAGAGGAAAAGCAGTTTGGCTCTGTTCCTTAGTTTGTCATTAGAACATATAGATATGTTCTACAGCAAATTCCTTTTGACTGGTGCTAAATGCCTGACTAATTCTGTAGGCTGAGATCAAAAGAAGTGACAACTCTACAAAATTTGCATTAAGTCAGTTTTAATATGGCATATATTGTACTTTCTTCTATTGGATTAGAATCAGCTCAAGGACATTATTTTAAAGAGTTTTGCTCAATCTCTGCAAAGAGTCCTGCCAACTGTATAGACTGGATGGCCAATAAAGAAATCCAAGGTAATTGATTCAGGATCTGGCCTTGATATATTCCCTGTCAAAAGGAACAACTTCAACATTTCTTCAGGGTAGGACCTCTTTAGCATGTCTCACTGGATAAATTTGGCCAAGACACTCAATCCACTGAAGAGATATGTTGTTGTGAAACACCTATTTTACCACTCCCATAAGGCACTGATGGATTTCAGATAAATTCAGATGCCCCAAAGAAAAGTTTTTCTGTTTAAGGAGCCAAAATTTTCTTTTGGATCAATTTGATGTTGATTAGCTGTTTTTCCTGTTAAAGTTTTCAATGAACAAGGGTTTTGGGTATGATGAAATGCCAAAGAAAAAGCACTAAAGGGGCTTGTTATCATTCTTATTGAAGTTGTTTCTGAAATCCTCTACTCCATTTTAATGGAAAGCTTTGAAACTTACATAATGATTATTTTGCATGGCAGGGCTTCATCCATGCTGAAGACCATAAAAATGTAGTTATCTTGAAGGGACTCTCCACCTATTTTATTCACCCTAGCAACGAGCAAACTCTTCGGCAATAGGTTTGGAACCCCATTAGCTGCAGTTACGTGCAGCTGGTAGCACTGAACCTTGAATTCAGCTGTTTTTAGCCCTGAGGAAGCTTACATGACAGAAAACCGTAGTTTTCCCAAGACCTTCGATATCATTCCCTCAACATCTTACATATCCATGGATAATGCTAAGACAGGTTAAGGCAGAGGCCTCCCAAACCCGAGCCGGGCAGAATGAGGAGAACGACCCACAAAGCAGCTCCTGACTCAGCACCTTGGACAGGGGAACAAAGGTGGGTCGATGGTCCTGGGCGAGCAGCCGCCTCCCCACGTACGAACACACGTGTGAACCGAGTGGTGCTGCTTCTTCCCAAGAGACAGCAACCCGTGAGGCTTCCTTGGTCAGGAAGACCCCAAGAAGTCCTAGAGTTTTAACACTAGCAACAAGAATGTTGGGGAATAAGTACGGAGAGAAAAAGTGGACGAATTATGAACACAGTCTCCAAATTATCTCCAATACTGACAGGTTTAGTAAGATCCCGCAGTCTCAGTAGCTGCAATGTAAAGGCAGTGAGGGAGGAATACTTCTTAACCACCACAGTCGCGTACTGTTCACAACATTCCAAGTCCACCCAAGGGTAAGCAATGTGGGGAAAAAAAATCCCAACCCATAAAAAAAGAAAAAGCGTGTATAGTCATAGAGTTACTACTTCTGCAACTCACGATAGCACAGCATAATAGTATGTGGTGATAACATTGAGTTTTTTCAAAAAGTAAGGAAAGCAACTAATATGATAAACTCAGTGGATAGGAGATATCTAAGTCATAAAAGAGCTTAAGACTCAATGAATTCTCATGAGAACAGGTAAATAATATACTGAAATGCTCTAGAATTTCCTAAGTCTCTCAATCTCTTTCTTTTTTGATAGCATGTTTCAAGAAAACCAAAGCCCCAGTTTTGGCAGTCTTACCGTTATTTATAAACTTCAGCTTATTCACTAGAGAGGAAAAATTAACATTCCAGCAAAAGCACCAATTCATATACTTAAGAAATGAATAGAATGAGTGATGTGCAGTCTGAAATTAAACCACACAAACATTTTAAACTCTTGAACAGACTGATGAAGACAACTATTAAAACAGAAAGAAACATTCATTGAGGGTGCCTGATGAACTGATCACACCAGTCTAGCCACAAGAATAGCCTCCTCATTACGTATTGCAACACATCACAATAAGCTGCCGTCTACTGAAGTAGAGAACTTCAGTCCAGAATACTTTAAAAAGATGTAACTTCTCTGAAGAACTACTTTCAGACTACAAGATCTTCTATGAAGCTGTAAAGCAATATAGTCAAATAGTGTAATTAAGCACACGGGATCAGAGATCTGACAAATGCCTTCAGTCCTATGGCAGTTTACTGTAACTCACTTGGCAAGAAACACTGACAGTTTAGCTAATATCTAGAGTGCAGGTTTGAGGTTCATCAGCACAATTAGTCTGGGCATTCTCCGAAAGGACTTTCCCACGCTTGAGAAGAGCTATATTGACTGCAGGGACTACCATCAATAAAGACATTTACGTCCAGGAAATCAGTTCATGCTGTTGATGTACATGTCTTTAAGAAGGCTCAGGCTGTTTTTTTGTTTGTTTGTTTGTTTGTTTTTAATTGTCTAGTCTTACAGCAGCACTTGCCAACAGTGTTATGCCACAATTAAGGGGAGTTTGAAAAAATTTCCATATCTGTTTACTCGCTAGACTTTTACACAAGATTAGCAACAGCTGCATACAAAACCTTGAGGAATGTGGTGTCAGAAGGAGATCTAATAAAATACACATTGAATCTTGAATTCTGAATTCAGGCAAACACATTTTTACCTTCCCTGAGAGGGGAAACAAAGTTGCTATCACAGCAGAATGTGTGAGTGTTCCATTTCAGAGCTATACGTAGAGAGACTAATATTATCTTTGCAGAAACGTCAATAGTAAGCTGTCCAGAAGACAGAAAATTAGAACTCATGTAGAGGAACACACACACACACAGACATATATATATAAAAATTTAAATTGCAAAGAGCCAGAAGGAGGTTGGCTGCATTTCAATTTTAGGTAGAAAAATCAATTCCACACACTAGACAATTATTCCCACGGGGTGAAGGCTGGAATATTTTCTGTATTTTCACTCAATATTTTCTAAACTTCCGTTATCATTCTGAAATATAATACAGGGCAGAAATGTTTCAGCATATGTTTGGTATTTTTATTAATGAGGAAGAAAGTGAAGAAAATACTGCGTTAGTGCATTCTGAAGGACTCTGTGGATATGGATAGGGTACCAGTTTGACTAAAAGACTGAATCCTGGCCTAATTCAATTACTATGAGGAATTTAATTACTTACTTTCTCTTATTAGAGGGGCTGTGCAGAAGTGTCCAACAGACTGAGATCTGCATACTCAACTCCCATAGCTCCCATCACGTAAAGCACGCTCTCTTTGAAATGATATATTAATCAAAACCTAAAAATCTAGAGCAAGGACTAAAAAAATATTGAAACAAAGGGATCTTCAAATGAGTAACTGAAGCTTCAGATAAGTAGGATCACCTAGATTATCCCCATCAGTTTAAGTTGGTTTAAGATACAACAGCTAGGTGTGAACTACACCCAGATTAATTAACATGCATGAAAATTTTTCTGTAATGAAACAAAGTAGAAAATTTTTGACGGCAGTAGGTTTAAAGACTATAGTTGTGTCCTGGTTTGGGGTGAAGCAGAGACAACTTTCTGTTCCGTGAGAGGCTCTTGCCCACACATGTTGCTGTGGCAACCAGGGTCAGCTGCCATTGGTTGTTTACCCTGTGGAAGGGTCGCACCTGTGGGGAGGTGTGGACAGGTGAGGTGACCCAAACTGACCAATAGGGTGTTCCATCCCATCTGCCATGCTCAGTATAAAAGCTGAGGGAGCAAAGGGTCAGATCTCCTCCAACGGCTCTCTCTCTTTAATGACAGATGCCTGAGGAGGACCCTGTCAGTTTGTCTACCTTCAATCCTCACCAGTGTGTTCCGGAATTCAGTTCCCATTCGTCACTGAGACCAGTCTGGAACTTTCTGAGTGCCTGTTGGTGACATCTCCCTAGGAGCTGGATATGGTTTTGTATATATTGTATCTATTTCATTATTTCCTTTTTATTTTATTATTAATATTTCATTAGTTTAGTTTTTTCTAAACTCAAATCTCTTTATCTCTCTTCTTCCTATCCTTGGAGTGAGAGGTGGGGGAGAGCACCTGTCATCTTATCATTGGCCAACCTGGCCCAAACTGTGACAAGTTAACTTTTTTCTCTACTGACATTTTTATGACTCTGAATAACGTGCTATACCTTTTCCTGAAACTAAAGCTCCTCCAGAATACGTCCCTTTCCACAGAGAGCTACGGACCATATCAGTGCCAGATATCTCCTTCCTCTGCTTTGAGCTTTATGAACTTATTATAAAGCTTATGATCAAGTTCCTCGAAAGAGATGTGGAACAGCAAATCAAAAGGGTTAAAAAAAAAAAAAAGAAAAAATAATGTATTTCTCACATTTCCAAAAAAGGTTTAATAACCTCAATCACTCTCCAAGTGTTAGACACATTAAGTTACATTTCCATGGATCTCAAACAAATTAGACACAGAAGCTAAAATGCTAAACTGCAGCTTGACCTGAGTTAGACTACTTTTCTACTGATGCTCCTAAATCACTATACACTTCTGTTCCCTGCAAATGAGGGGTCAGATTCTCAATGTCCTCCCCTTTCCTGCTTCATCAGCTCCTATGCTGAGTTCCTGGACGAGAAGTCAAACACCAGCGTGCTCACCTGAAGTATACATCTTCAAGCAGTGAGAATCCCTCTCAGCACACTAAGACAAGCAGGACACACATCTGCATGCCCGAGGAGTGACTTTTAGTTTGCTACAGCACACTACAGGATAACAGACTCTGGGATACAACTTTGCCTTTGGGAAATTGGCTTCTGGAGACATCTAAGCTTCACCTGTGAAGGCCAGAAGTGCATCAACTCCTCTCCTCAGCTTACACTGTCCTGTCACATTGACTGCATGTTTACAGTTCTGGGTGGTATTTTAGCACTACAGGAATACAAAACTTAACTATTGATGACAGGGATGAACATTGCATGTCACGCAATACCACATTTTTCTAACACTATTTGCAGGACAAGTGCATTTTGCTTACTTCTGATGGGACAGGCCAGCAAATACGCCAGGATAGCAAAATGGACACAGAGCTGCTGCCTACTTCACAGTACCAGAGCCAAGATAGCCAGAGAGGAGTGGGGTATTTGAAGCACTAGGTCTTGTTGGGAAGGGGAAAAAAGAAGAAAAAACAACAAAAAAAAGAAGAGTATGGCTACACCCAGGGATGGTACTAGATCAGAGAGAGTGGAAGAGATTAGTGTTTTACAAATGCACCCAGACAGAGCAGCTACAAATGGACAACCTACATACTTTAACCAAAGCAACTGTTTAAATATCACCATCAGGAGGAATTCTGGTCTTCCCTGCCTGACTGTTCAAAAAAATGACAAGAAGGAAATCAATAGGTCCTCTCTTCCCACACTGGATGAGATACTTTGGCACCACTGACTACTGTCAGACTGGCAAAGGGGACCAGTGTAGAAGACAGGTTTCTAGCCTTTCTCTCATTGGGTTTGCAATGGAAGTCACAACTATTGATAAATATATTGCCATATATGTTTACTCATTTTGGTTCGTTTGTCTCCATGGAACCCATCAGAGACTATTAATCTCCTAGCTGGAAGCAAGGCATTGTCAGAGCCAAACTCTTCCAGCTTGCCTGCAGGGAATTCCTCGCCTTTCACTATGATTGAAGGCCTGTACCACACTACTGAGCTGCACCTTGTTAAATTAGCACTGAGCAGACTTCACAGAGCTGCTTCCTTCCTACCAACTCCATGACAGTCAGAGCTTGCTGCTGTCATCAGGAATGTGCTGCTGCATGTCACAAAAACACAGATATTTGCTGCAGCTAGAGGTACCTGTCATTAGGAGCCACACAGTCAGGTTAATAATAATTTCAGTTCCAAATTTCTCTGCCTCCCCCCTTATGAATAAGAAACAGATAACGTTATATTTTGGTTTCAGCAGCCTGATTTGCTTCTGCTGGTTTTAGATGACTTCCATCAACTTTAAGAAAAATTGTGCCTACGGCAAACTCTTTGACTCAGACTTGGGTCAGTGTGAAAGACTTCATTAGCGAAGCCTCTCTTTTGCCACACAGAGTTCAGACACTTTATTAAAGCATGGATTTAAACACATCTGCAGACTTTGCTCCACCAATTTGCAGAGGAGGGTGGGAGGGCAAAAACTGAAACATTGGAGTCATGGCCTTCAAAAAGATGCTCATCTTTGCAGGCCAGCCCGTCCAGATAAAAGGAGCAGCTACTGAGAGCAAGGATAAGGCAAAGCAGTTCCCTGGTAATTCTGTCCCCAAATCCAAGATTAAAACCTATTGCTTACTCAGCTGAGTAGCTCGAAGTGGCTAATAAAAAGTGGTTTCAGTAGTTACCATGATCATTCAATGGGTAAGTCTCATCTTAGAGTGGTGAAGCTGAACAGCCTGTAAGGAACAGTATTTCAGACTAAGTGATGCAAGGATTCTGCCTGGCTTTAGGAGTTGATGCTGAGTTCTTATCAAACTCCTCCTGGACAAGTGTCCACACTTCCAGTCAGTGGTGGTCCAGGCAGCATCAGGGTGGATGGGCTCATTAGCATCATCATCCACTCCTGAAATTGAGCCTGCCATGGGAGAGCAGTGTCAGATGAGTATGTGGGAGCTCTGCAGCTGATACCAAGCAGTGCAGTGGATCTGGAGGCCCTGCTGTTCACTTTGTGTCCCTTTGCAAGTATATCAGAGAGCTTTAAAAGGCAGCTTTAGAAATGTAAAGCCTGCTCATGCCATATCCCATGTTAATGCCCATTTTGCTTTCTACATTGCCTCTCAGAGCTCACCCTATGTACCTGAGACTCCTGTGAAGTTATATACTCTGTTACTGCATTCACGAGCCTTGACAGGACTTTCTTTTGAAGGAATCAACTCAGCTGCAAACGTATGATTTCACTTGGCTAACAAGCATAGCATTCATATATTTCACTGCACACTGCCACCTCCCTGCTAAAGCACAGCTCAATTTAGAAGGATGCAAAAGAAAAGAACAACAAAGGCCTGCCATAAGAAATACTGATTTTTTCTTATTTTTCTTGCTGTTAAACATTGGTCTCATCCAATCAGAAAGATTAGAGAGGACTTGAACACCTTCAGAATATCACTGGAGATTTATCCTCCCAAGTTGTGACATCTTCTTCTAGCAACTGTAGCTACCGCACATCAGCACTGGTCACAGCACTGCTGCATGTCCAAGGACAGGCAACCAAACACTAAGCCACATGCAGGCTGTGCAAAATGAATGTACCATTTTTTTACTACTACTTTGTCTGAAAGATAACATTCAAAACTCAAGAATTTGTCTCGCTGAACAGCCCAACCATTACCTCTGATCATTTTATCAGATCAGACCTTCTAAGATTTTATCATCTACTGGAAAACAGCACTGAACTGTGATGGGTACCCAACATTACCTAACCTGCAGCAACAGCAATGCCTTCAGGTGGCTTCCCCCAGGTGAACTGAATTTAGTCTGTTAAACACAAACTGAAGCTGAAAAGTAGAAACAGACACGATACATCAAAAAAGCATAATCTTACATTAAAGAGAGAGCAAAGAAACAGCCATAGGAAGAACTTTCTTCATATCCTGCCTCATAGCAATTACTGCATCTGTTGTGCTTTGGGAGTCCCTCTTTTTATATTTTGTGAGATGACTTCTCTGCTTCATTCACTTCCCACCAACTTACTGGCTAGAAGTAACAACTTGAGCGGTTCCTGAAGGCCAGTAAAAACGCATTTCTGCATTGCCTACTACACTTAAAAAAAAAAAAAAGACAAAAAAGAAAAAAAGACAGACATTTCAGCAAGAGTTGAAGAGACAGCTCAGCCTGTGTGGGCTGCAAATCACTTCTGGATCTGCAATATGCCTGGCTGAATTACACTTATCTCTCTGCCTCACTGGCACGGCTGCTGAAGAGGCAGATTGCCCTGGTCTCTTCAGGGTTGTTTACTATTCAGAGGCCTGGACCGAAGTGCTCATGTTTAAGTTTTATTTCTTTCACTAACTTCCTAAGTGCTTTTTGCTCAGCTAGGTTTCTGCTTTCAGTAAACGGGCTGCTTGAAACTAGCTGAAATTTCTAAGTCAGGATAAGGCTAAGACATCTGCACAGAAATGGTTTTGGGCAGATGTCTTTTTTTAAAAAAAAAAAAAAAAAGCTTTAAACCAGTATATGCTTAACTAATGGCTCAATCAGATTTCAAGGTTTGTGTGATGCTTCCTCATTGGAGAAAAAATAAATAAATAAAATCTTTCTGTGGCAAGAGGGCTGGGAAAGTGAGCCTTTTCCAGATTCCTCTCAAATATGTTACTGGTAGGAGCCACAGACCCTTGGAGCCTCCTAGGAAAGAAGCTGAGAGCTTGGCCTTTCTCACCAGAGCCCTGGTTCCGTATAATGCGAACAAAACAGGCAGGGTCTTTCCTGCACAGTTGTAGCCAACCTCAGTAAAGACCAGGTAACTCATCAGTACCCCCATTTACCATGGCCAAGCCACCAGCAAGATATAGGTCATCAAATGCAGAAGGTTCAATCTCCAGCTATTCTGGTGCAGTCACTGGGTCTCAGATCATCCCAGGTCCTCTGCTCCTGCCTCCTAGTTCTTATCCTGACGCACATTTGTTCAGCAGTTTAGATTCTTTTAAAGCAGAAATCTCATGCTATACTACTAATTTCACAGGGTCAAAGCCATGACACCACTAAAACACATTCAATCTGTAAGTTGGAAGGTGACAGCCAACTTTATAGCTGCAGGGAAAGGAACTTTTGGCAAAAGACTCTGCAATTCTGAAGAGTACCATAAGACACATGGATCACGCAGGTTGTGAGTCACATTCCAGCTTTCCTCCAACAGCCACCATAAAGCCAGTTGCACACAACTCTGTTTTTCTGCTTCCAATAACACCACGGAAGAGTCTACCCCCTGCCATGATATAAGCCAGCAGTTCCACAGAATCCATACAATTTCATCATGGTATCTAAAATACAAAACATTTTATTTCTAGAAGGATATTTCTGGAAGGATGAAGACCCTCCCACACCCAGCTTCCCTTGCTCCCTCAAGAAAACTCTTTTCAGAGGCAGCTTAAATATCTGTAACAGCTACTTGCTAATCAAACTCCATTGCTTTAAGTATGTGAAAAATAGAGTATCATTCAGTCAGCACATACAACGTGCAGAACAGCTCCATTACTAACAGTAAGTACAACTTTTATTATTGAAATTATATTTGTTTTATGAATTTATTTACCCACTCACTAACAATGTAGCAGATTTCTCGCTAGACAAAGCCTCTACCATGGAAGAAAATCTGCTGGAAGTAGAAAACATCAGTGCTGGCTTGTTAAAAAAAATAAAGAGAAAATTTCTGCGCATATGCTTCAGAAACAGCATGTAAAGAGGGACTTACTAATCAAAAAGGAACAAGATTTCTAAGGAAAAACCTAGGAAATATGAACATATCTTAAGATATGCTCATTATAATGTGTAGTATACTCCCAAGGTTGCAGACACTTGTAATATATAATGATTGCAAGTATATAGATGAAATTACTATATCAAAAGGAATATAATTGGGCAATTACAAGTAAGACCATTTTGAAGGAGTGAGGTTTTATTATACAGTTACTCTAAATGCTCTTGCACTGTTTTTAGAACGAAGATTTTACAGGTGCTCTTCATGATTTCCTAACAGTCCCCTATCAGGCTTCAGAAAAAGAAATCCCTCCTCCATTCATATTTTCCCATCATGGACCTCACATCTAATTAGAATATCTGCTATACATGCTACCCCTGCATAAACAATTTCATTTAAGAATAGATAATTATAAACACCGAATTTCTCAATGAACAGACAAGTTCATTTTGGCAGGCTAGCTCCCATAATTTCAAAGAGACACGTTCCATTAAAAAAAATATACACAGGAAACTGAAATCACAGGTTTCCTTCCCTCACCTAATGGGGCTAATGGTGCCCAAGCTCCATGGGGAAGTCAGTTATAGCTTTGAAGGCTTAACTGACAGGCTATTAATTCCATAGTTTCCACCCCAACTGCTTAAATATTTAATCTTTTGACATGTCTTAATGATATTTCTCGCTGCTGAAGGTTTAGCTTTGTGAAGGCACTTACTAGCTGCCCAGCACCCTGCTGCTGAAGTCCCAGTGGAGTCCTGCAGGGAACCAGCAACCAAAGAGTTAAAGTTGGAGACAAATGGTGTACACACAATAATTGTAAGTAGCCCCCGTTTAGACCTGCTTAATGAGCATAGCAGATTATTTGTGACACAACCTCAAGCGAGTGAAAAACCCCAAATGAATTTGATGCATTCCTATATGGCATGGCTAAGAACAGGGGCTTTAGCAAGTTTAAGGAGAAACGTGAGAAGGCAAATGGGGTTAAACAGCTTAGATGGCAGCTGTTCTTGTCCCTGAAAAGAAAATGTGTTCAATTATTCATGTTCAGCTTAAACTGACAATGAAGCCAGCTTCAACAGAGCAATTCTTCTGCATTATTCATACCATGGAGGGAGCAGAGTCTCTGCAATGAGATGTTTTTGCAGATGGATGAAGCCTACAAATGGTTCAGAAGCTGGGCTTGTTCATAAACTCAATGAAGAGAGTGTGTGTGCGTGTGAGATTTAAATATGAAAATCCATTGAGTATTCCTGTGAGCAAATAGATAAGGCTTACAACATCTAGAAACTACAGAGGCTTGGGATCATCATTGAGGTAAATTTTGAACCATCAGCAGGAGGAAGCAGTGAAGTTTCCATCTATCTCAGGTGTCTGGACATTGTATCTGTTATCCTGCAGGACACTGCAGTACTGAGAAAATACGTTTAACATAGTGGTTATTGCATCACAACAGGCCTTTTGTGTGCACTTCTGCTTAACTGGAGGGACAGGGAATCTCAGTTTCTCCAAAGACCCCACCTAGTCTTCAGAGCAACCTCAGCAGACAGCTGCATATCTTTGCTATGTCTTTCAAGGAACACTAACAGCTGTGCTCCTCTGGCCATCAACAGCTGGAGAAGCTGCTTAGGTTTCTAAGAATCACACAGAGGGCAATCAAGGTAGTACACCTGCAAATGAAATATCTCAGAGGCTGTTTTGTGAGTACGAATTTTAAAGAAGTCTGGAAGTACGCTTTGGCATCGCGTCTCTTGCTTATGACGACAAAGCAGAGCTCTCCTGCAAGAATTACAGGGCCCTATTCAATAGATGCACCATGCAATCACAAGTTAACTGAAAGTAGGATTTGCACCTTTCGAAGTCACCCCTTCCATTCTTCTCTGAACCTGGTGTTCTTCAGAGCAACATCCTACATTGATACATTCATAAACCCCAAATTTCCCTACAGAAGTTCACTATTTCGGCTGACACAGTAAGTCTCTTTGAGCAAGCCAGACTAAGCTCTGTTCTGCAGGCAGAGAAGAGATGCTCTGAAGTGCTATCAGCACAGCTGAGAACTCAGTTTTTCAGAGAACCTCAGATGTCCCTCAAAATGGCATAGGCCAAGATGGTTGCCTTTCGCTCCAGCTGATTTTTCCAGTCATCACAGCAGCTCTGCATGAGAAACACTGCCTCCATTTCTAGTCTGAAGCAAGCAGCTATAAAACAAAGCCTTATCGGTAAACCCCACCATTATTTGCATGTCAGTACAGCTTCTCTGGGCCACTACAATTATTTATAATCACAGGTGTGCAAACCTAACTACAAATACGCACATGAGGCAAGCAAGGGGTTCCAAACGCCAAAAAGGAAGGAAATGTGGAAGAAAACAGACTACTGACTACAGTCATATAGGACTGAGCATCAACATAGCCCTTGAGGTGCATGGAGAAATGTAAGCGTACTACCAAGTACACTTACACTACCAAGTAGTACCACTTTGTGGTAGCCAAACCAGTGAGGTCACAGGATAATGCTTGCCACCGCAATGGAGAGAGAATAGTACCAAGCTGTAAGTTAAGACCACAGATGACAGCAGCTCCTTTTAGTACTTCACATTTCATGAAAGACCAGAACCAGAGATAGCGCAGCCCTGTAATCCACACCGGGGATCTTAGGCTGACCTCTCGCAGCAAGCGTACGCTAGCGTAAAACCAACAAAGCACAGCAGAAGTCTTGCGCTGCCTCCTCTGCATTACTGACCTCCAGTGAACACCCATGTGCACATGCTTTCTAGTGACTGAGGTCACTGTGCAAAGCTCATTATTCCAATCTCAGCCCCACCTGTGTTATATTACAAAATCCGTTGTTCCTACCTACTAAGTGGTCTACAAAACCATACTTGGTTGTTCTTCTATAATCACTTCACCTCAGAGACTGAAGTTCGCCCTCTACAGAGCAGACCTAAAACTTCTGTTGAAATTTCTGCATCAAGCCCAGAACCCATCTTTGCGATATAAAGCATTTTGAGAATGAGAGCCAGGTTTTTAATCAAGATTTAAGTCACAGAGTCCCCATGTCCTCCCTGCAATTAGTCATCCCATTAACCAATTATCCTCGCTGTTGGGAGCTGGAACTCATTTTTTTAGTCGGCCTTTGTCTCAATTCAGGTGCCAAACACTGTGTATCAGAATTTTCTCTTGGGTTAGAGAGCCATCTAGCAGCAGCAGTAGACTCAGCGCTTTGTAGGCTCCTATAGCACATTAGTCATCTTTCATATAAGCAAACTAAGCATGAGTTTTGTTACATACGTTTTCCTGAATTAGCCTCATAAACATTTTCTAAGCCTTTCCAGACCTCTCCCACCACCAATTATCCTTTTTGAAATGGAGGCACCATAGACAGATGAAATAAAAGTACTCAGGGACTTAATAATGGGTGACAGCATTACTATTTTACAGGTTATCATTTTACTGACTTGTTAATTGCAGGGTTGCCTTTTACTACCCAAACCAATTGATTTTCAGAGCTTTACGTATTTTCACATCATATTTTCCCAACGTGCTGCGAGTATCTTTAATTTGCACGTGTATTGGAATTACAGCATTCTGGATAGGATTTCAAAGATCCACCTGGAGCTTATGGAAGACATTTTATGGAAAATGTTTTATTGCCAAGAGGAACCCAAGCTAAACATAGCAACATCCTGTCTTTGCCTGTGTACCGCAGGAAAGCACACACCCTTCCCTCAAGGACTTCTAGACCTGGCTTCTCCTCTCCACCAGCCTTGGCATAAACCACAGCACTGAAACACGGTGGCAGAGAATGACATGTTTTGGAACCCAGGCTTTCATCCCTGAGCAGAAAGCATGCTTATTTTAGCGGTATGATTACAATAGCAGAAGAGTAAGCACTGGAGTAAGAGGAAAAGTGGGAGGAAAAAATAAGTCAAGATCAAGAATAAAGCCGAACCCTGGTGCAGTGAGAACATGGTCAAATATTTATCTGTTTTGCAGATGTACTTGTCATGTCATTCAGACAAGTGACAGACACCAGTATGACTTTATTCATAGTCCTTGAATAAACTCATTGATGTCGGTAAACCTGGACTTACACAAGCCAGAATCTGGTCCTGAGCATTTCAGAAGAACCCTCACTTAGAGAGGGATTTCTGACAATACACCAGTCCTCAGGCATACACAGACCGGATCTGAACAGCAAAGCAGAGGCTATGCAGCTCTTCCTCTCCTCTGCCCTCACCTCCACCCCTGGATGTGAACCACCTACCGAAGACAACATGAGCTGGCAATGCTACAACAGAGGAGAACCAGGGGACGGTGATGGTAGAAAAGTGAATTCATCATGGCCCTGCTGGTAAATCTATATGTGAGTCAATCTCTTGGGTCTGTATCTTTTGATATTGTTGCCTTCAGTAGTACCCATTCTGCGTACTCGAATTCAGCCAGAAGGCCAGACTTGGAACGGGCATCTAAACCACAAGTCTGGGCTATTCTGACCTCATTTTTGTTATTTATTTTAATACAGGAAGATTCTAGGCCTTATTTTTTTAAGGAAAAACTACAAATATTACAGAAGTGAAGCTTATGGGTGCAGGAAATAAAAATATTCTTTTAAAATTTAAATATGATGATATTTAAGATGCTCAGAAGTAAATTTTTTTTTCTTTTTAGGGATTACTCCTAATTCTTGGCTTGCTTTGTTTTAACTAATATTGCTACTTCAAACACATCTGAACCCCAGCCCCTTTGGATATTTTTCCTCCACACTTGGCTTATTAATTTTATAATGTAAGTCCTTCAGATCACTAACAGGCTGCAGGATCAAGGGACCACTTCCCCACCTGCGATTCATCTAGTCGCACGGACTTACTGCAAGTATAATCTACTGAATTTCCTCCTCTGCTGAAAGGAAAAAAACATAATCACAGTTCATGCAAAGTCAAAAGTTAGCTCTTCCCTTACTCTGTGCGTCTGTCACATAACGCAGAGTTTAATGCTTCCATAGCTTTGTGTCTTCTAACAAAAGAAAACAAACAAACCGACTTTCCCTTGCAGGCTTGGTGCTGCTGTGCTCGCAGAGGCTTTCTGTCAAGGATTTCGGAGGGACAGCCCTGCCCGCCCGCGGCCGCGGGTACCGCCCGCCCGCGCAGCCCCCAGCGGGCGCGGAGCCGGTCCGCTCCGCCGCCAGCTGCGAACCCACCCTCCCTCGCCTTCCCCGCTCTCTGTTTTCCGGGATGAGCATCGCTATTTTTCCCAGCAAGAGCGCTCAGGAGGCACCATCTAGTGGTGCCCAGAAGCCCCACTTTTTCATTTAGTTCTAGTTTCTGAGACTTACAGAGATGGTTTGTATTATTCCCTTCCAGAGAGGGGAGGAAACCTAACACAGGGAACACAATTCAGCCCTGCAGAAACAGGTATGACAAGCAATTGTTCACTGGAGTCCTGGACAGGCTCTAGACTAAATTAAGCTTCATGAAAAGACTGGTCACCCTGCTAGTGCACAATACCCGTAGAGTGGAGCAGAGCACAGGCGTATTACCCTGCCCCGGCACGTTTAGGCTTCCAGAGACATAAGTGGTGCTCCCAGACCTCTGATCTCCTTTGTCAAAACAAGGTCTTGCAAAAAATATGGTCCTTATACCAAAGGTTGACCCTAAAAACCAGGTAGCTTTGTCAAAAGGTGAAATTCCATTTTTGTGATGTGGCTGTCTAATGCAAAAGTCAGTATAAGGACAATTTAAAAGGAGTTTAAAAAACTCCTAGAGTTTCTTTAAAACCTATCTTTCCCTCACTTTTCCCCTATAACAGCTACTTGTATTCTTCTTTCTATTCTTCCTCGGGAAAGCCAGAAAAGTAGAAGCTGACATGGACTGAGAAACAGACCTTGCCTAGGACTTGGCATTTGCAATCTGTCTTTAGCTACGTGCTCTCAAACAAGTTATTAAGAGATAAGTATTACGTGAGCTTAATGATCTTCGTTTATTCCCTGATATCACACACAGATTCTTCTTCCATGGTGAACACAAGATTTTTTGATGTTCAGGAAGGGAGTAATGAGCTACCTTCACAAGCTTTTGGCTAGCAGTCCATGCACAGCATTTGCTATGTTTTCATGGCACGGCATGAGGTTTCGGCCTTTCTTACCTTCCAGAAGCATATCCAAATATCCAACCTCCATGTTCACTTCAGCACTCTCATCTCCAAGAGGAGACCCAACAGGGCAACTTCCCTGGAAACTTCCTTTAGGTCAAAGCCCCTCAAGCAGGCATTTGCTCAGTTTTTGACATAGCTCTCCAAGCACCGAGTCAGCCCTCCCCAAAGAGCCTCATAACTTCTCACAACATTATAAGCTCCTTCAACACTTTTGCTAAACCAACATAACCTCTAACCAAAGAAAGATAGGAGGACCCTCCTGGACTTTTAGAGGCATCCACCTGTGTGAGCCAGCTGATCGATTGCCCAGATGACACACCACAGGCAAGGCTGGGCTCAATGCCCATCAATGATGCTGGGCAGCAATTGGTTTTTAAGTGGGGAAAATCCCCTTGTGGGAACAACATTGAGGTCTGGTTCTCCTGGGGTATGTTTCAAAATCAAAGGAATCAGTACCCCAGAATCTGGACGTGAATGAGGTTAATTCCTTTGTCACAGGCCTGTGATCACTCACCCTATTGCATAAAATTTTTTAAAGAAAAATAAAATTGCAGATCCCAATATTTAAAAAAAAAAAAAAATCACAGGTCCCAAACAATTTTATATCCTTCAAGCACTTTGCAGTCCAAATTACTTCTCTAGCTAACCAAGTGAGAACTCCTGAGCGCTTGCCTGTGGACTCACTAGGCTTTTTGAAGGAGTAGGAGACCCTCAGCTTTTAGAAATAAAGTATTTCAAGGTGCGTTATGAAACCCTAACTGTAAACAGACCTGCAGCTGCTGGGCTGCCGCTGCCAACATGTCAGCCAAGGGAAGCATGAAGTCGTGGGTAGTCTCCAAAGCAGGGATGGTTTTTAACTTCACTGTTATCTCTCATGGAGTTGCCCTGACTCCGTATCTGAGCTATAAATGAAAAAGATGATGAAGGAGCCGTGACAGCAGTATGGGTAACATTATTAACTCGTGCTTTCTCTGTGTTCTGGTTATGACATAGATGGAATATCTCTTAGAATTAATAAAAGGCAAACAACACAAAGGACCTCAGTGCAAAATGATGTAATAAGGGTTCATCAACTATTTTTCTTGTATTTCACTTTTGTGTTGGGTCTTTTTTTTTTTTGAAGAAAGCTCGGAGGTCAAACAGGACTATGCATTGAAGTAAAATGTTTAGATGTACATAGGTCTTTGCATTCCCAAACAATAATCTATTCCTCAGATGACGAAACCACTTTGTTTTTTCCTGATACCCTTTTGTTTCAAGCTCCACGTACCAAAGCTTATCATACAATGGTTGCTGGCACAGAAATGAAGGAAAAGGAACAAATGCACCCTTCGCACAACTGCATTAATTTTGATACAAGTTTGCCAGGGCTGCATTTGGCCTAGTACCCATATACAGTAATTACAGCAAGTTTTTTGTTGTAGCCATTATTAGATAAACCGTGTTATTATCCTTAAGACCCAGGGCAAGCAGTGAAGAGAAACAAAGATGTTGTGGGACAATCTGCTTGGATGTAATGAGGCAATAGGGTGCTGGCAAATGAGTTTGTTGGCTAAGGAAAGGTCTTGGGAAAGGCAGGATTGTGGTAGTCAGCTGGGTAAGAAGCACTGATTGGAAAAAAACCACTCAGGCACCTCTGCGGCCATGGGGATCCTGCAGTGTGGCAGAGCAGTAGGGAGAAGCCACGGCATCTGCAGAGAGGTAGTTAGTTACCAAGCACATTTACTCTGGTCCTTACTCTCCATACAAAGAAGAAAGCAGCTCCTTTACTGTTTATACTGTCTCTCCAAAGACAGTTTTCATCCTTGTAGACATATTTATTTAAGGAATATAAAAATTATTGGAATTTCCTCACCTGTAACTATGAATATAACTTCTTTTCTTTTCAGCATCCTCTGCAGATACTGCACTAGAAGCACTCTCTCAGGTTCCTCAGGATTTTGTCAAGAAACCTTCCAAACCCAATGAACTATCAGACTAATATTACAGCTACACTTTGGTGCGCTTCGAGTCAGACTTGCCCCCGTACTAGAGCCTGTAAGAAGCACTGCAGTGAAAGCCATTTTGGTCAGCAAGTGCAGGATCACAGTGTGGTCAGAGTGGGAGGAGGATGGAGATTCCGGGTGGTGCCAGGGTGGGAGCTGAGCCCAGTGACTGGGTCCAAACTCAAGACAGGAGGAAGCCAGACTATGGGGTGGGAGTCTACAGCTCTGTCCTTGGCTTGTTGACAGGCACTAATATGGGTCTCACCCTGGTGTCTGGACCATGGTTGTGCTGGGAGCTCTCTTTTAGTATTAAACTGTGGTCAAAAGCAGGATGGTTTCAGTAACTATGGATGTCAACAATAATATAAAGCTTTACAGTGGTATATCTTTAAATGCAGATTGCAAAAAAAAAAAAAAAAAAAAACAAAGCTGCAAATGTTTCTTTAGGATGGGTAGAGTTCCAGGATTGCCTCCCCTGCTCTTTTCCTGCAAAACAGTTGAAATAGTTGGGCCGATTCTGTCAGGAGTATATTAAGCGAGAGGCAGATACCCACCATGGAAAACAGTAGCTTAAACGATTTGTTGACATTAAAAGCAACAGAAGACATACGGATAAGAAAGTCAAGAATCCTTAACTACAGCTGCTACTTCCTGCACAGCCTATAATTAGATACCAGTGTAGTACCTTATACATACTTAAAATACAAGCCAGAATACTTTTTGCTTATTTTTGTCGCTGTATTCCCATCTGCATTCTTTGTGCTGCCGCTTGCCAGCTTTCTGATAAAGCAACATATCTGTGGCTGATATTTGCTAGGAACCATTGTGAAAAGTGTTTGCTGCAAAACAAAATGCCATTAATTTTTTTCTCCCAATAAGTGCTGAGAACAGTAAGGTTTAATTTCCTGCCTCTCCACTTTCCCCACTTCTTTTGTTAACCTCAATTTATTTTTTCACCTCAGCCTGTAAGAGAGCTTTACAAACTGTGGTGTCACTTCAACAGTTATTTTTCATTCTGATGCCTGGTTTGTGAAAACATCAAGTTAGATATTCTACTTTTTTTTTTTTTTTAAAGGTCTTTTTTTAAATGCTTAAGCACACTCTGAGAAGCTTGACTTCTGGATACCATGGCCCTAGCAAAGTCCTCTTCAGGCTCTTATGTCTCAGTGATGATCATGGCCTTTTTGCAAGTCAAGAAACACATATTTCAGGGCACGTTTTCAGTTCCGCTCTTTAAACCCTCAATAGGGAAGACCCGGAAGGTGCGTGCTGGCAAAAGGGGCTCCTGTGCACACCCCACATTGCCCTCGGCACCGCATTTACAGATGAGGGTGAAGGGAGAGTCTGGCTGAAACACCCTTGTACCTGCCTGTCCCCAGCTGGGATGCTGGCCCGGAAGTGCCTCAGGGAGTCGATACAAGAAGCAACATATTGCCAAGTAAGAGTAAAATGGCATCGAGACTCACAGAGCATCGCTCTGGGAAGGCGGGCTGTGGTGGCCAGGTGGGCTTGGGCACATTTCCATCTTTGCTCTAGGCCTATGCCAGCTTGGCCACATCCACTCGTAGGAGTTACTTCATGCAGTCTGAGGCACAGGGTCACGGTACCATTCCCACATGAAATCTTTTGCCCAGCTCCAGCGCTAAACTAGATTTTGTTACTGTGATCTGCACTCAAACTGCATCAAAAGCACGTGCCTCCTGCTACGCATGGTGACAGGGCCATAAGCTGCTCTCCTTGACTTTGTGTGTGCAAAGTACTGGGTCTACACTATCAAACAAACCGGGGATGGATTTAATCTGTCATTCAAAGACTCAGATAAAAGATGAGTTTATTAGCTCCAGGTACCCTTAACAGATAGCAGACAAGAGGCAAAGTCTTGAGCTATTTATTTCATTTCCCTGTTAGCATCCCTAGCAAAAACCGTGTTGTTTATCTAGATGACTTAAGTTTCTAGAGACACCAAAAAAATCCCTTCTGTGAATTACTAGAAGTTCCCTACTAGCTGTATACATCTTACAAATTACTGAATGTGACCATATATGTAACTTTAATTTCTCTAACTACTGGCCAAAGCTAAAATAAATGTGGAATTTAATGCAGGTGCTCATGAATATCTCAGAAAGGGAAAATACTGGAGTGCATCCTCATTTGAAAGAAAAAAAGAACTTCTGTTAGCGTCTACTACAGGTTTTAGTTGAACGGGGAATAACAGAGTTAGAAAAGCTTGAAACACTGGCCTGTTATTTCTTCCTGTCTCATTTTAATGATCTTTTTGTACGTGTTAATAAAAGTTACTTATTTCTCCTCACATAAAATCCTTAATGTATTTGCAATTGTGCTTTCTCTCGCTATTTCTTTATTACATCAGTTTCTCTTTCCCAGGATTAGGTTGGGTGAAAGATGTGAAATATTGTTAATTATCAGCTTTTAGTGGTGTGACTGTAGTCATCCCCTTCTTGGGAATGTTTCCAACCGAGGGCCAACATCCTGGGTGCATTAATGCTGAGGAGAGATTATAGGCATGTAAGTAACTAACTGCATTGTCCTCTTTGGCTTTACTAAGGGCTGTCCCTGTGCAAGTGTCTAAGGCACATCCACTAGGCATGGAGTGACCCTGGCTGCCCATCTACCCCTGCAGGATTCCCACAAGGATGCTCTAGAGCTTGTCCTGTGTCCCATTTTCCCACTCCCTGCAGACAGCTGACTGCTCCATATTGCTGTAGCAAGAAGCAACAGTTTAGCCATGCTGAACAACCCATGCTGGAAGTCACCATCATCCATTTGAGAGGGGGAAAAACCAAGTCCAAACACTTGCTCTTTTATGGGCGCTTCATTATCTTCTACAACAGGAGAGAAAATCAGTGCTAGCAAACTTCCTTCACACCACCACCATCACTTGGAAAACCTCATTATCAAATACAGCTTCAAGGGACATATGCACACCCTTGGCTGTACGGTGATGGGGAGATCTCCCCACAAAGACCTGTGCTAGGAGGAAGAGGATCCTCTCCAAGTTCCTTCCACAGACGTGCACACACGTTGGCTTGGCATCCCTGCATAGGCTTCTTCTAATCATCATGCTGCAGCCATCTTTTACATCCGTGAGGGTGGTAGTAGGAAATTGCAGATACTTGACAAGTACCCTGCAGAAAGGGAAGCAGGAGATGGATAGGGAAACATTTCAAAGATTTGCCCTAAGAATGACTTCCCAGCTGACCTCTTCGGTTCATCACAACCCTGACCCAGGAACCAGGTTCAATTACCTTGCTCTCTATTCTGCCTGCATGCCTGCCCAGAAAAGTGATTTAGGATTACTTGTGCACTCTGTCTCCCATAAAATATTGGTCCAAACTGAGCAGAAATGCACCCACCCAAAGAAAAGGCATAGGTAAATGGTACTGTGCCTTCTGAGATGTCCGTAATACAATATAGACAAGAATTCTCACCTCATATATGTCAAAACTGGAAAAGGAAAAACGTTAAAGATCCAAAAAGAGAACTCTGCAAAGCACAACTATCCTGCAAAGGGTGAGCCTTTTGTTGGCTTGCCCTCCTCTTCCTCAGGGCTGCAGGAACCAGCAGTGATGACTCTGCAGAGTAAGTGTGTGACAGGGCTGATCCCAAGATGGGCTGTGGTGGCAACAATGCTAAGGGGAAAGGCCACCACTAGCCTCAATACATCCATCATCAAGCTCTTTCTTCTGAAAGGCTTTGGTCTTTTAACAACTCACTTTGGGTAGCGTAGGCTTGGTAAAGAGCATTTAGCCAACTGATCAAGTGGTACTACTTGTTGGCTGAAGGCTATCAGATGAGACAAGATGATACAGTCCTATGTATCCTGAGTGCCTGAGTCATGAAGCCAGTGTCATGGTTTGGGCCAGGTTGGCCAATGACAAGATAACAGATACTCTCCCCCACCTCCCACTCCAAGGAAAGGAAGAAGAGAGATAAAGAGATTTGTGAGTTCAGAAAAAAACTGAACTACTTTAATGAAATATTAGTATAAAATAAAAAAGGATATAATGAAAGAGATACAATATAAATAAATATACACAAAACCTGATCAAGTTCCTAGGAAGACATCGCTGGCAGGCTCTGGGAAAGTTCCAGGCTGGACTCGGTGACAAATGGGAACTGGAACACACTGACTGGGATCAAAAGGCAGATGAGCTGACAGGGTCCTCCTCAGACATTGGAGAAGCAGTCCACTGAAGAAGATCCAAAGAAGAATAGCCCCTAAAAAAAAGTCCTCAGAGAGAAGCCAGCTTGCTCCCCTCTCCTCCCTCAGTTTATATACTGAGCATGGCAGATGGGCTGGAACACCTGATTGGTCAGTTTGTGTCCCCTGACCAGTCCACAGGTGTAGCCGTTCCACAGGGTGAACAACCAGCCAGCTGACCCTGTTTGCCACGGCAACAAGCGTGAGCAAGGGCCTCTCCCCGAACAGAAGGTTGTGTCTGCTCCACCCCAAACGTGGACAGTCGGGTCTCTCAGAAAGCTGGTGCAGGGGGGAAATGCAAAAAGGCAACTGAAAAAGTCACCGCACCTAGTAAAGACCGTGGTGCTGTTTCAGGGTAACAGCAGAGAGAACAGCAGGAACTAGCTTAATCCTGCTAAAAAGCCAGCGGACTTGTAGAAGACCTGGCTGAGCATTCTCCCACTTTGTGTGACCTGGGTGTCAGGTATAAAGCTCAGAGAAGCACACCGTGCCACTGAAGATGGGTATTTCCCCACCAGACATAACAGTACAGAAAAAAACACCAGCAACTTTACTAAAAATCACTAGATGAGTGCATACAGCAGGCTGTAAGCTTTCACCTAACACTAAAACCAAAAAATATCTAAAGGAAGCAAAGTCTGTGGTGAGGGATAACACTGCTGCCTCCCATTTCTTAGAAAATGAAAGTATTTTAAGGCTACTTCATCACTAACACCTGATGGTAGAAGTCTGCAGACAGGCCTCAGCCCAAGAGCTCTGCATGGCCCACAGAGACACAGAAGAGCCATTGAATTTGGAAGGCACCTCTGGAGACGGTCTTATTCAGCCCTCCTGCTCAGACTGGGGTTGGCTAGAGCAGAGAGGCTGCTCAGGGTTATGCTTGGTTTGGTTTCAAGTATCTCAAAGGGTAGAGACTCTACAATTTCTTTGGTCAATCTGTTCCAGTGGTCAACCACCCTCACAATGAGAAAGTAGAACAGAAGAGAACAGAACAGAATAGAATAGCATAGAATAGAATAATTTCAGTTGGAAGGGACCTACAATGATCATCTAGTCCAACTGACTGATCACTTCAGGGCTGACCAAAAGTTAAAGCATGTCACTGGGGCCATTGTCCAAATGTCTCTCAAACACTGACAGGCTTGGGGCATTGACTACCTCTCTAGGAAGCCTGTTTCAATATTTGACTACCCTCTCGGTAAAGAAATCTTTCCAAATGTCACTATTCCTGCAGTCATGGTCCTCCAACTCAGAGGACTGGGCAGCCCAAGGTCTGTCAGTATTATTAAAGACTGAGGAAAAAAAAAACCCAACACTGAATGCCTCTGCTTTTTCTTCATCCCTATTTGTCAGGTGGATCCCTTCTCTTCCTAGTCATCCTTAATCCTCAAAATGAATACCCTGGGTAAGTGAATTAGCCTGGTGGTATCTCAGTTCTCACACCACTAAATAGAGATGGGAATGTCTGGCTGTAAGGGAAGAGGCATGCTGTGAAGCACCTGGATGTAGGAGCAATGGCAGGGTGTAGGCCATGTGTCTAACATGGTAGATGCTGATATGTCTCATGTGGCAAAGCAGACGGGTGCTGCCCTTTAGGAGCCACTGGGTACAACCAGAATAAGTTCTGATGCCACCTCCTGGCATGCTGTATCTGTGACACGGCTCTTGTTGGAGCATCATTGCCAGGCTCTGTGCATGATTATTTTGATGAGATACATTCATACATCACCTCCCTCCTGGAGCTTAATTGATATAAGGGAACAGAACAGAACATGGAAGAAGTCTCTGTTCCAGAGAGAGCCAAAGATATATGGGGCCTACTTACAAGCTCAAGTGAAAAATGGGATAATAATGGCACCTATTTTGCAAGGTATTTGACTTATGGGCCTATAATTCTTAAAATCTTGGTGAATGTGCTCCAGAATGAGTTGGAAATATGAGAAATTTACTGCACACTAAGGACTCTCCCCCTAATGAAAGCAGGGGTCTTCCCACACCTCCTTTCTCCCCCTCCTGCCATTCATAACCAAGTGGAGAAAAGTCAGAAGCTCCAAAGCACGCGGGTAGAAATATGATCCTGACACCAGGTTTTACACCTCAGTCTACCTCTTATTTCAGCAAAGGCTGCTTTACACTATCAGCCTATCCATCAGTTCAATTCACATGATGGAGGAGGCAAAGAGGAGGGAAGAGATGGGATGTCAAGAAAGGTCTGTTTCAGAAAAAGTGTCAGGCAGGAGCCATTTTCATAAAGTCATTTGTAACTGGGGAGCAGGGCTGCTGCTGGTTGGGGGCTGAGGTGACACACACTCCTATTATTCATTCTAGACAAAACCATATGACATGCAGCCCAGCTCCTTTTGTGGCTGCTGCTACTATCACTGGCTCCTCGGAGTGGCTTCAAACACTGTCCTGTGTTCCAGGGATGGTACCCAACGAAGCTGGCTGGGTCTAGAGAGGAGAAAGATCCTGGGAGACAGCCAAGGAAAATGGTCTGGAAAAGCTCGGTGAAGGCATTTAGAGATGACAACACCATAGATACCTCTTAGGAAATGGGAACCAGTAAGAGTAAGATGTGAGGCCATAGGGAGAGGAACAGAGTGAAAAGGTGAGTGAGTGCAGGCAGAGTGAAGATTTCTTTGCTCTGAATTCATGAAATATTTTGCCTGTACAGAGCCAAAGGACTATAAAGTTTCAGTCTGGACTTGTTTTTAATGCTTATTATTTCTTGCCTTAGAAGAAGAGGCCTTTTATGGCTTGACAGAAGAAATAAAGCAGTGTACTGGAAAACAAGTGAGGCGTGAACTGCGATAAGAAAAGGGGGAGATCTGTTTACCAGGCAGGATGAAAACATAAGTAATTAGCTTACCAACAGACAGAAACTGCTCTATCAAAAGGCAACGTGACGCACAGAAGACCTTTACTGATGGACACATAAGAAACTATTTCAAGGAGATCAAATTTAAACTAAGCTAACAAGAATTAAATGGTGCTCTGTCATTAGTAATTCAGATAGCTTTTACAGAAGACCTCACCTGCATTATCCAAACTATTCCAGTTCATTTTAGTATTCATAAACTATTCATGTGGCCCTTTGCAGTGAACCCCAGGCTGACTGGGGGATGCTACTGGTTAATGAGCATCCCGTTCAGACTTACTGTGGATGAGAGATGGCCTTAGGCAGAGTCACAAATGCAACTCTGTGATCTTAAAAAGGACTTTTTTTATCCGAAAAAAGAAGTGTGGATGAAAGTCAAAACACAGGTCAGGATGTAGAAGTTAGAGACTGTCACTTCTGATCCACTGACATCCTGCGTGACTCTCAGTAAAGCGTGATCTCTGCATGTATTCATTTCAAAAGCTGAAATAATGGTAATAGTTACTTACTTCAAAAGGCTGCTGTCATGACTAATCGCAACAATGTTTATAGAACACTATCAAATTCTTGGGCAGAATACATCAGAGAGATGCAAAGTATTGTTTATAATTGCAGAGAAAAAAACTATGTTAAAAACGTCAAGGTTGCAAACTCAAGCATTTGAAAGCTGGGAAATGCCAAAATTAAGGTTGTCAGTGAAATCTCAGTTTGGCTTCTCCGTTTGCATGTGTTACAAGGTACATTGCAATTATGACATGTCATTTCAGAAGAATATATGGCAGCTGCAGAGCAAATGCTCTTCCTGTATCAACATATACGTAGAAAGCAACATATACATACAAAGGCAACAGACTCCCTTGTGGGGATGTGGGTGGAGTTGGCCAAAAGCCTAAATAGCCACGTATCCAAAGGTTTGCTATTGACAAAGAATTAAGTATTTAAAGGTGTGTGATAAAACATGATGCTGGTGTATATGTTACACTAATGGAAAGCAACAGAACATACAGTAGTGTCATCGACAGTGATTGGTAGATCTTTGTCATTCAACTTTTTGTTAGAATTTGTTTTTAATTAACTCATTCTGGTGTTGCTTTTCCTTCTATACTATCACGTTCTTGACGTCTGTGGCATCCCATACTGTGCTTTTCAATTTCTGTATCTCTTCTTTTGTTCCTTGCCTTTCATCCCTTCTGATTGCCCTTCTTCCTTTTCCTCTTTGCTTTTTCCTCACACACACTTCCAGTTTTTCCTCAAAACCCAGTCTTTCTCCTCTCTTTTCTTGCTGTTATCTTGCTGTCATCTCTGCTAGAGCCCCATTTATGCCCTTCCTCTTCCCCAACCCAATGCCTTCAGATAAAAAATTTCTCTGGCAAGAGCTGTGGCAACAGATTAGCATCACTTTGACTTGCACTGTGGAATTGAGAAGAGATCCAAAGCAAGAGAGAAAAAAACAGCAGATAGCAGAGGGTAGGAGAGTTTGCGAAAGCCACAGAGTTCCATGAAGCATCTCCCTGCAAACCTGGCAGTCGTGCAGCCTGAATGGCTGGCCAGCAGCCTGTGCAAGCTGGAAGGAGGCTGCCCAAAGCTCTGTCTCTTCTTCTTCCTCAATAGGATTTTTGTATAGAATCACTCAGAAAAAAAGTTAGGTTCTTAGAGAAGAAATACAATTCAAAGAAGTCGAATGTGTAGTGAGCAAACATGGTAAGAAATATTGCATGGAAAATGAAATTTCAAACAGAGAAATGGGTTAATGATAAGCCTCTCACACCTGGGCACATTTTTCATGTCAATTAAGCTTGGGATAGGTCTATTAGGTTTCATTGGAATTACAACACTGTACATGACATCAGAATTGTCCTACGGTATATTAAATATTGCACCCCCCTTCCCTGCCCCACTCACCCTTCAGCATGAAAGTGCCTGTCTAAAGGACAGCAGTCACATTTGCACGACCCAAAGAACAGAATTCAAAGTGTGCTAATGATCCAAGCTGTCGCGTTTGGCATTTTGAAAGGGCAATGTTAGGATCTGAGATTATGGGCACAAAGACAGATTTAAGCAAATCAAATTCTCAGAAATATTCCCATCTAGCCCACTAACTTGAATTACCATGTTTCTAGAGGTGACATTTAGCTAACTATAGCATTTGAAGCAAAAGGACGTGGCTTCCTAAGACAACTTTGTCTTTGTCTTTGTGAAATGGTGTGCATTCCAAGGACAGAGGGGTAGAGCCCACTGTCATAAATGAAGTGGAAACATCAGTGAAAAGCATCGGGTTATTTCACATAGGATTAAACATTCCTTTTTTTGTCTCATTGAAGAGTATTGGCTTTTTTTGCAGGCTGAGAAATCAGACTGGGTTTGAGATAAAACATTGATTACATTGGGTCACCCACAGAATTATCCAGGAATGAGAACTGCACTTTACATTCACAGCCTGTCTTACCTTAACTTACTCAAGGCGTGCAAGTCACTAGAGAGCATCACAAAGCTTATGTGCGCTTCCAGGCTTATATGCCCTTCAGCCAAGCCCACTGCAGAATTCTTCTCTTATTCCAAGCATGAGTAAAATTTCTGTCAATTGTACCAGATAACCCATCTGTACTATAACACAGTTTTCTTTAGGCTGACTGTATGGACAGGAATTAGTTAATTTGGCTTGGTGAGAATCCCGACTGACTCAGATCTCTGTGGAGCATTACCACAATAACTAGCGTAAAACATGTTGCAATCACTGCTTAAATTGTCTGCGGCTTTATGGTGTCTGCAGACAATCCAATCACCCTAGATGTAAATGATATAAAGCGCTTGGGACACCCTGATCTGAAGAGGTGTGCTGTCCCTGTGCCACAGTGCATGTAAGAGAGACTGAGCTTGATCCCCTTTTCTTTTTCAAAGGGAGGAAACTGAGACACGGCCCAGCAAAAACTTCTCTGGAATTTCCCCAGTCCATAAGCAGTGACCTTGCATGTTGACGCATGTCAACACATCCTGAATCTTGTTCCTCCCTAAGTGCTTCCTTTTTCCCCACAAAAAAAAGGCTCCAGGCTAGTTGTTCTCAAAGGATTTGGCTGACAAAACTTGGTCTTCTCTCTTTGCTTCCACCACAAGCAGCAGCAGTGCAAACTCCCCTGGGTACCTTGTCCCAGAAACATCCTCCTCATCCTGGCCCAGAACTCTACAAAGGTGACAGGTATGGGACTGCCATCCCCTAGGAGGTACAACTCTCAGAAAGGGTTTAACATCAGAAGAACGTGTATATTCTGGGCTGAGTACAAAGGAAGTGGATGAAATATTATGCTCTATGTGCTCTATGCTCTATGGCATAAGTGTACAAGTTCCAAAGTTCATTTGGCCATCTCCATGCTCCAACCTGGGCTTCCTAATTCACCAGTCACTTGAGAGAAAGCAGGCCCACACTCCCAGGGGAACAGCTGTTCAGTCCTTGGGTCCTTTGCTAAGAATGTCTCTTAGTTAACCTTATCCCCAAACATAATGTCAATCTGACATATTACTTGCCCTCCTTCAAGTGTTTCCAATGCATCCTCAGAGATTTCTCTCTACCCGATACAGACTTTAACCTTGTTTGGGTTGTTAAACCTGTTGTAGCTGCTATGAGGTACTCAGGAAGGTGACTGATATTTTCCAGGAGTCTCTAGTGGCAGAACAGTTGCTATAATTAAGCATAACTTGTTTTTCCTCCTTCTCCCCCTTGCTCTCACTCACAGAGTGCAAGCAGCAATGCACATCATAAGTGGGTGGCCCCCTGGATGAAACTGTCATCTTTGCTGAAACCAAAACCAAAAAACAACCCAAAATGCAGCAGGAAACAGGCAGATAAAGTTTCAGATAAAAACAAAAAAATCATTATGCTCATGATTTCCCCAACAGAATTATTTTCTGCTCCCCAAGGAACAGCTGTTTTCAGACTAGATTAGCATCACTCTACTGCTGACCCTTCAGAGTAAAGTTTCAGGGCAGCAGCTTCTTAAGTTCTACATGATTTATCATCTGTATTTTCGTTGTTGTTGCCAATCATCTTGAGTCCAAAATAACACTGAGAAAAACACTGATTCCTGTTCAACATTAGTCATGAGAGGGATCTTCCACCTGATTCTCCAGGCATCCATGTCACACGGAGAACCATCGAAGAGAGAAGCAGAGCTCAGAGCAGTGCATCTTAACTTGGGGAATTCAAGATTATGGGCCATGTTCTTTGTTGCTGTTATGTCTCCAAGGATCATCTGCTTATCTCCAGTGGAGGATAATGTCCCAAATACTCAGGGAAAGAGATCAACTGATCCCATCTCTCCTGCTCAGCTGGCAGGAGCAGGATCCAAGCCACTGACAAGCAATATTATTGAATAAAATAAAGGTCCAGTGTAAACTCTACTCCATGATACTAGTTTGGAAGTTTACCACAGGGGCTCCATCATAATTCACAACAAGCATATATCAGACAACTTATTATCAGATTGCAAAGCAATCGCTAGAGTGTCTTGATTTCCTGTATAGCTAAGCATGGACGCTCAGGGATGTTGTAGATTACCCGAGGCTACTGCAGTGCCAGATATGGAAGTTGGGTGGTTTCATGCCCACGTTAGGCGTTTCTGTCTCCTTTTGCAGGATTTTCCTTACACATGGAGAATGCGGGGGGCACCTCCTCCCCTGCATAAGGTGACTGACCCGTGTCTCACTTTAATGCCACTTCAATGCTTCACGATAATCCTCTGAGCGTGAGGTACTTAACAGTGACTTTGTCCCTGTATCTGTTCAACTCCATTATCCTGGACTGTGCTGATACAGCTCACCTGTCAGTGGGCTCCGTCTGGATTAGATCTAGGTTCTCAGCCCCAGACAGCGAGGACCTTCACCTACAGTGGGCCTTTCCCTGTTGAGCATCCTTCACAATCTTTTGCCAGTAGTGTCTGGAGACCTTTTTCAGCTTCTTTTCATTCCCTGCTCTTCTCCTAGGTTTTTGCTTCTTGGCCCAGTTTTGCAGGCTGCCACCACCAAAGGTCTTTATTTTGGTGATAATTGCTATAGCTATTACACCAGCACCACAAGGAGCTGAGCACTCTTAAGTATCAACAATGTCTACTGGGTTGCATTTGATGAGTGGTGCCCACTCTGTTTTCATGGCTACTCTTGCCTTCTCCCAATGTTTGCTTGCTCTGCCAGCCAGCGGTGTCCACAGTGTTTCATTGGGGAGACTTTGGAAGTCAAATCAAAGAAGGAACACCGTAGCCAGTAGTGCTATTTGGCTGTGAGCGTGAGCTGCTAATATGGCAGGAAATAATTTCCAACCAGCCTTTCCCCTCTGCTCTTTCTTAACTTCATTAGCTCCAGCAAAAAAGCTTGTGTAACCCCTCAGACAACAGCATAAGCCTTTCTGGTGGAGGGACACAGTGCCAGGCAAGGGCAGAAGAAAAACTGGAACTAGTTTGGCTGTTGTTGCTCTGTGAGATGGGAACAACACATAAAAAAGCCTCTCCGTTTCCATTCTGCACCCCTGAAATCTGGCTTACACTTCCCTTCACTCCTGTATCTTGTTTGAGAGATCCATATTCTCCTGGGAAGATACCAGGTCTCCAAGGGCAAGACTGCAAAATGCAATGTGTGTAATGCAATACGGGGAGGGCAGCAAAATCACTTCTTAGGGCTGTTTGGGCTGTGGGCTTTGTTCTGTTTTAATCCGACACTACTACATGCAATGGGTCTGTGTCCATCAGGGAACAGTGCCCCAGAAACTTAGGTGAGAGCAGAAAGTAAGTTATTAACCACTACACTGAAAGCAAATAAAATGGAGAGAAAGCTCTTTCAGCTTCCTGACTCCTTCCAAAGGGATCCTGCCCTGTTTATTCAGCATTTTACAATGCAATGGCTAAAATTTGCTAGCTGATGTGTTAAAAAACACTAGCTGGCATTTCCACACAGTGAGCAATGATATCCCTTACACAGAGGGGCAGTAACTTTTGTCCTGAAGATAAGGCCAAAAGTACACCCACAGGAGAAAAAAAAGTGGAACAAAGCGTCCAACACAGAAGGGTGAAGTTGGACCCTGCCCAGCTGCCACCAGAGGAGCGGGAAAGCAGAACTGCTGTTGGGCTATCTTTCATACGGAGGGAAGGAGGGACTGTGATGAGCGTGGCAAGAAACCTGGCAAAGTCCCGAAAAGCCCGGGGCACCCTGTGTGCCCAACATCCCCGCCCGCAGCGCCAGCCAGCAGAGGGCAATGCCAGTCCATGTACACACCGCTTCCCTCCCAAAAGCAATCCGAGGGGTGACCCCGTTTGCCAGTCTGTGTCCCCACACTGTCTGAAAAGTGTGAATTAAATAGGCTATTTCCCCTTCGCAGACTTGTGACGCTCCAGTCCTGATTGTGCTCTTTCTTTCACTGATACAGCCCTGAACAGCCCTACGTGCCGTGGGGTGGGGAAGCTGGGACCCGTAAGGCACCTGTCGGACCCATTCAATACAGACACTTTTTTTTCTTATCAGTCTTGCAGCCTGTTCAATTGGCTTTCCTGAATCACTTGCTATGCACAATGGTCTGAGTTATTATCCCCCGGCTTTCAGCTCCGAGGCAGGTAAATGATAAGCGGTTTTGTGCCGCGTGATTTCTCTGTATTTTTAGAGCATGCCTGGTTAAGCCTTTGGCACTGGACTGTGCAGCTTGACATCATTAGTGCCTTCAGAGAGATGCCAAGCAGAACTGCAGTCTAGACTAACAGGGCGCAGGGCAGAGGTGGGTGCTAACTTAACCACCTGGCAGCTACAGTCCTGGGTCATGCTTTCAGCCTATTCCTTCTCCCATCACTTGTTTCCAAAGGTAAATCAGTCAAGTTTTGAGCTGTTGCAAGCGTTTTCATGCAGTAAATGATAATTTAAAAAAATGCCTGCTTATGACCATAAACTTCAGGTCGTGGAAATAAGTGGTTTATGTAGTGACAGGAGCAGAGCACAGCTAGAAAAGATGAGGGCAGGAGGGCTGGTGTGCACAGAGAGCACATGGAAGAGCAGGAGTGTGCCTGGGCTTGCTGGGGCCCCAGAAACAGTCGGGACTGAGGTCCCAACAGGAAAGCAATCCAGGCAGGTGCTTGGGCAGAGCAGGGCTGTGACGGGTGGGTGATTGCAGGAATTTTTCTGTTGGTTGGATGAGTTGGCGTAGCTTCCATAGAGGCTATGCACTACTGTGAAAAGTCTGGTTCCATCTTCTTTGTAACCTTCTAGACACAGGGGGCTGTGGTTAGGTCCCCCCAAAGACTTCCCTTCTCCAAAATGAGCAAGGACAGCCTCCTCACCTGCTCCTCACAGAGCAAGAGCTCCAGTCCCTAATCAGTTTGGAGGCCTTCCCCTGAACTCACTCCAGTTTATCAATGTCCAGGCCCAAAACTGTATGCACTATCTCAGATGTGGCTTCTTGACTTCTGTGTAGAGTGGGATGATCCCTTCCCTTGGCCTCGTTGGCTGTGCTGCCGCTGATACAGCCCAGGAGGCTGGAGGCCATCCAGTCAGAATGCCATGGGTCGCTGGTGTTTCGTGCTCAGCTCACTGCTCACCACGGCCCCCGGGGTCTTTTCAACAGAGCTGCCCCCCGGGCAGGCAGTACCAGCCTGGGTTGCTGCACCAGGCTCTTCCTTCCCAGCTGCGCCACTTGGCACTTGTTCTTGTTGAATTTCAGCAGCTTTCTGTTAGCCCATGCCCTCAGCCTGTCTAGGTCCTGCTGGACGGCCACCCTGCCCACCATTGTATTGACCCGCCCAGCTGCCATCACCAGCTTTGTGTCACTTGTGAACATGATGAATATGCACCTTGTCACCTCCTCCAAGTCACTGATAAAGATGTTGTTAAACAGGGCAGTGCCAGGAAAGACCCCTGCATTACTCCACTCGTTCCTGGCCTCCAGGTGAAGTACGAACCTTTAACCACTTCATTGCACCAGCCTCTCAGTAGAGGCTGGCACACGCGAACAGGGACTTCCTACCCCCAGGTGTCTCGTGAGGGTACGGTACAAGGCCCTTACCAGTTTCCTTCCTCCCATTTCCCTACCTTTCTCCACAGTGTCTTCTGTACAGTAAAGAGAAAGTAACCAGGCTGAAGGATCTTAATAATCCATTGGTAAAGCCCTTTTTTTCCCTGTATAACAGCGTGGAGATGATAACGTTTAGGAACCCTTCACCTATGTCAAATATGGATTTTAGTATAACTGAGACATTTCAGCTAGTTGTTTAGGGTTTTGTTTTCTTTTTCATTACTGACACATTTACAAGCCAGTTAACCTCAACCTACTTCAGATAACTCAGTTCTAAAATGGGCTAAGCTCCTTTCCTACATCACCAGACTCTATGTACACGGAGGATGGATGTTCAGGGGACACTAGTATTACAGTCTTTGGTGTAGAGCTTCAGTATTTGCTTCTCATCTTCATCCCACCTCCTGAACTCCACAGTTGGGGTAGTTACAGGAAGGAAAGTGCCTACAAAGGCCTCACAGTACTTCCATCCTGACAGACAGCAGACCTCTGCCTTCCTCCTTTGCCCTCAATCAAAAAGAAACAGAAAATTTGGCATGGCAGCCCTGCCCCAAAAGGAGGGATCCAGTCACACATTTCTCACCTCGTCCCAATACATGCACATATCAAGCCCTGCACCTTTCTCTTCTAGTCAAAGTCAAGCTGAGGTGTGACGCAGGCTGAAATATTTTCCCTTTCAATAACCAAATACTCTAGCTCCTGTGCCTTTAGCTTTGCAACAGCTTGTAAAGCAAAGTGCACTGAGTGATGGAATCAGCAGTAAAATCCCATCTGATTTTTTTCTTTTCTTCCACAGGAACAGCTGGGTTAAAAATCTTTGACTAACAAGTTTTCGCTGCCATACTAATCACTTTTCTTAATCAAATCAATGAACCATCCAATTTAAATCTGTTTCTCATGAAACAAACATTTCACAAAGATTCAGGTGCGATAAATAACCTCCAAACTTGAGACACCGAGCTGCGAGGGTTCCCCAGCTCATGGTTCCTGCCTTTCCTGACAGCCAGAGACTTGAAGGGAGCAGTCACCCAGCTCAGGCTTAGGGCTGTGACTGCTCCACGCTGTGTTGGGAAGGGCACAAAAACTGCCAGCCTTCTGATGGGTTTCGTTGGAGCTGAGGGGAGAAGGTGTAGCACTGCGGCAGAAGGACTTTTACAGGCTCCAGCCAAACATTAAACATCCTGTTGTTATTTTAAGGGACGTTTAAAGTTAAGGTCCTATGCCTCGTGCCTAACTGGAATGAGTTGCACTGGTGGATTGTTTCTATTGCTCAGAATAAACTTAGCCTCTCTGCCGGGGGAACACAACAAGAACAAGTCAGACCATGCATAGGCAGACATTCCTGTAACAAGGAACGTCTTTCTTCCCTGACAGAGAAGAAAGCTCTGACCCTTGAACTGCTTCAACGTACAGTACCAAACACCCCTGCTATGCTGGAAAGCAAAAGCATGACAATGCTGCGTTTACGGGCTCACTGTGTGGGGACACACTGACACAGATTTGTGTTTCTGCTCCCTCCCTTCTGAGAAACCCCAAGGAAACCACCGAGCCTCACTGAAACAGCCTGAGATTTCCCATACTCTCTGCCAGCCTGCAGCACCTCAGAGGGACATTGTGCAAAAATCACCTCTGTGAGGGCACTAGCATATAGGGAGCAAGAAGGAATTTGCCATGGCAGTTCCTCTCCCCACGCTTGAAGTGTCCTGTGGTTTGCAGGCTTCCAGCCTACCCATATGAAAGCACACAGCCTCACTACCTGAAGAGCCACTACATAATGGAAAAATACAAAGAGAAGTGGAGAAAGGCTGAAGACAGTGTGACTAAAACAGGAACTGAGCTCCAAGGGGGAGCCTTACTTAAGGCTTGAGAACAGGCAGTGTTGTTTGTTTTGTTTTGCTTTGTTTTTTTTAAATCTTAATAGATAAATAAATAAATGCTGTTATTATGAAGTGACATTTCTGGTCCTTGAAAGCTGTCTCTGCTGTTTGATGGAGCAGTGTGGCAGCCTTCTGAGCCGAGATGCTTATTCCCCTATTAAAATCATTTGGGAACCGAGCTGAATGATATATGTTAGTGGAGCATCTCATGTTTGCCTTCCTTTAGCTGAGCCTTTGAGGACTGAGTTTTCTTGCAGAAGCCTCTGAAGACGTCCATATAGGACCATCCAGGCGATATCCCAAGAGACGCAAAGAACAAAACTTGAGCTGCATACGATTTCTCAGCAAGAGATTGCTGGCAAGACCGAAGCGTAAAGGATCCCCCCAGCCTTGGGAAACAAGCAGATAATCTCTGGATGCCCCACGACCCAGCTGACATACAACACGTGACTACGTGCTCGTACAAGAGACCACTGCACATC
Source organism: Chroicocephalus ridibundus (assembly GCF_963924245.1). NCBI lineage: Eukaryota > Metazoa > Chordata > Aves > Charadriiformes > Laridae > Chroicocephalus > Chroicocephalus ridibundus. The sequence goes on from NC_086284.1 coordinate 161,894,728, forward strand.
CCCATCCCCGCTACCCCAGATACAGCCCCACTGAGCAACCTGACAAGTGCTGCTAAAAAACCCTAACTGCCTTGACACGGAAAACTCCTGAAGTCCTGGCAACTAATGTTTCATGCATGCCAGGAGGCAAATACCCTATTTAGGGAAATAGGACATTAATCAAAGAATTAGTTACAGGATATTACAAGTTTAATATCCTGGTGCAGTTATCAAATATGTAAGGCAAACAACATTCTGGGTCATTAACAGACGTGCGATCAGCCTGCAATCTGAATAAGAGGTTTGTCTGTGAGTGCCTGGATATTGCTTTGTTCCTTAAAGCTTCCTAATGGTTTGTCCAGGTAACCGTGATGGACAAACCTGACTTTACAAAATTCCCCTGGATTATTCCAAAATTACATATCAGGAAGATTTAGCAGTAGTACCGATCTCCCAATTTCTTTACGACAAACCTAAGTAAAGGTTTCCCACTTGCTGCAAACATTGCTCAAGCTGAGCAGACAATGAGCAGGTATGTGGGTGTGCACCTGTGCTCCCCCAGCACTGAGAAAGAGTTCAAGCAGCTGAAGAAGGGCCAAGGACTTGGCTCTCTCAGGAGCAGCGCTGAGACTAACAGTGTGGAAACAGGTGGGGTCTTCCTGAAAACAACATGAATGAGGTATTCTCAGCAAGAAATACACGTGAGTCCTCAAGAGAAAGAATAATCCAAGGGCATGATAAAAGAAAAGGCACTGTATATGGACATCTCACACTTACGTATGCAGTTCTCAGGAAAGAGGAACAATTGCCTCTAAGAACTGTTGTTATGCCCTGAAGCAGAGGATGAATTGAACCCATTAGAGTTGTTCCTCCCTATCCCTGGTGGCCACTTCAAAATACTGTCTTTTGCTTAAAAAAATGTGTACGGCACTTATAATTGCAAAATTAACCTTCAAAATCAGAACCCAACATAAATGAAGATGCTGTATCAGCAAAAGCCTCAAACGAGAGCTCTGAGAGGTTGCTGCTGCTTAACACCTGAAATTGCCAGCTCTGGAGCCAAACTGGGGGCTGAATGTCAGCAAAATGCTCTTTCTCTCCCAGTATACAAAGGCTATTTAGTGACCAGCTGATGCCACAGGTTTCACCACAGGCAGTATTTTGGGTTAGTACAACTGCCACCCCCTTTTTGGCTTTGCTATGTATATGCTCTGCTTTTATTTATGTTCAAATACAAAATTACCAAGACTAAAGTTTTCAGAGTCTCCCCGTGCCTGGGCTATGAAATTCAAATGTTGACATGTGAATTAGATTTTGATTGTTCTTTTCCTGACAGACACTGGGTACCTTACAGCTACATTGACCATACGGGGCATGTGATTCATACTATCGTCATGGAGGAGTTATTCTTGAGGCATAATTTGGGGAGACAAAGGAGAGAAACTGTAGCCTGTGCTTTTGTGTGATATATAGGGAAGTGAAGGAGTGGTAGCCAGATTTGGTCTGTGGAAACCTGAGACAGAAACTTAAGTAGCAAACTAGGGAGACAGATAATCCTCTTTTATGCCATTTTAATGGCTAAATCTGTGGCAGAACTCTCATCAACATCTCCAGCCTGACTAACACCTGGCTCTTGAGCTGCGTAAGATACCCCGAGGCAGCAAACGCGCACACGTGTCCCACAACTGTCCGTATGATCTGGTTACTCTCTAACTTTTCTTTTAAAGCAGCTTGAAGGTGAATGTGGTTACACAAAGACCGCCGGGAATCATGCAGAGAGCCTGGAGGGGAGTTGGTGCAGAAGTGGGTAATGCCCCATCATTACTTCAGTCTTGGGAACTCAACTCGCCCCCTTTTGATGAAACGTTAACTTTTGATCCCAGGGTAAACATATCGTAATCCTCCCTACTGCATCTGTCCTGGAGCATTAATATTTGACATAAATCCTAAAGGAAGCTCTGTTCTTTATTACTAATTTGTCAGAGGTGGATGGATAGGAAAGGTTGTGGGCAATATGGCAATGGCATAGGCAAAGGGTCCCTTCTGGGAGCCTGACTATTGGAAATCAGCTGCTATTTACACAGTTAATGCCATTCACTTCTTGCACCTGCTCAATCATTCATTTCCCAGTGCAAGTCAGCTTTGCCCTGCTGCAAAGTCAGGGAATTTAAGGGAGTTACACCTGCAGGTTTTTTCTTTCTCTCCAATGATTGCAGAGTTCAGCTTACAAAACTCCCACTTCTACATTTCCAGCCCTTCATCTTCCTTTTCTGTGAATTCTTTTTCTACCTATTTATATGTATATATACTTTTCCAAGTATTTATGATTTGGATAATGAATCCAAAGCTCTCCCTTTCTAACTCTTTTTGGACTCCCAGCCTGTTCCTGCACCACACAAAATCCATTTGATTTTGTAATCATCTGAAAACCAAGAAATTCAGCTAGTGTCCCAACTTGGAGTAGTTTTTGTTTGTATTCTGTTCAATCTTTGAGAGAGGCTCCATACCTTACATCCAGGGACATCTTATTCTTTATGATGTCCCTACAAATGTAAATTCTGTGCTGTCATCCCCAGCAAACACACTTTTATAGCAGACTCCACTTTGAATTTTGGTTAAAAAAAAAAAGACCAAAAGAAACTCCAAAGGATTATGTAGCTGATCTGTTTTCCCACTCTTGTCCCCATCTCTTTTCTCGATAATGAAGTTCTGCAGAGAAGCCTCAGGAGTGAAACTAGGGGAGGTGCACTCAGAAGTGAGATTACGGGAGGTGCAACTGCAGCTCTGAGCACCTGAAAATTAATTAATACTAAAGTGAAGGCTTCTCTTTTTTGCATAGTTTTTTCTATTATCAAGAGAAGAACTCCTATATAATGTAAAATCCATGCTTCTGCCAGCAGATAAAGCATTTGTAATACTAACCTGTTAGCTGGGTTTTCTTCCGTGGTGTTGTTGAGGTGTCATTCCTTGTAGAGTATCCATCTGCTTATTGTCTTACTTAAATATGAACTGAATGAACTCTCCCCATCTGCCAAAGTCTTGTCTTTGATTACAGAAAGACAACAGCAGGAAGAAGGTCAAGGTCAAGTAAAGCAGATAAACATATGATTAACTCTGAGCAGATAAGGACTCACCTGTCTTCAGTGGGAACATCCTTGTTCTAACGTGCCTGATTGAACTTGGGTTGGGGGAATACACCAGATTAAAGGGGATGACAATGCAAAATTAAAAAGTAATAAAAAGCTTAAAGATGAAAACAAAACAGTCCATGACCTGTCTTTTTTTGTTTTCATCTGAAGCAACAACAGCCGGTATGCTCCCAAAGCCAGCACATGTCAAGTCAGACACTGGAAAGGAATTGAGAGGATTATTTCACAATTTTATTGCACAACTGAAAATTAACCTTTTTTTTTTTTAAATATTTACAAGCCATTTATTTTGCACACACAATCTAAACAGCATTTTCCCCGATAAAATTGTCACCTAGAAAACTTACACACGGACTGAAGCACACACGTAAACTAAATGGTTTGTGTTAAATGCAAGTTGCCTCAGTCTAGCTCTGGAGGGGAGGCGTTTGGGCGATGGGGCAGCAGAAGGAAAGAAGACACATTTTTCTTTTTTCTTTCCTGAAATGTTACTTAAGGATCTTTCCCCAACCTGGGGAGAGAAACAAAAGAGTTCAGTGTTAGTTCCAGCCAGTCAGGTAATGTACTGACAGGGTGGTGAGTTGAAGATTCAAAACCCTTCAGTGCCACAAGCCTTGCAAGAAGCCTTGTTTCATGCGTGGTTCACCCTAAAGGTTGCCATAGCCCGATTTTCCCCTGGAGAATGTAGAGTCACCTTGGTCATGACAGAAAAAGAATGAGGTTTGACTCACAAGAAAAAAGACACGTGAAAGGCTGCAGTTGTTTGGGTTTTGTTTTTTTTTTTCCCCTTCTTTCTCATGGATTTCTTACCTGCATTTTTGGAAAAGTGGTGGCTGACACACTGCAAATGCTGCCGCTGCTCTCGGCAGAGCTACACAGTGATAATACAGCACAACAAACGTTCCACATCCTGACCAGCAATGCCAGGGGTAATATCTTAACCTACATTATGAAGCCCACAGCTTTGTGCTGAAAAGGAGTGCTTTCCTGGCTGTTAGCACACGCTGTCTGTCACAACGCGTATCACAGCCTCTGGAGTACACAAATCACCCCCCTCCCATGGCTGATCTGCCCACACGTTTTCCATCATATAGATTGTTGTTTTCAAGTTTGTCAGCTAATATTGAGTATATGGCCTTGTAGCACTTACTGCTAAATTTCCAGGGGATTTTGACACCTGCAATCTTAAATGAGTAGGTGGTAGCTCTAAAAGTGATGCTCACTGGCCCAGATTTGTCCCATGTTACTTTGGGGAGGTGTACACCTGAGCCACCCGAGGGGAGACCATCAGCACTGTAACCTTTTCTGCCAGTCAGAGAGCAAAGGGTGATGTAGGGGCTCCGGTGAACACAAATGCTCTCTGCAGAAGTCCCGCTTACTCCATTGATTATCAAAGGAAACCAGAGGGACTAACTCTACCGTAATGGGTCTCAGACAGCTGCCAAGTTTCATGGGATGAGTCTGGGCCTGAATGCTTCCAGCTGGGCACCTAAAAACGTAGGGATTCTGGCATTGCAATGTACATTTGGTATTTAGATCACTTTGGTGCCATCTTTCTTCAAGTTTTGGACCCTCTGCTGTAGGGTGGAGAAACAGAGTAAGTGATGCCAAGATGACCTACAGTGAGTTTAGAAGAAAAGGGAGTGTTTATAGACTTGTTACACTAGTCAGTGCTTGTCCATTGGGAACCATGCTACTGGGAGACAGCTTTGTGAAAGGCAATTCAAATGCATAGGAAATGCAAAACCTATGGCCTCAAACCAAATGATCTACGTCGAGTCTTCAAAAGTAATTGTTTCTTCCAGAGCCACACATAGTCACCATCACCACCTTACACATGGCTAACAACTTGCAGTAATGTGTCAGGTCCTAAGCAACCTGATCTTGTTTTGGCATTAACAGTATTAAAGGCCTAAGTCTCTCGCTCTCCTCTCCCCCAGCAGCCCGAGTATTTGTTTTTCTCTTATTTTTTAAATGAGTCCTTGCTGGTTTAAGGGAGCCAGCAATGAAGAGATGTCTTTTTCTACCTAACGGTTATAACCACACTTCAACACTCTAGATAATGGCTATACTGTCTTTAAAATATCTGCTAACACCTATCTAAGGCTGGTAGAAACATGGATTTAGGGGTGCAGCGGGTTGGGAATGTGGAGAAAAAGTGGAAAAAGTGGAAAAAAAAGAGCTGGCTGAGGAAGGATCCTAAAATTGAGCCCTACAGAAATAGTAGCAAATTTGTAAATTGTAGAAACTTGTGCTAAAACTTATGGCTTGAGTAGGATACTCATCTTCATAAATGCTGTTGATTTCAGTTGTTGATTGCTTGCAATGACTGTCTTTGTCTCAAAACAGTTTGGGTTTTTTTTCTGGAAGATATATGGGTGTAGTGGACAGAAAAGTTTGAATAATATGAATATGTTAAAAATAAAACAAAGCATAGTAATCCCATTCTTACAGCTTCAAATCACTGAATTTTCTCTCAGGCTTGAAGATTAAAATTGGAAAAAACCCTTGCAGAAGAAATTTGTGTGGAGCCCCAGGTGCCATGCCAGAAACATAGTGTGTTGATATTGCTTTAGCAATGAACTCATGCGGTGGTATAGTACAAGCCAGTGGTCTTTCGTGCTTCCTGGAAGAGACATTGCTAAGATAGAAATAAAACCTGTGATAGCACAAAGCAAAGAATATCCCCCTGGGCTCTGTACTGAAGTGGCGCTGAGGACATCTCCACAACCTCTCGGTTCTGTTCTTCACCCCAGACAACGCTGCAATGTTTGCAAGTCTGACTGATGCAGAAGAAAGCTGTATCAGCTTAAGAAAACAAAAAGTCTTGCAAACTGTTAGTTTCACATATGAAAATGGAAATGAAAGCAATAAAAATTATAAAATATTTGGGTCAGAGAGTTGCTTATATTCCATGCACTTGTTTTGCTGTATGAAGTGTCATCACAAAAAGTGCCTGTATTCTCTGCATTCATGAAAAAAGCTGGCAGGTTAACCTAATTCTGCATTGATAAAATTCCATCAATGTTAATCCTTGTGGGTCCTTAACAGAACGCATCGTTTTTTGGATTGTCTTTGCTGTTCTTTGAATAAACCCTAACAGTGAAAAGTAAAAGATGTAAACTCTCCATAAGCCATCTGAACCGGTATGGCAATATTCACTGATGTTATGGGCAGAAGGCATCATTTTGTTCATCTGTCTGTTCTCTTATCAACACAGACAGCAGACACTTACTGCCCAGCCTGAACACTGAGTCTCAAGCCAGCTGGATTAATTGGTGCTAATATAATTACTAAACACTGGGCAAGGTGTTGAGGGAAAATACACGCATCTCTTGCTCTCATTCTGAACCAGCAAACTGCTGAGTCCCATCTCTTCCAGACCCCAAGGGGCCTCTGTCACTCACGGCGAGTATACACCTAAAATGCAGAAAAGCTCAGCAAAGTCTGTCATCAAAATAATAGATTTCATACAGAACTCACTACTGCCATCTAAAAAAGCTCAAAGCAGACAGTGGTGCAGCTTCCTTCCTGCTGCTGCTGGTTAGTTCTGACTGGATGAAGAGTTCATGGATCAATCAGCATTGGATAGGTTTTCCTTTCCTTGTAATGTTGCTGGAGAGCACCGCTGGAACAACACCTCCACAGGCAGATCAAAAGAAGAAATTCTGCGAGCCTCGCTAACTCCAGCTTTCCCCAACCATTGACCCAGTGCTGACAATTTAAAAAGGGTGGATAGTCAGACTCCTACTGTTATCAAGCGGCTATACCTTTTTTTTTTTTTCTTTCTTTTTCTAATGAGAACCAAAGGAGCAATGTGGGAATCCAAAGAATTGAGACAAATTAAACATCTTTGAGTTGAAAATGGTTTAATCTCTGTGCTGACTTTCATGAATTTTACAACTCACAGAATTTACTACAGGTGGGCCACACTGGCCAGTGCTGGATAAGAAATGCCAAGAATGAGCTTAGTTGAACCCACAGACCCTACGAACGGATCTTCTGAGGGACCTCAGAATGCTTTTGCCTTCCTCATTCCTCTAGAAATTTGGCTACTTAAAACAAACCCCTCATGCCGCCCCAATTATTTACTCCATCTTTTCACTGCTTACCTGACAGACTGTGCCGATAGCCTTTAGAGTGCTCCCAAAGGGGCAGCAGACATGCTTGGACAGAGCTGGGATTCATCACTCTTGCATGTTCAGCTGTTAGCATTCATAGGTTGGGGGGTGAGTGCTACAAGGCCTCCGAGTGTGTAATTTCCATCAGCTCCATAGGATCCCTCCATACAAGAAAAGCCTGTAGAACAGAACGGCAGGTGTTCTGCTCAGAAAGCCCGAGAGCATGGGGGATAATTGATTTTCCTAAATCACAGCTTAAACCTATCCTTTGGAAAAAAAAAAAGAAAAAAAAATCTGGCTTTGCTCAGAATCAAGGCAGCTATCATATTATGCAAAGCTCAGTAAGAGCAAAAGTAAAAAGAAGCATCACCCACCTGCTTCACTCCCTGAGTACCATCCACTCTGTGCACAGAATGAAAGAGGAGTTCTCTAAAAAAAAAAACCCAGAAAATGATTGTGTAGAGACTACGTGCTATTACATATGTGCCAGGGGACAGAAAGAAGTTGTATGAGCAAATCACCAGCTCCACCAGCAACTTGAAATTTCAGACTGTCTAACTTTCACATGACTGATTTTACAGCCTTAGCAGGAGTCTTGTGTTATAATGGTTAATGTTGAAAATTCACACATCCATTGTCTGAGAGTTATGTTGCCATAATACTGAGGAATAGGCTTAGCTTGGCTTGAATTACTTGGCCTCACGTGATTGGGGACCTCTTCTCAAATATATTTGGTGAGAGCGGTGTCTAGGCGCCTGATCAGAGAATTACCCCCAGGTCAGAACTATTTCTTTTGGATTGAAATCTTGTATCTCATGGCAATGGACCATAGAGCTCTAATGCAGCCTTTGTCACCTGCACAGTGACTTCCCATGAATCCATGTGGCAGAGGTTCAGGACATTTTAACCCTGCAGAAACAGTAATTATCTGGGAGACAGGAAGCTGTTCTCATCCTCTGAGGGGAAACTATAGCACAGAATGACTGAAAAGATACTAAGCTCTTAGCCTGTGTTTCAGATATTTTGCATCCTGACAACCTCAGTGAGCCAACACTTCCGTTGCAGTACCCATTAACACGTCTGGACAAATACATTCATATGACCCATCACAGAAATAAATATTTGGCTGGCTTTCTAATTCCCAGATTATTTTTTCAACTGATCATAACAATTCTACTCTGCAGAGCAAACAAACCCCAAATCCCAAGTGCTCATGAGAGGAAAATGTTCTAGCCAACTGACACGTACAAAGCTCCTTTTGAAGTTCTCAAGGACTTTGTGTCTTGTTTTAGGAATATAGAACTACTGATGAAAACAAATTCCTATAAAAGCGAGCTATTTCTAAATCCAGGTGGTTTGTAAGCATTTCCTGAGCCATAATTTGCTGTGCGCAGCCAGAAGCTTTTCCAAACTTGATTTTATATTGTCAACCAAAGTAACAATCCTCAAACAATCCCCAATTCACCTGTGTGTTTGAAGATAAACATACCGTCTAAATATACATTATGAATTACTACTGTAAAAATTACTTCATTTAGCTCTCACTGCCTCTGCATTTTCAATACTACAGTGGAAATGCTAGGTCACTGGCTGCCATTGTCTGCTAGTGACTTCTTTTTTCCAGTCTCACTTACTGGAGTTGCAGAAACTTAGCTGCTTTCTTTTCCTAAAACTGAAATATTTTTTGAGCTAACAATGATACGTTCTTTTGTTTGCACCCCCACCACCTAATGTATTAGACCTCGTTGAAGTCCATAACTAATGATGCTCACCCCACTTCCTGAGCTTGCTGTGGAAGCTTTTGCTGTTGCTGCCCTGAAACCTGAGGAACACCCATAGAGGATCTGGCAGAGGAGGAAGGAATGTCCTGTGCAATGCCTAAGAGTAATATCTCTGCTGATTTGCCAGGACTCCCAGTGCTGCTGGTCATTAATCTTTCTCAGCCAAAAACAGATGGGGCTATTAGGCAGGCTGGAGTAATGGGGGAAACTGGCACGACACAGAAGGAAATGCATTATCTTCCGGATAGAATTGCATGTAAAAATGAGAACATTAAAAATGTATTTTTCATATTTAATTGGACGATGTACGATTATACCTACCAGAAAATAATGTGCAATGTGTTTTGTGCAGGGCATTTATGAAACTGTTCAGCTGTGCTAGGGCCTTATTTTCCCCTGTGGAGAGAAACAGTAGCTACAATTCTGACAAGGTTTTTTTTTGCACTTTTCCTTCTAACACAGGGTTTACTCTGCTGCAACGGCTACTCAAATAACACTACAAAGTACCTCCAGTTGTCACAGTAAAAGGAAAACGCAGTTTACAATTTACATACAAACCATGTGAAGCCTACCAGGTAAAAAACGAGTACTTCAGGAATAATGCAAGCATATCTGATAGTTAGTCCAACAAAAATGACGGAACTGCAGGTACAGCTGCTAATTCCTTTATATTACTGAGTCCAAGATGATGATTACAAAAAAAATAAAAATTGAAAATTATGAAGTGGAAACAGGAGACTCAAACAGGAAATAGGCAAGGCTGGAAGGAATTACTGAAAGTAGGACTTGGAAAAAAAATCTGATAGATATTAAGGACTATTCGGATAAACAAAGACATTTTCTAGGTCTGCCAGGTAGGCAAACAGTAGATGACTCTTAGCCAGAAACTGACAGCCAAATATTTGAAGGTATACACTGTGACAACAGGGAGAAATCATGGCAACATCTTAGAGAGTTGCAATAAGGCATTAAATAAAGAGAAGTGCTTTGCCCAAAACTTAAACTTGCAAAGCCTGTTATATCAAAGGGAGAAGCATGAAAACAAAAATAGGAGGATTGGGTGCCAGCCAGCAGATTATTATTTGGAATAATAATGATGTCTGAAATGTGGTGGGATGTCAGAAGGTGCTGGGAAATACACAGTTCTGGCTCTGGTGGTGGAAAGGGCTTACGGGGCTGAAAAGTTTGCAGTGACTCACGTGCATCAATGTCTTGGAGTGGAGGGGGAAAATGGAGACACAGAACAAAATGTGTCAAGATAAGAGCCCAAATTAGAAGAACAAAAGAACTTTGTAGGATTTTATTTCTGATCCCTTGACTAGCATAAGGTTATCATTAGGAATGCTAAAGAGGAAAATACAAACTCCTGAAATCTACTGGGGTGATATTTGATATAAAAATTTTAAAACAAAAAACACTTTTTCCTTTTAAATAAAGAATCAGTGGCCCCAAATAAAAAGAAAAAATGAAATCCTCAGATTAAAACCAGAAAGGGCTTATAAATAGCCATGGAGTATGGTATTCCCTTAGATAAATGGAAGACAAGGACAAGGAAATGCTGGTATGACTAAATTGGAAATTGTAGAAGTTATTCAGGCCAAATAAGAAACCTTCAAAGAATGGAAATCAAAACTTTGTAAAGCTGAAAGGAAGGTATGTAATAGTTAAGACGGAGTTTGAGCAAGCTAAGAGCGAATTTGAAGAGCAAATAGAAGGAAGTTAAAACTGAAAATACACATTTGCTCAGTACATCAAAACCAGAAAACCGGAGATAACTGGTAGGCCACCCCAAACAGTAAGTAGAAGAAACAATTAAAGACAATAAGGACATTGCCAAGAATCTAAATGATTTATTTGCATCAGTCTTCACCAGAGAGGGTGCTGGAGTGATATCTAAATGAGAGACTCACACTTTCCAAATATCAAAGATAAGGAGAAGTCATAGACTGAAGACTCAAGAGAGAAGTTGGTGGAACAAATCAATAAATCAAAGGCATTAAGTCACCAGGTTTATCTGATATTTCTTGAAGACTTCAGGAGAAAACTGAGAATTAAGTAACAAAGTTGCTAGCAAATACCTACTACAGCAGAGGACTGGAAGACAGTGTTATAGCTGAGTTGGGGATTTCTGTTGTTGGTGGTGGTTTTTTCACGGTGTTGGAGGAGCCCTGGCAATTACAGACAGGTATGTAATCCTAATTTTCTATCATGTAAATTGGCTGAAATGTGTTAAAAAACCCCAAGCCCCACACCTCCCAAATTATGAAACACAAAGACAAACATGACATGACAGATACAAGTCAGTACAGTGTCTACAAGGGGAAAAAAAAAGGGGGCTCTTTGAACTTACTACCAATCTTTGAGCTGGTGACACCAGCCAGCACACCTAAGGCTACCCAGGAGGTCCCATGACTCGCTGTGCAGACAGGCAAGTAGCAAATGATTACCTCCCTGCTCCCCCATCCGCATCTCACGACCACCAAGGAGGGAATAATGTTCATGTTGACAATGGCACAACCAAACAACGTACAGATCCGTGATACAGGTTATGTTGCTGCGGGACAATCCAGTCCATCCTTGGGCAACATTGTTAAGCCAAGGAGAAATGTACATCTGGAAATGAAAGTTTTTAATATAGATGAAACATAATGGTGGCCACAGTGAAGATCTGACTGGAGATTTTAGGTACGTACAACCAGTGTTAGCCTCTCTTAGGATCAGCTTTTGATATCTGTCTGCACATCAGCTAATCAACAGCACTCTGTGCTGCAGGGTTCTCCGCCTCAATGGGACCTGGGCCCTTAATGGTGAGTAATACGGGACTCAGGGAGTTAAGATTTTGGGTTTTTTTAAAAAAATTATATCTCAGCTAGGACTGAGCACTCATTTCACTTCTTCCCATCTCTTCCCAGCTTTTTATGTAAATCTTTACATAAACCCATTAAGCACAGAAGAAAAGCACTCTGGAAAATTATGCAGTGATGTATTCTTATGCAGCCAACACTCCCAGGGGAAAAAGTAAAAATTACACATAGCCTCCCACCCCTTTTTATTTCTTGTCAAAGATGTTGCCTTTTTTGGCTTTTCTTATATATACACAGCATGATGAACTGATATTTGTAGTTTAAATGTCTGGTTTAACCGCGTGGTTTCCACCGTAACAGAAAGCTCTCACGAAATGTCAAGTTAGAAATAAAATCAAGCTCTAGAGGGACGGGGTGGGGAGAAAAGTAGAAGGTCCAGTGGCTGAAAAACAAGATGGGGAAAAAGTGAGGAGAACGCAATGTGGATCCATTTCCCAACTCAGGCAGTGGTATTGGTACGCGTGGTTATATGGGGATCTGGGGTAGGGAGACAGATGCATTTCTCACGGAGTTGTTTCTGCTTTCTCTATTAACATTGCAACAGAAATTACAAATAGCCCTGCAAGGGGTAGTGCATTAAATCTCATCTTTTCATCCCATGTAAACACAACATTAATACTGAAGAATAAAGAAAATGGTAAAAAGTCCAGTGTCTTGTTTTCTGCATTTTGCTTGTTAGGTTTCCTGTCCACCCTCCAGCATACTCCTGTGTGTACCGAAGTTGTGAACTTGACCAGCCCACGTTCAAGCAAACACTCACACTCAGATTCCCAACACATTCTTTTCTCCCCCTCGAATGAGGAGTTTATTCCTAACAGTTCTGCTCCTTTTAAGTATAAACTCCTTTAACGAAGTAGTTCTGAGACCTTGCAGCAGGCAGCAGGAGAGCACCAAGGCTACTAGTTGTCACGTTTATATTCCCTGTTCAGCAAAGAAGTCCACTTAAAGCCCAAGGCCCAATACCTTCACGGACGGGCATGTACTGAAATGAGCCTACAAATCAATATCCCCCCCCACAACGTGCCTTATAGGCAAAATCCAATTCTTGCCTAAAAAAGATAAAGAGTTACAGCCAGGCCCTTTATTTGACAAGACACACAAGAACAAGTTGCTCTGGTGAAAACAGACCTTACACTGACACGTTTTGTTCACTTTCTGGCAGAACTACTGATCTTCTTTACTGGACCACCAGAACTGAAGATGGGAAAGAAACACAAGGGAGACATTTCCTTGGCAAGGAAAGGAGCAGCATTTAGGACTTGGGAAAAGGCAGGGTGGGATATAGGGGGTTTTCCTGATAAAACAACTATTTTGAGAATAAAAGACCAACCAATATCATGTATACACCTAAACCAGTAACACACCTTCTCTGGAGTGCAGTATTGTATAAGCGTCCCCTTCATTTTCAAGGCTAATTCAGACCTTTGGCTCATCCTGCATTAACAAGGTCATCCATGTTAACAGGGCCCCTGTGAAAGTTCACAGGCGAAAAGTTCCCTTTTAGAGTAGTGCAGATTTGAAATTCACAGGACAGCGACCCGAAGATCTTCCTTTACAGATAAAAAGCATGTCAAATTATTAAATAGCAACATGAAATCCTATATTCTGAAGGTCTGTCTTTGCTCTGCAGGTAGGAGAGCAGAGTGCATTCCCAGCCCCTGCCCAGGCCCCACCTCCGGCGGCTCGGCGGGCGCGTGGCCGGCCGATCTCGCTGACACCTCACGAATGCTAAAGCTGAAAGGCCGGGGGTAGTCAGGGAAGGGGCGGATGAGCATAGTCCGAAGACATGTCACTTCAAATTTCTACTGTTAGAACTGCCGGGTATGATATAAAAACAGAAAGTGTTTCTCAGTCTGAAGTTTGAAGACCGGGCCCCAAACGTTGAGTGGCTCCTCCCTCCGGTGTCCCTGTTCCCCGCACACGGGCTCCGTTGTGCTAGCTGTTGTTCTCTGCCGTGAGATACTTGAGGGCTGCAAAGCCGTAGTGGCGCGACATATCCTGCTGGAATTCCTCCTTCAGGGTCTTGAGACAGATGCGGTATTGCTTGTTGGAGCGAAACTTGGTGATGTCGAAGCTGGGGGCGTGCGGCATGTGGATCATGTAGGCGTTGGGCAGCACCGTGAACTCGTACTCCTGGGGGAGAAAGACACCGGCTGTGAGGGTGTTCCTGAGCCCTCTTGCAATGCATCTCTCCCGCACCTCCACCGCCAAACATGGTCCATCATGTGACAGGGCAGTGTGGGTCTCAAAAACAACAAACCCATACAGATATGCCAAATGAGCCTTCTTATCTTTAAAGTTGCTTTTTCTTGCTTTTATGCAAGATCGACTTTCCCTTTTAAAATGTTTTACTCCATATAAGCCAAATGATGGGGCAACAGTACAAAAGGCATGCCTGAAGCCATGTCTGCAGCACAGATTTGGCAGTAGTGTGCTTGCAACCAACTCATGCACACAGCATGAATCTCAAGTGTCCCTGCAAAAGCATGCTTTTGCCCCTACAATTTATCTCGCTTGGGATGCTGGAATAAGCTATATTTACAGAGGTATCCATTGCGCTACATAATGCTGCTTTGCCTGTGTACTAAGATACTTACAGCGACAAAACTGTCCCGAACTATTTATAAACCTGAAATGAGGTGAGAATATGAGATCTTTTATAGGCGACGTGTGAAAATGGACCTGCTGGTTCCATATGCTTTGAGAAGGTTTTATGCAAATTAAGTTCTCCTTCACAAAGTATGAGATACTGTGCTAATTCCCCCTCTCCTCTAAAACTACTTCACTAACTCCCTTTATTTATATCTGACCAAGTTCTCCGACAACTTTTGTTGTTAAAAAATGATGGTTCATTTAAGTCTCAATTATTCCTGTTAGATTTGTTCCATTTTTATAATTAAATATATGATCATTAGAGCAAAGCTAGACAAAGACTGATTCTTAGACAAGCTAGAAGGTCTACTGCAGGATGAGCAAGAAGCAGGTAACGGCAAGAACCAGAAGGAGATGGGCAGAAAAGGGACGTGAACCTCAGTATTCTGTAGCCAAGTGAAGTACCCTACCTACTAGGACGCTACCTCTTTTTTCATATGAAATTTCAAAAAATATGACTTGTGTAGGATGCAAATGACAAAGAAACTTCAAAGACTCCACAGGCAAATTTCCTCACACAGTTTCTGTTTACGACTGTTGCCGTATTGACTCATTGACCATATCCGCAGAAGACGGTGGGCAAGGAAGGAATAGCCACAGAGCATGCTGGCTTTCAAAGAAATGGTACACAAATGGTTTGCAAAGTCCCATCAGTTCTAGATTTAGTAGTTTGTGCGGAGACACAGAGTATCTGCAGCACAGGGGCAGAGTATTCCAAAAACATTTTCTTCAGGAAAGAGATTTATGGGAGAGAATGCACTAGTGCTAAAAAACATGAGTGCTTCACCTATAAATCTTTCCTCACCTAACAAAATATCATCAGCCTGGAAAAGACTGAAAACTGCTGGGTTACAATGCTACCAGAAACCAAGTGTTTGCGCAACACAGTCCAAAGTGAAGCCCAAATAAAATGGAAAGAAGTGATCAGAACGCTATGTGGATCGATTTCCCAACTCAGGCAGTGGTATTGGTCAGCCCAAAGTGTAGCTGAGGCTGCAGTGCTGTCCCGGAGACTCCTGCGGAACAGTAGGATGTGTTGGACAGCTAGGTGCAGATGCAGCTGTATGGCTGCTCCTTCCTCATGGGAATGCCTGCTCCCTGCCAAGCACTGTTAAAGTGGTAAATCTTTGTGCCAAATCACAATGCTGTCATACATGGGAACGGGCCCCTCTGAGCTTCTGTTTGGGGTGACAAATGTACAACCAGAGCGAAATAATCTGATGCTTACAGGCAGAACTCATTTAGCTGGAAGAGACTTAGAACTAAAGGGGAACCAAATGCAAAAACAAAGGCTGGCATGATGGAGCGAGAAAAGCCGATAAACTTCAAACTACGTCTCTGTGGGACCCTAAAACTAAAGGCGGAAGCTGCAGAAGAAGATACCTTCCCCTCGTACAATCTTTTCTTTGTTCTCTGTTTGCATCTCAAGTCTGTAATCCTGCAGGTCAGGGACCGTCTATGCTCCGCAGTGTAAACTGTTCAGCACAGTGGTGCTCCCATCCCTCTGAAAGGCCTTCAGGCACATAAAGTCCTCCAAAAACTTACTAGTCTGCTGCTAATAAGTCCCTTTGAAAGATGCTGGGCTGGGGTCCTGGAAAAAGGATTGTTCAGAGTCTGGTTCAACAGTCACTGGAAGGGCAGGGAAAGGTTTCCTAATGGCCCATCTCTACTATAAGGAAATGTCTGTTGAGAAAGCAACGCACTTGCAGGAACCTCTGTCCCTGCCTCACAGGTTATCAATTCTTTAGACGGAGACTGTCATTATCTACGTATTTGTACAGCATCCAGCCCAGTGGACATCTGCATGCCCCCAGAATAATAATGATGATTATCCCCACACAGTGTGCTGCTCTGAAGGACGGTAGTGGCACAGGCCCATGGTAAGGAGCCTCAAACAGCTCTCTTGACAGACACTGCAGTTGTGAGGAGCAGTGAAATAATTCAGTTGAGAAGCTGCTCTGCCTGCTGGTAATGAAGCCAATGAAGCAGCTGGCCGCAACCTCATCTGCGGACACCCCAAAGCAGAGGAACGTCATATGGGAAGGTAGCTGTGTGATCCCATGTTCCCTCCAGGCTGATTTTGTGGGAGAACAGGCCAATACCCATGTTGCTACAGATGAAAATGAAACTTCTTTTCAACGTGAGATTTTTTTTAAGGCTAGAAGAGTGAGAAAA
This sequence comes from Chroicocephalus ridibundus, assembly GCF_963924245.1. NCBI lineage: Eukaryota > Metazoa > Chordata > Aves > Charadriiformes > Laridae > Chroicocephalus > Chroicocephalus ridibundus. Next base: position 161,911,449 of record NC_086284.1, read on the forward strand.
ACAATTCCCCAGAGTTAGTTCCAACCCACTGGCCATTTAAAGTACCTGTGCTATGATCAAGTGAAAAATGTTCCCATTTCCTATGTGTGAATCTGTATGCTGGGCGCACGTCTCTGCACAGAAGAGTTAAACCGTGAGTGCTAGATGAGAGCTGCCAGTGGGAACATAAGCCTTGTTACCCAGATTAACAAATAATAAATCATTACACTGGCACTCTCCACAACTGATGGTTAATTGATTAGTGTTTGGAAAGTGCACTGGAAAATTAAAGTGCTATAGCAGAGCCAAGTATTATTATTAACGATAATATAAGGGACAATTTTTTTTCTAGTCTGTAATAATTTTTTCTCAACATAAGAAAGTGCAAATTTGTCGGGAATGCCCTTTTGCAAACAGAGGGCAAGTGGCTGCCAGCCCAAGGTGACCATGTGGTTTTGTAGGCAGAAGTAGAAAATATCCCTCCCACATATGTGCCTGCACACAAACACACTATAGCCCACAACCCAGAGACACAATCTCCCAGTAACTTGCTGCATGCCCTGTGCCACTCTGCTTCACATAAACTGGTAAGAGGTGGGCAGAGAAAGATCAGCTATAGTCCAGATCCATAGCAGAAACTAGCATTGGAGGATACAGATGGCCAAACCCTATGCATTTTGGTTAGCATGAAACGCTGCTAGTTCAAAAACTGGGACTGAAACCAAACTGAAAAAAACCAAACAAACCCAAACTAAAAAGAAATGCCATGACCCAGACCCTGCTGATTAGCACAGTGGTTAGCTCGACATCCAAGAACAGCAGGGAGATGCAAACGCTGCCATTTCAGTGAGCAGCAGCGCTGGGCTCCCACTGAGCCATAGCCACTGCCAGCCTCTAAGATCTAGGTTGGTGGCAGGGATCTTGGCAGCTCTGAGAGCTCTTGTGCCAGTCTGGGACTCTCGAGCTTTCTCTGCACCCTTATCCTTACTTATTCTGCCCAGAAGCACCGCCCCAAGTCACATATCCAAGAAGTAGGTAGCCCAAGGATCAAGTACCTGGATCCTCTAGAGTCTGCTCCACAGCCAGAGACTTTGGAAATGCAAAATCCTTGGCTTTGCAGAGATGCGCTGTAAATCCAGGCCAGAAATTGAAGATGCTTGCCTTGGATTCAAATTAAGATTGCTTTTTGAATTCTAAATTAGCATTTGGGACTCCTCAACCTCTGTTTAACTGAAAAACTTCCAGATAGCTCTATAGAACCCCTAGTAGGTGATGAGACTGGCAACAAATGCTGCAATGCTCAGGCACACTGCTGGGATTGTGCTACTGCGAGACAACAACTGACAAATAAACTAACTCAGACTCAGTTCTCCTTTTAATGCTTGACAAGGACTAAACTGAGTGTTCCCAGCTCAAGAGGCACTCATTTAGGAGCTCAGTAAGGCCAAATGAGCCCTTTGGTGATGCAAAGCCTGAAGCCTTTCTACAGAACACAGATTTCATTTAACAACCCTGCTGCCCAGCCCTGGGTGAGAAATGCAGGCGCCGTCTCCTCACCTGCGCATCCAGTTCCATGATGTGAGCTACTTTGTTCCAGCCAAATCCAACAAACCGCCTGTCGTACTCCGGGCAGTCCTTCCTCACAACAACGTATGGCTCAAAGTCTGCTTCCCACTCAACGCGGTAAGGGGTGGTGGCTGTTCGCCACTTGGCAAAGTTCGTTGGCGCATGCCCTTTCGTCCAGACGTGATACCTTAAACAGAAATAAATGGCAGGGACGTGGGGAGGCAATTAGATAGAATGCACCTTGGCGAGGCAACAAAATGTTACTTGTTAGATGAAATGCTCAAAAATAAGGCCATTAGCTTACAGTTCACATCATCATTTTCAGGACATATCGGACGCAATTTCTAGGACTATTTCCAGCACGCTTCCCAGAGCCTCTATGTGCTCAATGCTTAAACACATCTAGCTGGTGAAGGATAGTGTGAAAACACTACCTAACGGTAATGTGAGAAACAATTACAAGGTACCCAGACAGTTCATCTGCACTACAAAGTGCTGTGACTCGTTCCTAGCAACCAAGCGGCTGTATCAGTGCTCTAAAATCGGTGTGAAATTCCGTAGCTCAAATAAGGTCCCTAAAATTAGCTATTTCTTCATCACAGTGACATTCACGATCTGTTTTATATGCAATTTTATAATTTGTATGAGAGACACCTGCAGCTCTGGATAGATGTTCCGTTTTATTAATTACTGTTATTATTATGGCAGGAGCCAAAGTGCATAATTAAATTAATAAGTAAAATATTACATAAAGGCTTTCTGCTGTACTTTCTACATTGTGGGGAGTACCCATGTGATCCTCAGTAAGGTAATCAATCTGATTTACAGAAAAAGATCCTTTTATACTTCGTTAATCTTGTTTAGGTCACAGCAGGTCTTTTCCAAGCACAGCTTGAATCTACCCCATTAGTGCCAGGGTCAATGACTCTCTCGCCCACTTATTCTTCTTACACCCTTCCGAAAATCAATGAGACAGGCTCTTTCTGCAGATTCATAGATTAAATAACGAAACAAAGGCATAGCAGGCCATCTGTATTACAATGCTCTGAGATGTGTAACAGAAGGGACAAAACAAACATCCTGCCAGTCTGTAACATAAGGTGCATTGAATTCACAGGGATGACTCATGTGCTGAAAGCGAAGGGATTTGAGCATTAAATATTTGCAGAATTAGGACCTGAGGTAATGCTTCAAACCTAGAAATTCTCATAACATTGCGAGCCATTGCTAAAAACAGGGATGTAAAATCACACCCTCGGAGTTTTCACCTAGACTGTATATTTGAATGGCTTGTAATAGGAAGAACAGAGAGGTGTTCTTGTTCAGGGGCAGTGCAGGAGGATAGAAGTATTAGGATAACACCGGGTCCTTTGAAGGACCCAGTAACGCATGGTCCTTTGAAGGCTGCATTTCTAAACTGCAGACATGTTGCATTGCTTTCAGATATCTGGCTTGGAGACCTGCAAAAACACAGCCCTTCAGTATTAAAAAAAAACTGTCAGTGAATTATTTCTCCAGAGATTATAAGAAATCAGTGCCAGATTCACAAAGATGCTTACAGTCCTCAGTGCCCTTTGTAATCGTCTCCAAAAAGCCTATCCCTTTTCTTGGTCTCTCTTGGAAATGAGTGTGTAACCTACCCAGTCACTAATGGGCAGCTATCTATGCTGGAAAAAAATACAATCATAATGTGGGGTTTAAAATGATATGGGATTGTGGAGGATGCTGTATCTTCTAAAATCCTACCTCCGGCATTTTGAAATTAATTATGATAATAATAATGACTACTAAACACTTAAGAAGTGATTTGTATCTTCAAAGCCCCATACAAACTTTGGTTAATTGAGAGATTCCTGCAGAGAAGCAGTCAAACGATGATGTTGTTCTAGTAACACCCTCCCACTGATTTAAACAGGGAGGGAACAGGACACTGACCATAAAAACTATCAATTTCTTTCCACCTTTTTTGGGGATATCAGTGTAAGCAGTTACAGCAGCTCAAGTATAACCTCTGTGAGTCGAGAGAGCTGGCCAGCAGGAAAAAATAATAATTGGGAAGGGACAACGAAGGGAAAATATGGAAGTGAGATTTGGAGAGACAAAACAAAGCAGAGAGGAGGAATAGACCTGACTGTACCAAACAAAATAATACCAGAGATGATCTACTTGCCTCTTCAGAGTGACTGATGTGAGTGGAGGGAAAGAGGAAGACAAAAGGATGGTTAAAGTCGGGACAAAGAGGAAAATGAGTACAGGATGTTCAAATGAGGTGTGCACACACTAATTATAAAGGAATAATTAGACTGGAAACAAGAATTGCAAGAGTTCAGGACTACATACATATCTGTACATACAATATATACGGGTCTACATATATATGTACACACACACACACACACACACAATCTGCCAAAGCTAGGTGTTGGCCAATGGCTGATCATTGCATGAAATGCATTGCAAAGTAAGATATGCAGACACCGTTACATGGATGTCCATGTAGAGGAAGCTATCATAAAACAGTGAGTCATTTCCAACGGGCTTTACTCTTGGTGACCCAGTTGTGAGAAGTGGTTCAGTCTGTATCGGTCTTGCATCTCACAGGACAAATGAATAAATCTAATTTTCCTGCTCAGGCCCTTCTCATTTAAGATTTTAACACACGTTGAATTTCAAGGCCATGCTCAATCTCACTGACTCCCAGGAGAACTTCGCGAAAATTGTGAACAACGTATTTTTTCACTACGCTGCCAATTTTGACAAATCCAAACCAACCCATTCAATCTCCATAAAATAATGATGAGTTTCTTTCCCACAGTTCATGGAAAACAATGGGAAACTCCCCCCGCTTCTGCTTTGCATCGAATGTTTAATCTTACTTGTGTTATGGATTTCTTTTATTTAAAATAAAATTTCAAAACTGTAGTACTTTGCTGAAGTTAGCAAAATGAAATCAATATTCCTCTTAGAGTGTTCTTCCTCCCTGCCTTGTCCCTCAAAAAGCTTCCAGTTTCAGTGAGAAAGATGATTTGGTGAAAGAAAAACTTTCCCAGTTCTGTTCTCAGATGCTTAAACATTTTGCTGGATTGTGGATGCAATCAGTTAATTAGTTAATCAGTTGTTGCTGGTTATGTTTTCTCAATATGATGCGTCTTCTACCAGCTGTGGTATTTCTCGTGCCTGAAAGCTGTGTCGGCAGCACATTTGTGGTTCATCAGCTATTACCCAGGCACTGAGGGGACACATTCCCGTCAGGCACAGTCACAGCCAGCACCTGCAAACAAAGCCAACGAGCTGGCACAGAGCAACCCGCTGCCGCGGAGGGTTTCCACACAGCACACCTTGCCAGCCGTCGATGCTCACACGTCTTCCCTTTTCTTCTAGTGGCGACTGGGGGATGTAATTGAAAGCCGTTTTGTACTTCTTAGCTGCCCAGAGGTAGAAAAGGTCACCATTTGGAAAAGAGGTGACAAAAGCAATTTCGGTGAGGGAAAGATTGTAATCTACCATGTGGTGTGAGGGACTGGGATGCTGGAGGCACTCTCAGCAATCACTGTCACAGCAGTCCTCCCCAGCTCACTCCCACCCGCTCAGCCTCGAATTGCAGCGTTATTAAAGCACCTTGAAGGTGGAGGTGGAAATTCTCAGCCGAGATCACAGCTGATTTGTGGCTGTTGATAGATTTCAGCAACGAAATGAGCCAAAGCAAACCAGGAAAGCACTTGTAAAATGTGCCCTATATTAATATGTACACCAGCGACAGACTGCATGTCCTTCAATTCTTATTTAACCTTGCTCTGGCAAACCTCCCACTGATGTTAAAGAGATTTCTGCCTGAGTGAGACTTGAGAAAGGATCTGCAAATCCGGCTGTGTATGTAACACGCCAACATGCTGTATAACTTGAAGATGAAATCTGTAGCGGAAGGCCACTGCTGTGCAAGCTGAAAATCTGATTGTTGGTGGAATGTAACATCTGAAAATTCTGAGGGTGCTATTTTCCACTGGAAGGTTCTTTTCTTTCAACTAAGGGAGAAACAATTCTTTTCTATCAACAAATCTCTTGTTAATTTGTATGTCTTTGACTGTTAAAGAATGATGGGGGAGCGAAAGGCATTTCTCTATCAGTATCCTTAAGTAATTTTCCAGAGAGAGGCATGCCTTTCACAGTTGCCTCAAGTTTCTATTTCAAGGCAGTCACTGGTAGAGGTAGTATCGGAATTACGTTTTCCAGGCTCACACAGGCTGTCTGCTATGACACGTGCATGATGCCACATGAGGGAAGGGTGGCTGCTGCAACGAGAGAGGTGTGTAATACAGGTAACGGGAGAAGGGTGAGAAAAGCCCTAATACAAGGGTAGGATGGGAGAGGTGATACAGAGGATCCACCGGCCATGGATAATACCTAGGTTTTTTTATAGTTTTTATCTCCAGATCTCAAAATACCATAAAAAGGAGAGGTGAACATTGTTACCTGCATTTCAGAGATGGAGAACGGAGATGTAAGAAAGCAAACTGATTCACGTACCACCTCCCAGCAGGGCAGTGGTGGAGCTCAGAAGAGAACGCAGGCCTCCTGTGCCCTCTCTCTGTGCAATATCATAAGGCCATATTGTGCTCTTCCCAACACTGTGATGCTTTACAAATGTCTGCTAATCAGACCTTACCCCACACACCCAAGAGACAGTTAACCCCTGGTTGCACTTTAAAAGTCTGGCAGATAATAGAAGTGACTTGTTCACAGCCACAAAAGGAGTCTGCTTCAGAGAGGAGTTCCAAATTTAGGTGTTCTTCGCTTCTCAACTTCTAGTCAGAGTACACTTTTACCTCTGCATTGAGAAACTCTAGCTATTTAAGAAGCTGTTTCACACTTTACAAGAGCACATGACAAGGCTGCATTTGTTTTTCCAGTAAGTCAGTAAGGAAGCGAACCAACGAGCAGAGAGAAATTATCTTTGGTCACGTGAGGGACACAGCTATGCGGATAGTATTTGGCAGCCGAAAAGCAAATTACACGCACATGAGTGTAATGGTCGCGCTTGATTTTGTAGCGCAATAAAAAATGATGAAAATAAAACAAATTCAATTTAACAACTGAAGTCCTTCAGTAGAGGACTATAATACTAGATAAAATGCTGAGCTCACAGATGGAATATATCCATATATGATTCTGTTCACTGCCTCTCTATTAAAAGGTAAAAAAAATTCCAATAGGTTTCTTAATGGAGCTAGCTAGCCGACAGTGTGAGAGAAAAATCAAATATTCGCACAACATCAAAAAAGTCTTTAGAGATAATGACCACAGGTTCAACAAAAGTACTTTCCATTACCTGAATGTGAAGAGGGTTCCCATGTCCAACATAGATAGCAGCTCTGCTTTTGACTTGGGGAAGGAGAGGCGGTAGCGTAGGGTCTCAAAAGCAGGTACAATCAGAGCTTTCTTGGTGTTAGCCAGGTCTAGCTGGATGACGGACTTCCTGGCAAAGAGAAACCACAAATAAAAGCAGGAAAATTTTAAACTGAGCAAATCACTTTGCTTTTCTAAGTAAAGAACGGAGAATGGGCAGTTTGATACTGTAAATATAGCTATGGCCCAGATTTTTTCCCAAGGGTGTTTCATTTTTTCCTCTCCTTTTGAATCTGCTGCTCCAAGAGCAGGGAGAACAATCGCAGTTCAAAAAGATCTTGCACGTTTGACCGATCAATGCTGCCCTGCATGTCCAGGGGTGAACAGAGCTGAACTAGCAGTCTGAGGATGGCCAAGTGACCACCTCTGTAAGAGAAACATAGTTGAATGTTACTACATACATGGTAAAGAGCCACCTAGGCAATGGAAGTTCTAAAAAAAATAGGATTTATCCAGGACTCAATGGGACTTTATAAGGTGAGGAGTTGGAAAGTTTGGTTGCCTTTCATTCTCGCTATTCTCTGTGCTACGCTGTGCCATCATATTTGCTTTCTACCTCTGCTTTAGAGCTCTGTGTGTCCTGCAAGATGACCATTACCTTAACACCACTATGGACCAGATATTTGCCCTCAAGAACACTGTTGCCATGATGGTTGGTCTTTGTTCAAGGCAAGGCACAGATCTACTGCAACAGGACGTGCTGCAAATTGGCAAAACTGTAAACGAGCAGTATTTCTTTGACTACTGTTAATCACGTGTATGGTAGTGCCCAGAGATCAAAGCTCATTTGTGCTTGGCTGTATACGTAGGGCAAAGAGGCTGTTTCTGGCAGAGAAGGGCTGTGCACTGGATGCACTGAGGTACCTCACTTTTTCCCTTCTTTTGCTGCAAGTTTTTCAGTGCAGGGACTCTTCTGGTGAGCGAGTGTGTGTGTGTGTATATGCACATACTACATTTTGCTCAGTACGGCCCTTCTCCAGAGAGGGGCCTTAGGACAACTGCCGCAGGAGAGCAATAGCTTAGCAACCTTACACACTGCCTGCCAGAGGTATTCAGTCTATTCTTTCCTAACAAACTAAAACCCAAACAAAAAGAAAAAAAAGTTACTTTTCCATCCCCAAACTGAATCTCACTATGCTTGTCATTAGAAATAACTCAGTCTCGATTTTCCTTTCATTATCTTCATATTTTATATGAGAAATACGCCTCTCTCCCTGTCAAAGTCAGTTCCCCTTAACAGGATTCACTGTCCTGACTTTTATGTTACTGCAACAAGCAATCAGAGACAATGTTGACAAGCAGCAAACTTTCTACAGCCTTATAAGATGAAGGAATTGGGATGACTGTCATAATAACAGAAGGACCAAACAAAACACTTTTCTAGGCCCAGAATACCTAGAATTCATTTATATTGCCATCAGAGAAAAAGAAGAGGAGCAGGGCTATTCAATAAAATCTGAATTTTAGTGAATTCACACCACCCTATAGGCCTGTTCTATAGAGAGAAATCTATTCTCAGCACCTTAGTGCAAAGTTTGCATTGTTTAAAGAATGCCTGCCACATTCCAGTGAACTTTTCACAACTGAAGGATTTTAACGGCATCTTATTATAACTTTTTTGTACTTTCTTCCCTGGCTTCTCCCTCACCATCACTAATGGCCAAGATTTCTGCATGTAAATAGATGACTCCTTCACAGTCAGCCTCCATGACCTTCCAGAATCATTGAGCAGTGCCGGCATCCAGTCTTTTTGAAGCTTTTAATGTTTCTTCCCCTTCACACCTTCTCTGAGAGCAGGGGACACTAACAATAGTTTCTCTTCCAACATCTCAGGCTTTCTGGGCTCTGTGCAATCTATCAGCCTTGAGTGGTACAGCTTTGGGGATTCAGTTCTAGGAAGGAGCAGGTCACGTTTGCAGTGATGCTTACCCTTTGGGCTCTGCACGGAAACAGCAGCTTCTGTTTACGGCTATTGCTATCTCTTTTGAGAGATCAAAAGTCCCAGGCAAAAATCAAGGCCTTGCTGTGCTTGACACTGTCAAGAGCAGGAGACAATCCTGCCCACCAAAGTTCACGGTCTGAAGCTGAACAAAGCTGAAGTAGGTATATGTATCAAGCAAAGGTAACAGCAGAGACTCTCAGACAGAGCAAGGTGGGTTGAAACTAATTTTGAACGTGATTCATTTTGTAAGGTACAGGGTACAAGCACAAAAATGATGTGGATATCAATAAGCCTTTCTGCACACTCCCTACTCTTGTCATCTGCAAATTTAGTATAGGTGTCAATGGCAGAGCTGTTGGAAAGAATAGATGGCAGAACCTTCGTGAGGAAAACCAAAAGGCAGAGAGAACAAACTGATACAAGAGGCTGAAATCACTTGCACTGTCAAAGGTCAACATGAAAAGTTAGGTAAGTCGAGAGAAGTTGAGGTCTGAAAACGAGATGCTTGTAGTGGATACAGTCAAACACAGAGAACTGGTGGAGGTACTTCAAAAGTGAAATAGAATGGTGGGATAATCTCTGCAGAAATATTTTCAAGATATATGGGAGCATCTGAGGTGCATGTTGATAAGGTCAAACTGGAGGGGTTCACCAAAACTGAGCTGGGAGTTGAGACATGCTCAGTCAGTAAGTCCAACAGCACTGACCTCTGAGAAGAACAGCCTGCCTTTGATGTGGACTAGATGACATAAAGGACTAATGTAAGGGGAAGAAGGAATCAGTGCTGACATCCAGGTGTTGAACCTGAGTGACAAAGGACAAGAGAGGCCACATAAATTGTGATAAAGGCAGGGAGGATTTACTTGAGAAACAAACACCTTCCATTTTCTTCTGATAACTTGGCTGGCGGTCTGCTCCTCAGACAAGCAGCTGAAAACCTAATCTCTTCCTATTAGAACAAATCTACTTTTCCTTTTCTGTGGGGTGACTTTTTTCCTGTTTTTAGTGGAGGTGCCATTTGCTGGTTGACTGGTTCTGTCAGTTCTGGAATTTCTGGAAAATTTTCACTGTGGTGTTGCAAGATATGTGGAATATAATTTAGGGAATACATTTCCTTATTTTGCAAACCATCACTGGGTAAACGGTTTAATTCCTGCACTATCCTTGTGAGGGCTGTTTTTTGGTTTCAGTAATATCGGTTCTGTATCCATTTGTCTTTATCTGTCCTTGTTCCCCGAACCCCAAAATAAGGATATATGATTTTATGACAGAGCTTTTTCTTCGCTAGTGTTGTCCAGGAAACCGTTTCCCAGGCATCTTTGTGTTCAGACCTGACGTATGTCATTCTGACACAGTGAAGGTTGGGTTAAATTTCTAAATCTACTAATCAACCCTATTTTTCACAAAGCATGGAAGAAATTAATCTTAAATCACAAACGCCTCCTCACGGGTTGAATGAACTCCAGCATGTTGATATCAATCTTTTCATCTCCATAGTGCTTTCCAAAAATTAACACGGAATTCTCATCCTCATGGGGGCATACAGTAATATCATTCCCATTTCTGGAGGACAGAGAAGCTCAGACACAAACAGCTTAGTAACCTAATCTTAAAGCACTAAATTCAGAAAAAAAAAAAAAAAAAAAAGAAAAAGAGTCCATTAATTCAAATTAGCTCCCACCATCAGGACTCAGTAAGCGGTTGGTTCAAGATCAACAAATATGGCAGTCACAGAGTCTGTAGTATGAACTGGAGAGTTGTCAGTCCACTGCTAAATTCATTTGAACGTTCTTCCTCTCTGCAAAAGCAACGAATGCATAGCCTACAAAGGCATCGAACAAATAAAAAACAATAGGCACAACATGAAGTGTATCTCTTGCTGAGATGCTGAAGGACAACCAGAAATATTTCACAACTCATGTTGCAGGGGACAGGTATAAAACCTGCGGTCAGAGCTTGGATGCCAGCTCCCACTTCATGCGAAATGTGTCACTGGAAGTGAAGGGCACATTTTACACAAATGTGTCAGGAAATAACTTTAATGCTAGCTGTGAGAACTGTAGATAGCCTGTCTAGTTGTTTTATTTTAGAAGAACCTTTAGGATGACCCCCACACCTTACTTATGGCAATGGGAAAGAGCCTTTACTTCTGGGGCAATGACAAGATGACCTGAGTAACTAATGAGGGGAAGGTGACAAAGACTGACTCAGCACAGACCATGAAAGTGTCTGAGTTTCGTAAACAGGAAATCTTTAAATGATACATTTCTTTCCTTTTGAACTTCACAAAAGAGTAAGGTAGGACAAAAAGAGGGTTTGATGGAGATTAAAAGCATTGAAATGGTCTTACTTGGCAGCTGTGAAAAAGCTCAATTAGCACAGATCTAAGTGCTAGCAACAGATACCTAGAGGGATAGGTAACCATCAGCTTCTCCTTCAAAACTGACCGTAACGTTTCATATACAACACTATCAAAATATATTGAAAATGTTTTTCAAAACTCCTTTCTTTCTGAGCATATATTGTCTGTAGAGACACAATCTACAATACATGTAAATCCGCAAACTCGCAGCGAGAGGGACTTGTCTGGCTCATCCTATACAAAGCGATACCTGAAACACCACACTACTTCTACTTGCTTATGGTTGTTCTATCTGAGGAAATGAAGATGAAAATGTTTGTACGTCTCTCTAACAAACAATCGCTGCCATTCAGATAGACAGCACTAATCAGCTACTGGCAGAGGTGGTGGGAACAGTCAATGCAGAAAGATACGGATTATTTTAAATACATCCGTATTTAAAATAATTTCACCGCACTTCCCTGCTATTTTGCTCAGAAAAATCATTATTGAAAAAGCAACAAAACCCTCTAGTCTACAGGCAAAAACATCCAATCACTTTTTAAAGAGCTGGTAGTAGCATATTAGCAATTTTGATATTCCCAGGTAATGGGTGGCATCACTGTGCATTTAGTCCTATAATGCATTAGCACCATATGAGAACTATTTCTATGGTTGTAATATCTTAAGTATATTGCGGTACATCATTCTGTCTTCTCTCTTCTTCCTTTCAATGCTGGTTCCCATAAGTGCGCTGCGAAGCAGCATGGAGGAACAAGTTGCTTTTTTAAGTACTACATGCCAGTATCAACAGCTGCTCTCCTTACTGTGTCCAGCATCGATCTGAAGAAATGTAACAGTATGCAACACTAACGTCAAAGAACAGAAAAGCTAACCACAACTGTCCCTACATGAGACAGCTAACGTGTGCAAGGAATAGAAGTATTTTGGAGTCCTCATAGCACAAGTCAAAAAGAAATATCCCTGAAATAAGTGGGAAACAAGTTGACACAGTGCGATAAAACTTCAATGTTATTGAAATCCAATATCTTAAAAGCCATAGTGACTTCAGTCCCAAACATGGATACAGAAATTGAAAAAGGCAATTAATTCTCCCCATGAGGGAGAAGCGAGAAGATGATGCTTACTGAGTTGTTAAACCCGAAACAAAGGAATTCCTCCATAAGTTTATGATACCGGAAGGCATATTTCCCTTCACACTCCAAAATGCCGGGCCTACGGACTGAAAGGGACCACCTACAGGCAGACCCTCACTGGAACACTTTGATCAACTTTTGCCAAATTAGAACAGAGATGAAAAGCAAAACTGGTCAGGACTAAGGAATTGAAATCCTCCTGTATGGCCACAGGGTGTCCTCCTTGCTCTATGCTTTGGCCTCAGATGACCAGCCTCTGCAGGGGAAAAAGGTCGTTATTAAAAAAAGCTCAGCTAATGGATCAGAGGTCTGTAGTTTGTTCAGCCCAACCTGCTCACATTCATTATTATACAATACACACTGAGGTTACTCTTCCCGGTTTCCTTATACTAATTATTTTGCCTTGACAGGTGCTGGCGTTGCAGTCATATTTTTGAACTCGTTAGACTATCACCCTCTTTTCAAGATATGGAACTGGATTAAGAGCGTGTCACAGGGACAACAAGTTCAGTAATGCTTTGCATGTTTTTTCTGTCACTGACATTAAGAACCAGGGATGTTTAGGGAAATCACCCAGTTCACATCTCTGCTCATACAGGATGCTCTTGCGCATTTAATAATACTTAGTCCAGTTTACTTTTCAAATTGATTCTTCTGCTGCTCTGAGGGAATTATTCTGATGGCTAACATGGCTCACATTTAGACCTGAGTTTTCTTCTTTCATAACCGTATTGCCTTACTTCCAGTTACAGCCCCTTCCTCCACCCTAAAAATTCTTGTGCCTTGTTGGGCATTGTCAAACCTTAAACACCTATAATCCGTCTCTTTCAGATCTGCACAAACTGCATTGTTTTCGGAATATGTGGGAAGGGTGGGGTGTGGAGGGGCTGAAAATGCGGGTGACAGTGGCAATCCCTCCACTGTCCCTTTACCTGAGGTACTCGTAGAGTCCATACATGGGCAAGAAGTCAATGTCGGACAGAAACATGTATGGTGTGCTGATATGCTTCATGGCCACATTCCTTAGCAGATTCACAGGGTAGAACTGTCCCTCCTTGTACACGATATGGTAGCCAACATTGTGGCGGCTCATAAGTACTTCGGAGCCCTGGGCGTAGCGCAGAAATTGCTGGGCTTCTGCATCAGAAAGATATAGTGCCAGGCTGATTGGACCTTCCCAGTGTTTGCAGATGGCTTCAAGCATCTGGAGCCTGAAAGAGGAATGGAGAGAATAAGAAAAGACTGTTTCCCTGTCTGGGACTTTTTGCCTGGGTTCATCTGATCAAATGCAGATATCTATCTCTAAGTGAGACAGACGAGGGGTCACTTTATATGCTGTGGAAAGCAATAAGTATTTCTACAGCACAATTCACCTCATCTAAGTTGATGTCTCCTTCTGGACAGATGGACTGCACCCTAGATATGCCAGCTTCTCTCCACTGAATACAAGGGAGCCTAAAATGGCCCTAGCTCAGATAGACACATCCACAACTCAGATACCTGTAGCTAGGTGAAATCAACACCATCCTTTCTGCCTAAAGCATTGATGCTGCAGGAAAACACACATGGACGATGGGACTTCATCCGATGGGAGCTCTGAGCAGTTGCACGGATCTGTCCATGTGGATCTACTTACAGGATAGGGGTCTTGTAACCTTAAACAGTGTCTAGTGCCCAGTTCACACATCAGGTCAAGCGGTTCTCACACACTAACTTACTACAGTGAACTTCAACAAGCTTGTGGAGGAGAACGGTGTACAGACCAGTAGATCGTTTTACCTCCTTTTTAGGAAAACCTTCCTCAAATTTTTTCAAGGCAGTTAGTCAGATCTTAAAAGCTGTTAAAAGTGATAGGTCAATGGAATACTGACTTATATGAACATCTGCCTTGACTAGAAGAAAACTCACTGTCAGGGAAAGGGGAAAAGGATGGCACATGGATAGAAATAGGATTTACTATGTATAGGGAGTAAGGAAAGAAGGAGGGAGAGACATGGCATTGCTGTGGAATATTGAAAGAACAATTCAGACAAAACCATCATTTAAAGTAATAATTTGCATATGTTTTAGCAGTATCTCAAATTTCATTAAATCAGGTTGTATTGATGTATATTTTTTAAAACTTCTAGCAGTTACAATACTATTGATGAAAATGACAACAAAATATCTCACACACAAACATAAATTAAACCCAACTTGGTCAAAATCGTTTAAGCACTTTGTGTAATTTATAGATTAGAGATTAAGATATGCCGCCCAAAAATACAGCATGGACTGATTATAAAGCCTCTTGAGTTAATACAAAGGCAAATGAATTTATCCAGCCTAGCCAGATATTCTATTAAAAATTAAGAAGAGTAGACTACGCAACATGATTATCTTCTCTCCCTTCCAAATCCACATTACTAGATTTTTCCTATTAATATTTATGCAGAACATAAGAAAAGTTTTCTGCATCATTGTAATCAGAGAAAATAATTTCTCCCTCCCACTATCTCCCTAAGCTTTGCAGCAGAAAGGAATGATATACCAGCAAACACACATTCTGATTTAACATTAATAGCTTTTTCCTGCATTTCTGAATGATCATGATGACATCCAAGACGATATAATCATTTTTTCTTAGGTATGAGATATTACCTTTCCACGACTACACCTGGTACATTATTTTCTTTTTATCTATTATTGAAACAAAGGTTATTATCAGCCTGAAACATACAGCCGAATTAGAAACACAAATCGATAAAAAAGATCTAACAAGTATGTGAAGGCTTTAGGCTTTTGATTTTACAAATAATAAATAGAGAAAAATACTTTCTTTTTTTTTTTTTTTCCCCCTTTTTCCAACATAGTGGAAACCTATTAATCAGGAGACTCCAATTCATCAGCACTCAGATTTAGGGCAGCCTTTTAAAAATGGAATACTTGCCTAGCACAAAATGCAGCAAAATGCCTTTCAAGGACTGCAAGCAGTGGACAAACAGCATACATAACTTATTTAAATGGCACACCTGATAATGCCTGCAAAGCTTTTCATGGTAGTTTAGTGGGAACTGGGTTTTGCTGGTATAAATTTCCAGCTGGACAGCTTAGTGCCCTTTAGAATATGCCATTTTGTTGCGTCGTTCTCATTGACAGGCTCCACTTCCATGAGTTTGATACAGGAACTGCTGGGTGATGCTCCATAATCTACTCTCTGTAGGTTGTCCCAATAGTCTCCTTTGACCATAAAACTTAGAATTATGAGTTTCTAAGCGCAACATGACCAAGTTATTTTGGTTTTGTTAGCGGTCTTGAGGAATGCATTCTCTTAAAGACTCTAGAGAAAATAAATATACTTTTGTACTGCATAATAATGAGGTCATCATTTAGTTGGTAAATTTTTTTGAAGGTCTGTTTCAGTCAAGAGAATTTTGCTGGAATTCAATAGTTTTGTGAGACTATTGGTTTTCACTTTTCTTCTTAAGAATACTCAACCAATTTACAACTCATTCTCACCCAGACTTCAATCGGTGTAATGCTTATCCCGCCTTTCCTTGTCAACATCCTTGATCTCACATTTTTGTAACTCCCACTCTGATTTCTGAACCCCAGGTACATACCATGCCTTTAAAAAGGCTGCCTAGCCAAAACATGCATGAAAACCGCAGTGATGCAACCAAACCATTATCGAAGAAAATGTCACATCAGTATAAAAGGTGGCAATTAACCCATAACGAACAACACGGAACAAAGTGTGTCTCAAAGCTTCTCGCTAAAGACATTAATGTTAGCTCCTAAACTGCATCCCTCTCTTCCATTCCCCAAGCCTATAGCACAGGCAAACATAAGCCTGTCACGATAGCCACGTCAGTCTCGTCTCCAATAGGACTATAATTAGAGACACTGGGAGTTGCTTTTTTGCCTTTCCTCATCTTGGCTGATCATTTGAAAGAACGATGCAGGAATGTAGCGTATAGCACAGTGCTTATGTACATGTCATCTTACATCTGAGACACTATTCTTAAATGCCTACAGCTATGCTGGAGGAGTTTAATAAAAGTGGCTTAAAGAAGATACAGAAAAAATAAGGCAGTAACTGAAAGACGTGAAAGAAAACAAAGCAGCTAAACAGTTCTTTGGTATGATATTATTTATTGATTTCAGCTGAAAGAAAGTATTTCCAACTCAAATCAATAATTTATAGCAACACACCAATGAAGTAGGGAAGATTTTTCCTGCACAGTATCAGGAGGGCTGTTCTTCCTGAACAAAAACGTGTGGTTCTGTCTATCAATAAAAACATGTGCCCCAGTGAGGATCCAGAAAGGGAAACAGATGCTCAGACTCTGCATCAGTGCCAGTGGATCAGCACTGAGCCCCAGCTCGTTCTTTTGAATTAAATTCTGGGGGGAAAATATACCATGTGCACACACCAGCTTTACTAATTTACTGTGGCACTCGCTCAGGGTCTGGCTTAATTTATTTCTTCAGTTTTTTACTCAAAGGTGTGTGAACACTTAAGAAATGTTTCCTCAATTAAAAATCAATAGAATAGACGCTGATGTGCATAGCAAATCATAGCTCAATGTGGAGGAAGCAGTGTTGAGGCACGGGCGAAACAAAATAGCCCTCATTTGTTCACATTTTTTTTTTAAAACAGGCTGTAAATGTTTTGTTAATCTGAATTCCTCTGACCTCCTGGAATACTGCTGACCTTCCACTGGCGTAGCAGCGGTGCTATTCGTGGGTCATGTTGTATTCTGTATGTGCTCTGCTAAATGAAATATCAGTTTCTGGCTAATATTGAAGGAGTTCTGACCTGTTTTGTAACCCACTCTGATAGCAGTAACTACAAACTTTGGACTAGATTCCAACTGAGAAGCAGGAGGAAAAAGGCGATTGGCAATTCAACATTTCAAAGCTGGCTGATCTGTACTGCTCTTTCAGAGCTTCTGAAAAGCGGTAACTAACTGCAATGGTGGGAATCAGAAAGGTGCAGGTGGAACTTGTCACGAACTGGGGTTTTTTTTCCCAAATGAAATACCAGTTAAATTCCACTTCACGTAAGAACTGAAAGTTGAAAAGAGTTAAACTAGAAATGTTATTCTGAAAATCAACATTTGTATTAAAATGCAATGACTTCTCTCAAAAGGAGGGATTTTTATTTCACACTAGCATATTAAAAACAAACGTTTTATTTTCCACTTCCAAATTTGAAACTAAAATTTTTAGTTTTGATTTTAACTATAAGAAAAATCACTAATTGAAATTTTCTGCAAGGAAAATGCCAATGAAAGCAAAACTAACATTGTCTAATGAGGAGATGCGGTGTAAAAACTTGGTCAGCTACAACTGCTTGCCTAAGTCTATTGCAAACATCTCCTGTTTTTTTTCAGTTTCCACAAAACTCTATGAACTAACAATGCCTGACCATCCTGACCAGTAACAACCCCTGCAGTTCCACTATTCAGCTTCTCATGAACTCTACCCACACTCGTGCGTGCACTGCAGAGCTGAAGTCTGGCTGCATGTGTGTTATCTACATGGGCTACTCATAATTCAAGAAAGGTCTTAACAGTGTGACATCCAGGTTTCTAGGAAAGCGAGTTTTTTCTCTCCCCAAAGCATTACATAGTTGGATTTCTCTGTAAGAAAATATTCATTGTCTCACGCTTCCAGATGAACAAGAAATTTCCCCTACCTGTCCATTGAAAGCTGAGCCACCAGTGTTACATCGGTATTGTCTGAAGCAGGCTCATATTCGTAATGTAGAAAATACAAATGAGTGCGATGGACAGTGAAACGTTCTCGACGAAATTCATAGCATAAATCATCCTCGTCCAGCTCAGATAGCTGTTTCTGGAGCTGAAAAGAAAGAGCGGACATAAAGATAAGTTCTTTATAATTATTTAAGTAAATCAGAGAGAATAAGGTGGTTGGAAACTTGCAGCATGATGCAATGGGGAGTGGAAGTGGAACATACAGAGTAGCAAGATTTTCCCCAAGCCTCACTCCTGCAAGTCACTAGACAATAGATTAGAAGAAAGCACTCAGAAGTAAATTGATAAGGCAGACAAGACCATTGTATTATTGCCTATATATTGTATATATTATCTGTATTACATGCTTTCAACATTTATCTGAAAGAATTTCCAACTCAAATCAATAATTTATAGCAACACACCAACGAGAAGTAGGTGAACAATCACAAGTTTAAGAATTGCCGAGTTTCAAAGTTAACGCTCCAACATGATGCATAATGTCATTCCTTATTAGCAGCAGTGTTTCAAACCACTCGTAGACATACAGCTCCAGTAGACAAGACTCAGCAACAGATTAAGCCTGTACCGCTGGGCTGAGCAATTCCCGTTCTGCTGCTTCTATTGGAGAATAGGAACTGCTGCTCCCAGCACGGACAGACAGCTGGAAAAGTAACATCTTTAACTGATCATTACTCTGTCTTTTGAGACTTATGTATCTGAACCAGTCCAATTTTGCAATGAAAATAGTCTTTCAGCTGCAGAGGTGCCAAAACTAAGCCTACACTTTTAAGGGGTTTTGTGCTTCTGGATGCCTCGTTTGAGAAATCCAAAGGATGGCAGATTAGCAGAGAATAGGTATTTTTTTGGCTCCCTTGGAAAGCAAGCCCTGTCACAGTCAAAATGGGCATCTCAAAGCAATCCAATCCCGAGACACTTAGACACTTAGCTTTAAGAGAATAAAAGTTTAGCTCTGGGGAAAGGAGGAAGAGAAAAACTGATGAAATATCTATGCAGCTGACCAATTCTGTCCCTGAACTATATTATTCTAAAGCCAAACATCTGGCTAGATTATTTAAAATGCATTCCTTTAAAAGGAAAAATCAGTTATACGTGATGTAAAACGTACTACAAAATGTAATGAATATGAGATTGTATATTGTCTTAACATGTCAAATAGAATTCCATTTGTGTTGCTCTAAAGTATAGGTTATTAATAAAGGTATTATTTTTATATTTTGTTTCTTAAAAGCATCCTATAAGAAGAATACAATTCCATATTTATCAGTAAATAAGAAAAATATTCACTTTATAGGAATTTTACAAGTTTTGATAAAAATCACAGTGGACAGTTTCATGCAACAGATTATTGAATTATAGACATTCACTTAGATTTAAAAATATCTTATTTTTGTCCTGTTCAGAATGATTTAAAGTAATAGTTTATAACACCATGTCTAAGAAAAGAAAAGAAAGGAAAATGTAGGTGTTTCTTGCTCTAACACTGTGTTAAGAAGAAGAGCTGTTGTTCTTGGAACTATAAGCGTAATGGTTGCCATCAACGGAAATGCTCACAGCTGAATGTTTTCCTGTGAAGGCTGATGGAATAATTCCTGATATTTTCCCGTACATCACTCTATAATCTTCTTTTGAATAATGGAAATACCTCCCTTGATTTCAATGAGTTTTGGATGAGGCTCTCATTCTTCTGTGCTATTGTTCTGCACAGATCTTAAAACATCCCTCAAGAGAGACTGCTTTTAGCAAGATGAGAGTCCGAATCTTGACAAATCTTTACTCAGGCAAAACTTCTACTGAAATAAAAATCTCTTTTGGTGGAATAGAAATCAGGAGTCCTTTTACATATTCTCAGAGTTTCATTCATTCTGCTTTACAAATCATTATTCAGCTGAGCCTGTACATTATTTTCCAAATCACATTCAAATAATATTTGAATTAAACCCAGTATTTACAACAATGACTAGAAAGAATATTGTATCTTTCTGTTTCTTCCTTGAAAAGAGACATTAGTATGTCCTTAACAGAATTATCAAGCAGATGACTAAAATTTAAATGGTTAAAACAATAGCAAAGCACATTTCAGGGATACCTTACTATCCTGCTGTATATACAATTGACCAGGCCAGAAGTTTATAATTGCACAGTGGCCGTTAACCAAGCAGTCACCAAATGATTATCGGATTACATTTGAGTTGCAAGCTAAAAGAATACAAATACTTAATTATGAGCTACAGAATAATGTTTTGGGCTAAATTATGGCTTTGCGTACTATGGAGTCCTGGGTAAGGGAAGAGGAGAAGATACAGCTTCTTGGAGGCCCCAGTATTTTGATGGTGAAACTCACTGACTCACAAAGTTGGTGACGGAGGTGAAGGAGAGCAGCAAAAAGCAGAAGATTCCTTCTGCTCCAGGGAAAGGGCAACCTTGCTCTTTCCACTGCATTTCTTAGGGTCAGGATTTTGTCTCTGTCCTGTCAGAGTTTTTCTGAGCCTGAAGCTGTGCTGAAAGTCCAAGAGGTTCTCCCTGGAACTTCCCCAATTCATGCTCAGTACTGTATGTGGTGTTGGGACCCAAGAGAAGAGATGAGAGGGCTGTGCCCATACACCTTGGAGACAGCAGTCCCCGGAAGGACCACGGGTGTGCTGTGCTCTGACTGTCCCCCAGCCTCTGCCCCCAGCACCCTCCCCTCCAGCGCAGGCAGGCTGCCGGGGGAAGCCCAAGCACAGGCTGTCCGAGAACCCTGCCTAACATGTGGGCATCACTTGACAGGACCAGACACGCAGCTTCATCAGCACTTTGCAGGAATACTTCTGCAATCCTTGCCTGCTCATACTGTGAGCCTGAACAACTAGGGCAGCCTTAGGAGCCATGCTCTGTAGGCCAGGCAAGTACAGCTTAATTAAAGTGTTCTCCTTCAGGTAGGCCAACCAGCACAGGACAGGCTGCGATTTGGCCTGTAGTATTGTCAGTGCCTATGTGGCAAGCAGTCTCCGTTAAGGATGGGCCCATCCTTATGAGGCAACAGGCACTGGAAAGCAATAGCGTACGATTATCCATGTGAAAACCTCTCTTCTACTGGAAGCAATGCTGGACACACTAGGCACTCCGGATTTGGGCCAGCAAAACCCATAAGCTCACAAGCTATCTCGGTCAAGATAGTGTTATGACGTGGACAAATTATCAGGAACAACAGGTGGGTGATACACAGCTTTATGCAGTTTAAGATCCCTTTTCCCTCTCTCACCTTCTTTGTTCCCCCATTCATATATACCTTCAGATACCCATGCCCCAGTATCACATATGCATATAAAGGCTGCTTCTTCTTTACTATGAGGAGCCACGCAAGCTATAAATGCATATTGCATACAGTCATAAGTCATTTTTACACACATATGTAAAATGAAGGTTAAAGATGCACAACATTCAAAAGATAGGGAATTGACTAAGACAGACACATACATATCCTTAAATTTATCTCTTTCTGAGTTACCTCATATTATTTTCCAGTTACATGATCACATAACATTTCTCCAATCCAGTTACCTACAGCACGCATATTGCATGGAACCATTATTTACAAAGAACTTATAGCTTCGTTTAAGGTTTGATCCCACGTTATGTCTTCTTGAAAAGATGAGTTTATAATAGCAATGCTGACATGCCTATGCAAACAGATGCTTCCTTAAATACAGTGCCCCATCAAAATGAGGACCTTAATATCAGCTGGATTTGATAAAAAGATGGCATCCCCACTATGGATCCCTCCATTATACTTACAACAATACGCCTGACATAGCACAGACTTCTCAACCTTAGAGTGACAGCATGTATTCTCGTAAGTGAGTACCTGCTTAGCATAAGATTCACTGTTTCTACAAGATTTTCAATGCTAAGGCTACTTGCCACTGAGCATGTGGGAAATGTCACCTCTAGCAAACACTCTGACAGCTGAAAAATGTATTCTTTTCAGACTGTGTCTGGTAATGTTCTCTTAGGAAATACTGTACTGGGAAACAACAAGTACTTTCATTAGCATCATGATGTTACTTGTTTCAGAAATAAAAATGGCAGCCATGGCATGCATAATGCCAAAACAAAAATACAAAAAAAATATATGCTAAATTACTTCTCTGGGCAACCAGCTGTGGCTGTGACTTCATCTTAGGAAAAGCAATCTTTGAAGCTAGGCTGTCCTGAGAGGCACAGGCAGGCCAGAAGATATTCAACTCTACCATAAATCGTCATGATTTACCAGGTCTACTTGTCTGACTAATACATTTGTATGAGATGAGGTGGCGTTTTCTATCCATGTGATATATGGCAGATCCATATGATACATGGCACACAACATGTACCTTTCACCGGAGGACTGCTTAGTCTGCTCATAAATCTCCCTTTCTAAGGCTGTTCCTAGTGTAAGCAAATTTGTGATTGGCTTTGTGTTTTTTTAACTGCTGTGTCACAAAAACAATTTACTTCCCACCAAAATCTACAGGATTTCATCTCAGATGAGATCAATCCAAAATCCAGGATCAGAAGTATTTTCTTAGGGATTAGCAATATTAAAAAAAACCCACCAACAATGTTTTGTGTCTAGAGGCTATTTAGATCTTGGGGAAGGGGATGAAAACCCTAACGTAGGCGTTTGTGTCTCATCAAGTGTTTAAGGTGAACTGAGATGACACTAGGCTTAAATCACTCACTCGCTCAGCATCATGCTAACACAACAGGTACTGAGCAGCTTAGGTGAAAACATTTAACTTTCAGATCATCTTTCCTCCTCCCAAGTGTGCACAGTTAAGATTCACAGCACACAATCAACTCAGCTTAGCCACTGAGATGAAAACGAACACTAGCCCAGGATGAAACCATAATCTGGTTAGAAACTGAAGCAGTTTCATTTCCTCCTGTGTGGCTGTCCCAGTTCCCACCAGTAGGCAATTTGGATTGCAACATTTAGCACTTTCAAAGTCTGTGAATTAACTGTTGCCTTTAGCAGGGCATAAACAAAGCAGATGATGATGTAGGAAGGAAAAAGCATTCACTCAGTCTTGTTTGGGATGACCTACATAAAGTACTTCTGGCTTCTCCAATGACTAGTAATAAAAGCCAGAGTAATCCCACGTCAATTAAACCTTTATTCCTCCCACACCATAACATTTTGTACATTTGCTATGGGTCAAATTAAGCCTTCTGTGAAACAAAGCTGTGGTAAGGACAAAGAGGATAGTGCCTGAGCAAGCCTACCTAGTGAGAGGAATTTTGCTGCAGCATGTAAAAAGTAGCTAATACTCTTGCTAAGTGAAAGTAACAGCTTATCTTGACCACAAATAACACAATTAAGAACCCAATTTTTAGGCATGCATAACATCTTAGACAGTTCTGTATATATGAAGTACAACTCCCGTGATCTCAGCTGCAGATGTCAGGTCTTGGTAGTCCTCTGCACCTCCTTTCCCCAGGTCCCTGCCAAACCTTCTTGGCTGAGCTGTTTCCAGACCACCCTTGCAGCACAGTGCATTGACAGGTTGGTCTCCTTGGTCCTTTCCCCAGATTGCTCCTAGCCCTGTTCCTTCTTGTGTGGCAAGTTCCGTGGTCTAAGTCAGTCCCAGCCCTCTTTCTAGCCTCATGGTGCCTGTTCAAATAGTCTGCCAACTCCTTATACCTACAGGCACCCATCGGTCCCTTCCTCTTCCTGCTCCAAACATACTCCATGCATACTCCTAAGAAAGAGTGTCCAGAGATCTGAGCCTCCTTAAAGTCAAAGAAAATACCGCTGACAACGTGTAAACCATGATTTTTCAGCATTATAACTTCCCTAAGTTTTCACCAGGTTGGCAAAAGACATGTTCCTGGCCCAACAGTCAGCTCCTTCTCTGAGGTTTGGAGTATTTCCATGAAGAGGTCATCAGAACTTGTGGTGTGGGCAACCCCCCCAAGCTTTTCCCCATGTTTCACTTTAAAATATGAGAGAAAATCAAAAAAGAGGCACATCAGCACTACAAAAAAAAATCCCAGTTCACATGATCCCCCATCTAGCAATATTATAAGCAGCTGAAAGTGGTATAATGGCAACTTTCAGGCAACTAACAGGATGAGCTACCAGCTCAGCATTTAATAACAATAACAGTTATAATAATAGAAACAACACAGCTGGGGAAGTCAGGATTTCACCTTAAAACTGCCATATACCATCTGTTATTAGTAGAGAAAGACTGTGTCATGACAAAATAGTAACTTTAAATCCCAGTGCTACAAATGATGCAGTATTCTGAAATTCTGCAGGAGCAAAGGGTACTCACAGCACTAGTCTGACTGAAAGTTCAGTGCCCTGACACTGACTCGGAAGCTTCCTTTGCATTGCTAAATTTGTTAGTAGAGTTTATACTATATGGTACATTGCTAGAATCTCCTCCTCTTCTGGTGGATATTACAAGATGGCATGCACAACCATTTGCTAGTATTAGGAATCACTGGTTTTGCACAAAAAAAGTAAATAAGTAAAAACACATTTAGTAAGTAGGTATACACCTAAGCAAGTGTTTTCATGGAGAAATAGATTTTTCTTACGCAGTTTCTTTGTATTGTTGATTTAAAAACCTGAAAACAAAAATCTGCAGATAATTTTTTCCTGTGTTTTCTGAAAGTCTCCTCTAATGGGAAGCTACTGTTCTTTTCTTAAACTGAGTGAAATCAGTGATAAACTTCCCACTGATCTTGTTCTGGGCTTTGGATGAGGACACAGGCTTCGCTAACAGGGGACATCCCATTCAACCTTCAGATTTAATGCTTTGGCAGAAGTAGCTGGTGAGAAGCTGTCTGCAGGAAAGAAGTTTTATGAGAATGCTGAAAGGTTGAGTGTGTGCCTGTGTGCTAAAATCAGGCTTAGAAAATCTATCTCATAGCATAACTGTAGAGATCGACTGGTACACAGAAGATCCTGTCGAAATATTTCAGGCTTTACAGTAGATCCCTTAGAATGAAACGCTGGACGTAAGCATTAAAAGCCAATAGGAAACGTTCAAATTTGAGATTATTGTGAGCTTCACCTTTGCGGGTTTCCCTAAAGTCTTCTGCATGGCATCAAAATAAGAAAGAAGGTGTGAGAAAGGGGGAATAGCACAGAGTAAGTAGGATGGAGCGACTTAGGATGTGCTCCAAAGGCCACTTGTGTGAATGACTCTGTTTACAGGAGGATTTCATTCATACTTTGAATTTCGCATCCAGAATCTGCAAAAAAATGCAAAGGGGCGACTGTAACACCAACTCGCAGAGAAGAGTCTGCTCTGTGTAATCCCATTTTAGTACATATTGAATGAAGGGGGTTTACAGTACTGCTCCATGGCAAGGAGCATGTGGCAGACCCCTGCCCACAGCCCATCCCTGCAACACACAGGGTCTTTCAGCTTGAATATTTCAAGAAAAGGACCAAAAAAGTATGTACACGTAGACATACATATAAGCATTTTTACATAAATAGAAAAATTACCACAGTCTGTATTTCTTTGCCTCCAGTATTTCAGTTTCAGAGCCCTGTCTGTTCTGTTCGTTCCCATTTGTAACGTTTTGGAACCTAGTAACAGTGCTGTTTGGTGCAGCTGAAGATCAACTACTGACTAAATCAGGGCTACGCAGTATAAGATCCAAAGACTCCCATTAGACCCCTAAAATTCAGCCTGTGGTATTATACTTCCTTAGCGAATATTAAAGAAGGAAAAGTACTAATCCTTGCACCTGCATATAGACATATATATTTAAGCATACATGCATGCACACACATACACAGAGGAAGAGTGAGAGATATCAATATGAGGTCTGATGGCCTTTTAAACTAATGCCCCTTTACATCTCTCTGGCACTGTACAGAGTCCTTAGAAAGGGAAGATACACAATTTACGTTCATTTTAAGGCCATCTCAGTACTGATGAGAAGTCTAAAGGTCCCTCAGGGTAACAGAACCAGCCCAACGGTACCCACTGCCGTACTTCCTTTTCACCGTTTACAGATAGTTGCATTACAAATGAGATTCCTCAATTACAGGTTGCATTCTAAATAAAACATCATTACAAATATTAAACTGTAGTCAAGCAATGGCTGGCATATCGGAACAAGACCTTACGGGTAGATTCTGACACAGGCAGACTGTGAGTGACAGACTCATGCTAAGCCACTGCTTCTTCCACAACAGGGCTCAGCGCATTCAGTGCTTAAGTAATTCTCTCCGCTTATAAAACCAGCAGAGCTATTCTAACATTTTGTCTGCTGGTCCACAGTGCAGAGAAGCACAGGCAGCTGAAGAAGCACCTCTTACGCCTATACAATACCTAGCATTAACAAAGCCCAATCGTGTTTTGGGGCTGCTCATCTCAATTCAGAGAAGAAAGGAAAAATAATAGCTATTAAGACAATCAAACGGCAATTCCTACGTTATACATACTCGACTTTGCAGAAATTATAGCCTTTTATGTAACATATGTGCTTAGGAATCCTAATGGAAATGTATGGCCGCATCTTGTCAGACGAAAGGTCCGGCTAGCCTCCTGTCTCCAGCTGTGAGGCGGCTGCCTAGAGAAGAGTGTAAAAGCCAGGCGAGCATACAGCAATGCTTTCTCAGAATGCTCATCTAGCCCTGAACTTGTGGTTCAAGGACTTTCTGCACCAAAGCTTAACAGCTCCTGATTGATTTTCTTTCCATGAAGAGTCACTTTTTGAGCATATGTATATTTTTAGCAACATTACCTCCTGCTCAAAGCTTCATTACATTGTGGTTGAAATGTCTATCTTTGTTTTGAACCTGTTACTTGCTATTTCCACTTCATGTCCCTTAGTTCTTGTACTGGGAGGAATGACAAACAGCGGCTCCCTGCTCACCTTACAAGATGCTCCGCTTCTGAGGATTATCCTGCAATAGATCATGGGAATGTACTGTGTTTTAATAAGACACCTGTGACATTGTATGTACTACAGCAGACAGAGAGGGAGAGAAAGAGTGGTTTTCGTGATAATCCTGTTCTTAGGGTCTCATAACTTTAAGGCTGAAATTTGCTGTTTGTATTCTACAATAAAAAGGATATAGTCAAGTTTAGAGTGGAGCTTACATCAAGGGTAACTAATAAAAAACAATGTCTTCTCCTAAGTGACTACTTTTAAGGTATCCGAAGTTAGATTTTCTTCTATATCTGATTGTTCTGATAGAAGGCTGTTAACTTTTTGGTGTCTCTTCGCAAATTAGGACTGATGTATTTTTGTATGTCTAGATCATTCTTTTCCAGTATCTCTTTTTTTAAATGTATTTATAAATGGAAGAATGAGTTACATTTCTTTTTCAGACACAAGGCATACCATATACCATATTGCGTTCTACTTGTCTTGAATAAGAAACAGGCTTGAACAGTTAGTCATTTCCAGTGTCTGTCAACTAGAAACAAGTTCAGTAAAATGAGCCATTTTAAACTTTCAGGCCTGCCATTTTTGTCAGCAAGAACTTGCATTCACTGTGCGCTGCTCCCCAGCAACTTGTCGTCTGCAATAAATCTGTTTATTAAGGATTTATAGAGCTCTGGAAAATACAGCAACAAGTCTGTGGCTGCATTCATGCTCTTCGAACCTACACACCATATTGTGAATTCCGAATGATTTTAACCTGCATTCTTAAAGCGTGACGAAGGTGTGTTTTCTTCTGTTACCTTTTTTTTTTAATGTTCCACTCCCCTTTTCTCTTCCAATCCTATACTCCCTGTACTGTATCTTGATGTCTCTGACTGTCAGACTCTTTTATCACGATGTCTTTTATCACATTCAGTTCACTTGATAGTCTAAAAGTCTCTCACTCTTGAAGAGGATTTTCTTTCTCCATGTGCTTTTGCTCTCACTGTGCATTCACTTTCTCTCTCTCTCCTGCTTCAGTCTCTCCCAGTTAATGCTTATCTCCAGTTTCTCATTGTTCCCCACTCCTTTTAGAAGGCAGTGAAATGGTCAAATAAATACCTGGGAAGCCATGCCTTGGGCTAAAATACATCTATCCAATTTCTGAGTGCTATAGTTAAAAAATTGGGAATGGCATCTCCTGTGGTCATTTTATCTGCAGACTAAATGGAAACACTACAAGCCTCAATGATGCTATTGATTGCCAATTACCTCTTAACTGCTAATGTGTACATGATACTGGCTTTGCTTTATTGATTTTTATAGAGAGAATGTTGTGTATTTTAGATTTCTTTTTTCTTGAAGATAACATAAAATGTTACAGGTTCCTTTTATTTCCTTTCAGATGACGTAACCAAAATTGATAGTTGGTCCAGAAATCTCCAGAGACCATATTATACACAAGGAGTTCATATACATCTGTGTATAAACTTTTCAGTTACAGTTTTTTACATTGGAACTATATGTACTAAGGTACACACACACACACATAAGAACAGCTGTATGCAAACATCCTTGATTTCAGCCATTTTCAAAGGATTTGCTTCGTCTGAAAGGTTCTGATTGCAAATTGTATGCAGATACACATAAATGTTGCTGTGTTTGGATAGGGGCAGTGCAGAAAAAAACCTGCACAGTCTCACAGCCCATGTGTACCTTGAAGTATTAACTCATTCAATAGTTTGCAACATGGCAAAAACTCATAGACTTAAATCTGGCACTCTTGTACATTAGTTATCTAGTAGCCAAAATTGTCATCGCTGTATGCTGAACAAACACACAGCCCAAAACAAGCCCTTCCCCTAGAAAGTTTTAGGTCTAAGGGTGAGATTTGCAAATATGCCTAATAGAATTAAGAGCCTCATTTTCAGTTTGTGATCTCACCCTTATTGAGGATTTTTAAAAGGCAAGGCAGCCCAAAAAAAGCCACAAAAACCAGGGGAAAGGCAGGATTAATACGACAGTTTTACAGGCAAGGAACTGAGGCACAGAGAGATTAAATGATTTGCACAGCGTCGTTCTTGGAATCTGAGCACTGACCTCAATTCTCCTGGGTCCCTCTGCACCGCGCTGCCCGCACCATCAACTATCCAAGTCTTCATGTAGCCTGTGCCTTGTATGAAACACCCTTTAATCTTCAGCCCTAGATACCCCACTTACATTTTCACTGTTAACATCTGCCTCGCTGGGGCAGCCAAAGAGTTCCCGTCTCAGCAAATTCCCATCATATTCCAGGAATGTCAGGTAGAGGTTGCGGAAAAACTCCACGTGCTTGTTTTTCACTCGCAGCTTCTTTGGTGAGTTCCAGTGAATCACCTCAGAAGGAAAAAAAAGAGAAAACACATCCTGCTGTTAGAATACAGATTTGCTTCATTTCCTGGTTTTATGTGTGTTCAGTTCGCTGCCCTCTTAAAAACAAACAAAAAAAACCCCACGACCCCAAAACTACACAGACTTCCTTCTGTCAGGAAGGCTTCGCCATGTCTTTCACAAGTAACTGCATACTCGGCAGGTGATGCGCTTTGAAACTCCTCCATAGGATAACCTGCACATTTGAGTTGGCGTGCTGCTCTAGTTTGTGATGCAGCACCTCATAAATGCTGCCACAACTCTAATCCCAGACCTGATACGTTATGGACTCTGCCGAAGAAAGTGGCAGGACAAGGGAAACAGGGATGTAGGTATTAAACATTAATCTCAGATTTCCACATGACTGTTTCAGTTAATGAAATTGATTTACTGTTTCAGGCCAGACAGACTCTTCGCTGCTTAGGTATTGAGAAGAAAAAGCTTAAAATTAATTCCTATACCCATTTACACCCTTCAAAAAGGACTGAATTTAATGTGACTTCCTTTTTGCCATCTCTTCTTTCAAACAAGACTGATCTCAGTTAAGTTACATGACACAGTGATGCAGTACAATGCTTCAACCTTTGAATTCCAATTTCTAGCAGGTATTTAGCCTCTGCTGATGGGAGATGACTCTCACACTGGCCTAGATTTAACTCTAATGCTGACATAAAGGGCCTGTTTCTCATTTACATCAAGGTAACGTTGCACTGCTGCCAGTGTGAACAAGAATGGGGCCCTAAGACAAAACTAAGAGGGAGCCAAAAGTGGCTTGCAGGAATGATTTCATTTTATAGAGACTATATTTTAGGCATAAGGAAAAAAAACAACCACCACCAAATGCTTTGTATTCAGTTTTATTGCTGTGGCTTCTAAAGAGATTAAAAAAAAAGTCTCCCTTGGGAATATTTCCAAGCTAGGAGTTCTGGAGGTTCTCTGAATCCATTAAGTTAATTGCGTGAAGGCACCGTGTCACTCACACACAGTCACAGAGCTACAACGCCAGCTGCCGAGCCGGTTGCAGGGTAAGCTTTGCTCTCAGCATTGCATTTGTGGGAGGGAACGCACGGAGTTGAAGCGCAGCACGTACAACAGAAGCAGCCCAGAGCAGATGAACGTAGTTCCCTTGGTGTCAGCAACACAACTCTGCAGGAACAGGGAGCCCTCTGAAATCACGCTCACTGATGCTGAATGAGTGGACTGGAAGGGGAAAGAGCAGGACGTAGCCTGAATTCTTCCTGTACTAACTTCAGCAAACAACATAGTCTCTCCACTGAGTATTTATACTGCCATAAAAGCTATGGCAGTCTCTTCTACATACCCAAACACCAATGAAAATATCTCCTGATAGGGAAAGCTTTATCCCTCCCTGGGATTTCACTGCTGAGGCTACTAGGATGTCAGAAAACCATACATGAGGTTACAGAAGAGCAACTGTAGGGAAAAAAGATTATTTCAGAAATTGGCAAATCACTTTTTCCAGTTATAGGAACACTTTAAATCAAGAACATGTTGCATCTACACACTATATAAATCCAGGAAGTTATTTGGACAAAAATAATTGGTGTAGACGGTTTTCCCAGGTAATGCTACATTCTTTGTTGGTTTTACATTTGTCCATGTGTTTGGAAGCGTAGCTTAACCGTGCAATAACATGTTGCTGCAATGTGTGCTGAAAATACCGAACACCGCAGAAGCAAAAGGAGCTTTAGGTAGGTAAGGACATAAACTTAAGATGACAGATTTCCTCCATTGAAAAACAGATCTTCAAAATCTCCTTTCTTTGAAAAGAACTTGACATATTTCATCCATTGCATTTAACTGCAGCAAAAGGCATTAAATGAATGCAAAAAAATCTCAACGATTGAATCCTACCTTAGGGAAACAGGCACACGTAACAGAAGCATAGGGCTGAAGGAACCTAAAGGGCTGCTTAAGGGTTTTACAGGGTACTACTACGTATTTTTACTAGCAGGCACAGAATGGAAACTGTCTGCTGGTAACTTGCACTTACTTAAGACTGGATCAAAGAGAACTGAGAAGCTGGCAAATAGGTCAAAAAAATACTTGCTAAGAAAAATCTGTGTGTTCTCCTTACTACTCCTACACTTCATGTGAGCTTCCTTTTGGATGCCTTCACGAGCACCCTATCCCCCTGCTGAGCACTCTGACCCTGGGGACCATGAGCACAGAAATGGCTAACGATGACAAACGTAATAAGTGTTACGGGACAGGCTCCCCGGTGCTGCAGGAATTTCCCACCAGCATACGCTGTGTCACTTCACAGCCAAGTACTGGTGTTGATGCTTCTACCCGGTTGTGTGGGGGATGATGTCAAAGCCAGGCCGCTGCAGCTGTCAGCGTAGGGGCTCTTTGCTGCCCATGCTTCAAAATCTGGTGTGTGTGTAAAAGCTGGTAAGTGTCAAGGGCCTAGCTGGTGGTTCAGATCTGATCAGAGTTGAAACGTGTCAGGATGCTGCATGTGAACAGATGTCAGGGGAGCCCGGAGTGAACTGAAGAAAGCTGAATGGAGCTGATGACTGTCCAGAAAAGCTGACTTTTTAATCAAGAAAGACAGCACATGCCAATGCAGCTAAAGAACATCAAGGAACTATGCAACCATCTGGATGACCTGAGGTAGGAAAAGTACAAAACAGGTCTAGCAAAAAAGCAGGCTGCTTTTCAAATGTACCATGATTGGATAAATATTATGTGATATATGAAAGCACAAAAAAGAACATGTTTCAAAAAGGAGCAAGACTCTTAACCATTGACATACAACACTACATCCGAAGACCATATTCTTTTTTTGCTGTCAGCCCCCAAATTCACCTTCAGTTCTGACTGTAGCTGCCTGATTTGGTCTATTGCACCATCAGTCACAGCAGAAGTTGTAGAGGCCAAGGCATCCTTGCATAGGCTGTCACAGGCTTCAGTGAGGTACACGATGAAGACAATGGCTGCACAGGTAAAGCTATGGCCGTTACGTTAGAAACTTTATTGTGGGCAACAGTGAATTGATTGGAGAAAAAAATAATGAGTTGGAAAGAGACTACAGGGAAATCCGAAGAAAAAAATATGTCGAACTCAGAATCCACTTTATTTGCAGACTGAGCAAGTGTTATCTCAACATTAAAAAGAGAAAGCAAATCTAGAAAGTAAAAACCTCATTACCACAACATCCCCTTTCCAAGACTGAGTAACACCATAATTCTGTGTTTATTTCTTCTTCTATTTTCCCTCCTAGTTTCTAAGCTATTTCAAAGCTCTGTTGGCATACGGAGGAAACTGCAGCTAGAGCATATAAAAATTCCAGTGCCGTTATCTGCGTGGACACCTGAGCAGCAGTGATAGCCTTCAGGCTGTCCCACAGACCCTTCCCACTCTTGATCAAGGCCTCCTGAGAACTTAGAAAAATACGCTCCTTAATCTTCATTTAGCAATTTAAGAAGTGAAAGATCAGAACTTAAAATTTCACATCTATTTAACACTTGGTTAGTTGTCATTAAGCAACTTGGCACTATCTACGTTTCTGTTAATACCTTCCTAGTTAATCAGCAACCGTTACCACTCACTGATTACGCTCAGCCAGCCTACTGGAATACTTCCATACACTTGTGACCTAGTGAAACAGGTTAAATGCGCCGATAGTTCCCATTTATTCACCAGGTTCTGACCCAAAGCACTCAAATGATGACATGGTTGGAGCCTCACAGACTGGTGATACGGAAGATGGAAGGTAACAGAGGATGTTATAAGCTGGTGGTGTGTAGGAAAGGGCTCTAAGGTCAGTAATCTGCATGGAAATACACCAAAACCCAAAACCCCAGCAAACCTTCTTAGGTTTCCAGCTGCATTGTTCTCTCGGGGGAGGTGAAATATTTCGTATCTGATGTTCAATCCACTGAATGATTAGTTTATTTCTATAGGTGCCTTTATTCATTTTTTTGCTGAAGCATCTTCTCTCTCCAGAAGAAGTAATTGGCCAAATGCTTCCTTAGCCATAATCCCTTCAATTTTCTACCTAAAGACATATCTTGATGATTTGCCACTCTGCTTTAGTCCTTACGAAATCAGACAATACAGTGTATCCTGTATACCTACATACCTGCTTTCCGGGCTGAAGGGGTAAAAAGAATAAAATAAGACCAGATTTAAGACTAAAGAGGTTTAATTCCGCAAAGCATTGAACAGATATTCTTAATTAAGCCCACGAGCACTTCACAATTTAGATAAATAAGTAAAAGTGGTGTTTTGTAAATGGGGAGCTTTTCTGCTTAAAAACTAGACTCCTTGTTTAGGCAATCAGACAGTTCTCACTGAAATCAACAGGAGTTAAATGTTCAGCAAATCCGCATAGTAAAGCCATCTATATATGCCACTTTAATGCTATCTCAATAGGCATTTTTTCAGGCACTGGTTATTGAAAAGTTTAAATATGCCCCAAGTCACACTGCAAACACACACCACATATGTAACTTATGCCTCGATTAAAGATGTCTGGAAACTTTATTTTTAAACTATGTTTCATCAGAAATGACTGGTTTAATAAAAGAACCAATTTCCTCAGAAAGGATCAACTACTTCACAAAAATGTCATCAGGGAGGTTTCAGAGTGGTATTTCTGAACTACCTAAGTGGAAGACGCTCACTTTGGAGTCGCTAGCAACCCAGAGGTCCAGGCACTGCTTTTGGATGTGGGATTCAGATGTTTGCCCTGCCTGATCTGATGCCCATAGTCCCAGGGGTTACTTTACCCGCCAGCTTACTGTCTGTGCTGTAAGGCAGTAAGCTGAGAGACCGTCCCTGTCTTCTATTTTTCACCAAGGTTCTCAGTTTTTCCTCAAAAGGATTTGCAGCTCTTTCTTCAACTCTTGTTTAACAAGAGGCCTCCTGACTAAAAAAACACTCCTAAAACCGCATCTGTAATACCACAGTGCTCCCTTTTTGGCAGAGTGGAAGCACCTTACTGACAGCGATGTTCATTCAAGGGAGGGGTCTATGTTTAACTCTCTTGAGCCTTTGCTCCTCTCAATGTAGCTCTTCCCTGGTTGGCATTAAAAGGTGCAAGGCAGCAGAATGCCAGAGCTGCTGCAGATCAGTGCTGAGGTGCTTGGACAGCATGGAGTGGCTCAGGGACTGGAATAGAAAGAGGTGCAATAGGTCACGTTCGAGGCAGATCTGAAATGATGTATTTGGGTTACGGACAAGAAGCTGTTTAAACTTCTGTAAGCAATCTCACAAAGATGTTCTAGTGTGGAGGACATTCCCAAGGAGGACACAGTGAATCATATAACACAGTTTCAGAACGGGAAATTTATGAGGTTAATTATTTATTTACCTGCTAATTTAGTATCAGCTGTGTTCAAAACCAGTTTGAAAAGCCACCAACAGGATTGAAAGCATTTTCCTATTTTGGGGTAGGGGAGAAATTCTAATAATTTGATTCATTCCCATTAAGGAGTCCAGCATCAGATTTTTATAATTGTGAATTACCAGATTCGCTGTGTGTAAATAGGATCTGTATCCTTGACAACCAGACTTCTCTTCATGACTGACTCATTCAGTGAGGTCACGATTCATTGTCAGAGGCATCACAATTCATTACCTTCTTTCATAGGATTTTCTTGCCATTTGGTTTGTGCCAAATCATAGTAATTGAGATTTCCTTACAGACAGGAACAAACTATTAACCAAAAAGAAAAGCAAACACAGGGTCCAACCCAGCAAAAGTAACGCATAAATGAACCTCGGTTCCAAGCAGATCCCCCCAGGCTTCAAAGCTCAGCAAGGCATGGTCCTACAGCACACATTCTTGTCCACGGACATCGCAGGCTACTGGGGACCACGTGAGATAAGCAAGATGGACAGTGGATGCCTGCACAGAATGACTATTAGCACTTCCACATCTTTTGGCCAGTCTTCAATAACAACTCCCAAATGGATCTCCAAGGTGTAACAAATGCCACGCAAAAATAAACACCTCTGGCCTTTAGAGACTGCAGTTGGCTCACTTGGCAAAAAGAATTAAAGGGCATCTGCTTCCTCTTAGCCCACTCTTGTTTTCTATTAAAATTGTTCATTGCAAGACATTCTTGACTGATGCAAAGCATCCTTAAAGCAGGTGCCCTCAGGGTGGGAAAAGGAGGATTTCTGTAAGTGTAATTGTTTGCATAAGTTTTGGTTCCATATGCCATGGACAGCAGAACAAAGCCCACAGACTTCAGTCTAGCTGTGTACAGCGTGGTCTCTAGCACCACATAGTATGACACAGGAGGTTAAGTAAGCATTTCAATAAATAAAAATAATAAAGTAGTCCTATTTTGATGTCGCTTTCAAGGGATACGAAATTAGTGGTCACTAACAATGCAGAACTTGGTTATAAATATTTCTGTTCTTCTTATGCCTTTTCTGAAAGATCCTCATATGCAAGTCCTTCCAAATTTGTATATGCTGCTCAGCTGCAGCAAGAAAGTAGAGTTCAGCAGTAGTCAAACATCTGACCTTCTCTAACATAAGACAGTACAAAAAAAAAAATCCAATAAAATGGATAGAGATGCAACTTAATGAAGAGAAAAACGTGATTAGAATCCTCTTCAGCCAATATGAAACATTCAAGTGCTCCACAGGCCTGCAAAAAGTATGCCAGTCATTCTATGTTTGCATGAATGTGAACAAAGCAGTGAAGAAGTGTGTGTATATATACATATATACATACACACTCACACCTGAACAGCAGTCAGACCTGGGGTGTAAGTTTATTTGACACAATGTTGTGTGTAAGAGATGACAAATCTTCAAGTCCCATGACTTTGAGGCCAGATGGAATTAAATCAGTGCCTTTTCACCCTGACATGAGGAATGTAGTCTGATTTGACTGAGGAATACTTGACTGGGCCAGCTTTACCCTGCATTTCCTTCTTTCCTACACTATCCTTCTTAATCCTCCAGTACAAACTTCACAATCTGTCTTTCTCTCCCTCTTACCCTGGAGGTTTCTCTTACTTCGTTTCTTATTCCAATCTTACCATGAAATACGGGATGTGCCAAATATGTTGTGTCATACCATTTATATTAAATGCCACGGAACTGACTAACTTTGGTGATTTTAAGAGTGTATTTTCTAACTTGGGCAAATGACATTTGTTGCTTTTTTGAGAGGACCACATATCAAACCATCCAGTTCCTTTTCAGAATTAGAATTTTGCTAATTTTCATAATGCAAATTCACAACTTTAATTGGTTTGTGCTTTTTTTAAAAAATTGTATGAAGAATTTTAAACAGTGCTGCCTGAGGGCCCGTTCTTTAACTGCTGAATATGGGAAGAGCTTTATTGAAACCAGGGGGCTTATGTGCACTAGATAAGACTCTGGCTTCTCTTTCAAAGCAAAGAATTTCAGCCCTGAGTCAGTATTTAGGGGATAATTTTAGCAGTGTGAATAAGTCCGGTTCAGCTGAAGAAATTGCTTATGTGTCTGCACCCCTTCTTGAGTTAAATACCTCAGACCAGAAAGCCAGTGGAGGATATTATGCATCTTAGACTTCATTGCCTATGCTGTAATGGAGGTGACAGTGTCATACAATATACAGTAATGAACAACCAAGCCTAAGCTACCGTTGTAAACATAAATCTGTTAATCGACAATGAAGAAAGGATTCAATTTATTTTAAAGATATGTCTATTAAATGCTTACTTGTAGGTGTTACATATAAGCTAGATGTCCCACACCTGACGGGGATTAGTCAATACAGTCATTGCAGCCTAAAGAGTGATTTGCCTGATTAGTCGTCAGACTAATCTCTCAGGTGAGCTTAACCAGTGTCCAAAACCACTCATGGGGAGCACTTCAGTTGCCTAAATACAGATGTGTAGCAACACTCAAAGCACCTTAGGGTTACCCTGTCTGCCCAGCAGCTGCCTTGCCGAAAGGGTATCGTCTCCTGTAGGTCTGTGTTGTATCTGCCAGTCCCATACGGATATCTAAGAGTATCTAGGGTGACTCAAACTGTGTTTAGGCAATTGAACCAATCCCTAGATCCTCAGATGCCCTTCAGTATCTTTTTCTCATGTAAATGTATGTGTCTTAACCTTGTGCTGAATCCAATATGGCTGTCTGAGCGGATTATATGAATTAATGTCAGCCTCTAATTCACAGAAAAATACTGTGCTAACTCCCAGGTAGGAGGTGTATTTTTCTAAAATTAATCTTTTGGAAAACATTCTCCCTGCTACTACATCTCTTCTTTTGTTTCAGGCCTTGCAATTGCTGTCATACATGATTCTCAACATAAGCACAGAACTAAAATCTCTACTAGCACTTTGTTATAAGGCATAAAGCCATGATGCTTTTAAATTCCTGCGTTGATCCTGCCCTACAAACATCTATCATAAAACATTTAGCGATCAGTGTACCGACCAGTATACTGATCTAATTTTCAAAGCTGTCTTCTATGGACCACACCTGTATAGTCAGTTGTGAATACTTTATGAAATTCAAGCAATACTGGCCAGCTTTGACACATGAGTTAACCCACGTAGTAGATCTGTCTCTTGGGAAGTGCCGCTTTTGAAATCAGTGGGTTGAGGATGATTGATTTTCAATATTCATCCAGTACCTGGTGTTCATATTGAACACCCCTGCCTGTTATTCTACAAATTGTTACAAGGGAAAATCTGGTTAGATTTAGGAAACTTATTGCACGATGAGGGTGGTCAAACTCTGGAACAGGCGACCAGGGAGGTTGCAGAATCTCAGTCTCTGAAGACTTGATACTCAACTGCACAAGGCGATGAGCAACCTGATCTAAGTTGGTCCTGCTTTGAGTGGGGTTTGGATGGCCTCCAGAGGTACTTTGCAACCTCTTCCATGGTTCTGTTTTTTTTCTTTTTTTGTTTTTCTTAAACCTCATTTACTAAAGCATTCTCAAAACATAAATTATGTATATAAACCTTAACCAAATTTTAAAATGAATAGCCCAAAACTACCTAATATTTACTGTGTTCTGATGCCACTAGTCTGCTCTGATGGCACCTACTGACAGCCAGTTTTATTCTACACCTGGTAGCAGCTCAATCAGCTTCAATTCTGAACTCTCTGCATGCTGCACTTGAGTCTGGCCTTTCAAAATGACCACAGCACAATTGATGTTAATTTACCGGTATCTGTTCAAATCCATCCCGCTTTTATGTTCTACTTGATAATAGTGAAAAATGTGCTATTAAACTGATACTATAGGTTCATTTTATTAAATTAATAGGTTTCTACTCAGCCTTTTTTTCCAGGGTAAATCCTGGAAAAATGAGCTGCAGTGTGGCTGGGTTAAGTGTATGCAAAGGCTAAATATGAAGTGTGAAAGGTCTTTAGATTTTGGCTAATGTATTTCTAGCTAGGATCCACCCAACCCTCTTTGTGAATTTCACTCCATTAAATGATGTTGACTAAAGAGTTTCAAATTTGCCCAGTACAAAAAAAAAAAAAAAAAAAAGGTTTTGTATTCTTTGGACAGGAAGAGCTAAGAACTGGGAGAGCAACAGGAACTCAGCAGTAAGGTGCAGTGGCATAGGTGACAGGTACAGAATATAAGAATGTGAAGTACTTCTCTAACACCTTGCCAAACCTAAAAGCAGCATCCATCATTGACTTTTCCAGCAGTCAAAATGTACAAAGCCAAAGTCATATTTGCTTCCCCGTGCTTGGGTGTCCTCATGAATTGTATGTGTTAGTCTCCCCCCTAATAAGGGACCTAATCTTTGTGTTACAGTGGAGTCCAGTATTCTCTGTCGCAAAGGATACCATACATCCAATCTCCTGTAAAACATACCTTCAGGTCAGACACATCTCTGTAGCACTGCTCGGAGCGGGTGTGATCAGACAGTTGCACATTCCAGAAACATGGGAGCTGGTAGACAAGGAAGGGATTTTGTTTGATGACTGCATTGAAGATATCCTAGCAGACAAAACCAGAGAGCAGAGAAACAGTTGGGTACATTGGTTGTACAGTGAGGTGATCCCAATCCCTCCCCAAGCTGACTGTCCTTCTCCCCCTCACAGGTTATGCAAATAGTTATGTGAGCTGAACTCTGCAAACCTTGCTTCGTAATTCTATTCCCATAGAGGGTGCTGTCAATCTAAGTGGTGATGTGTAGATCTCAACAAGAGGAGCAGGAAAATGGATTGAGAACAGTCCTGAGGAGAAGGACTTGGGGCTGTTGGTGGATGTGAAGCTCAACATGAGCCTGCAATGTGAGCTTGCAGCCCAGAAGGCCAAGTGTATCCTGGGCTGCATCAAAAGAAGTGTGGCCAGCAGGGGGAGGGAGGTGATTCTACCCCTCTACTCTGCTCTCATGAGACTCCACCTGGAGTACTGCGTCCAGCTCTGCAGTCCTCAACACAAGAAGGACATGGACCTGTTGGAATGGGTCCAGAGGAGGCCATGAAGATGATCGGGGGCTGGAGCACCTCTCCTATGAAGACAGGCTGAGAGAGTTGGGGCTGTTCAGCCTGGAGAAGAGAAGGCTCCAGGGAGACCTTACAGTGGCCTTCCAGTACCTAACGGGGGCCTACAAGAGAGATGGGGAGGGACTCCTTATCAGGGAGTGTAGTGATAGGAAGAGGGGTAATGGTTTCAAACTGAAAGAGAGGAGATTTAGATTAGATATTAGGAAGAAATTCTTTACTGTGAGGGTGGTGAGGCACTGGAACAGGTTGCCCAGAGAAGTTGTGGAGGCCCCTTTCCTGGAGGTGTTCAAGGCCAGGCTGGATGGGGCTTTGAGCAGCCTGGTCTAGTGAGGGGTGTCCCTACCCATGGCAGGGGGGCTGGAACTAGATGATCTTTAAGGTCCCTTCCAACATAAACCATTCTATGATTTTAATGAACTTCAGTAGCTTTTGGATCAACCTGCAAGGATCCTGTACACAAGTGCACATCTCTACATACACAGTTAGCAGCATGCTTCTTTAGTGGTGACTGGTCATAAGCCAGGTGTAGCTCAGAAGCTGTAGAAATATCTAAATATGATGCTCTATTGAGTTAATATACTCAAGCTGTTGAGCAAGACTTATTGGTTCAGGTCCAGTACTACACTAACAGGGTTTCTAGATTTAAAACTGAGAGCTGGCAGGAAACATAAAGAGAATAAATACGCATTTCTGTGTATAAGAACACTATTTCTTCTCTTGGCCTCAGTTTCCCACCTGCGGCAGGGAGACAGCAGTGCTTTTGTCTTCACAGGAGTGCTGTGGCAAGGAATACATTGAAAGACTGCTGGGACTCATCTGCCAGAACAGTAAAGAAATATCTGGAGACTCTTAAAACTAAAGTCTGCTTAGACAAGAACCAGTAGGAAAAGACACAGTACATTTGGACTTCTAGTGTCTGGAGAGTTTTATGTTAAAGAAAAGAGGACAGAAAATTAAAGGACAGAAACCCCCATTTGTCTATCGTATGAATCATCTGTGCAGAGGAGGTAAAAATGTCAGTGTAGCAAGAGAAGCCTCATGAGTAAATCTCCATTCCTCTCCTCCACGTTTTCCCCAGAACAATTCAACAAATGGTGACTACAGACACAATATCTTTCCCCCACATCTCATCCTCTTTCCCTTTCTTACCTTACTCAATCCATTGAGTAGTGGTTGTACCCTTGTCTGCAATGTCCTACTCACCTGGTCTGCCAGTGAAGTGGACAGCATGCTCATTAACTCCCGCTCTGCCGTGAGTCTCCACATCTGCTCCCATTTCATCTTCCGTAACTTATCGAGAAGCAGCAAGATAACCCCTGAAGGAAAACACAGCGCAGAGAACAAGAGAAGCCATGATGTCACATGCCAGTCAAAGCCCACCCTGTCTATGTGCTGACGCAGCAGTTAAAACAAGGATATGAGCTGAGATCTATCAGTGGAAACTATAGTCCTTACCCTGTGCCAGCACAAGAGGTTGACTAACAAAAGCTTCAGGTTTCAAGATGCCACTAAGAGAAAGTTTTCCTGAACCCCTGAGGCTACAGAGAAGACATGGAAAGATGGCATATAGATGAATCCCAGGTTATACAGGCTTGCAAGAAGGCTAAAGTAGCCAAAGAGGAGTGAAACTGGGAAGAAGAGAAGCAAGAGAAGGGTGTTGTATTTCTAGTAGTCTCCTTAATTGGTTTCATTATGACATGATTAGCATTGGGATTATTCCTTACAAAATGAACCAACGCACCTCCACATGATGGAGGTGAACTCCATCCAAAGGTCATTATCATTCCAAAGAGAATTAGACATTATCCTACAAGAAAGAAAGAGGGAACCTCCTAACACTCAGAAGTGACCCCCCCACTCCTTATTCTGAAAAGCTACAGGTTCCAAGAGGATATTTTGTTGTCACTGTCTCCTAGCAAAAGGGTAGAGACAATCTTGATCTAGTGTGACTCGATTTCTGCCATCTTCACACTGAGCAGAGACCTGCTTCTTCCAAAATCCCACTGTTTAAATGCATTTCTATCTGGCCTGAAATCAAGATTACGCTGAAACAAAGAGAATTTTATCACTCATAAAATTTTACTCAATGTGTGTGGGCTGAAATCTGGCCCTTAATACTTACTGCATAGGATGCAATACATATACTGCATAAGAAGATATGGCAACCCTTACTCTGCCTAGTAAGAAGTTAATCACCTGACACATCTGACTGCAATTCCTGAAACTTCTCTGAATAACAGATTATCCGTGCTGGTTATAACCTAGCCTTTGAGAGTGCCCGCCATTAAGGCAGCAAGTGTTCATAGAGCAGGATCCTCAGATCAGAAAGTTACAGTTGAAGGGGGAAAACAGATATCTCAACATGAGTCGTTATTCCTCAGTTGCTCTTTGTCTGGACAAAATCCCTAGTATTGAAGAAGAAGGGAAAACAGCAGAAGCAATGAAGCTGGATTGAAGCATCAGCAAAACCTTTCCCACAGTGTCTCAGAAAATTTTACTTGAAAAATTAATTTGCAAGGAATTAGATAACAGCACTGTCATGAGGAATGAACGCAAACTGAAGGACCATAAAGGAAGAGTACCGATAAACAGCAGCCTAGCAGGTTGACAGAAAGTACCCAGTAAGAGCAATGATAGGTTCTGTGTTGTTTCACGTCTTCATTAGTGGAAGGGGAAAGCGAACAGAATAGTAATGACATCTGCAAGTGACATTAATCAAGAGGTCTTACAAAAAAATATCACGGCAACTGTAGAGAAACACAACAACTACAGAGAAGAATATGAAATGGCAAAAAGAAGGCACTGGGAAAAGCTGACCGAGGGAGTCTAAGATGATAAAACTAAAAGTAGTGAGAATAAGGAAGGAATTGTAGTCTGAATACTTAAGAAAAATTTTCCTAAAACCATTGTGGTAAAATAACCTAAAAATGGCAGATAAAATGATTTCATGAGCCTTTGAAAATTAGACTGCGCAAAGATTACAAAATCTACCTGCAACAATCCTGCACAGTCTGGAAGAGAACAAAGGCGGTTCCAGTTCATTCCTATCTTCAGGTTCTATGACACAGAATATTTCTTTCTAGTAAAACCTGGCACTGGCATGAATAAAAAGAAAACCTCTTCTGGCAGTGATTTTTGTGGCCTGTTTTAGTTCTGTTTTCCATTTCAGTCCACCTGGTTCCCACAGATGCTGGAACCTGTACTGGAGGGATCCCCTTTCATCTTCCGTCAACCTTTCTGCTTCCAGCTGTTGGATTGGGAAGGGACGTGTTGTCACAACATGCTACAACCTATTTCTGCCAGCGTGTTTGTCTTCTCTCCAGCATAACCAAAGCCCATTTGGAGTGTGTAGCGTGCGTGCATCAGCTTCTAAGAGAGACACTGAAATTCTAGATCAATGTGGAACAGGTTCCTTGTGCTCCAGCAATAAACTGGGTGGAATAAGCTCCTCTCTGGCAGTGGATTTTTTCCAGCTGGCAAGAACTGACAGCTTTGTTTCAATAGTGAAATACAACTGAGAAGATTCTTTATTAAGAAAAAAAAATAATTGTAAGATTAACTGTAATGTAATAGTTTTTATAATTTATAGACAATAAAACAATTTTTCTTAATTTCTTTAAGCCTCCAGTCTAAGGAGGAAAAGGGGAAATGTTTTAGTATGTGCAGTATTCTCCAATTTTTTTGTCTTCCTCCCTTATGGTAGCAGCAGATTATGGCATCGCAGCTAAAGAGATTATGCTGTCCTGAGGGGCTATCATGGTAGCCGCTGAGAGTAAGAGGCAGATGGGGTGGAAAAACTGGAATATATGTGAGAAACGATGTATTAAATTATGATGCAATCATGGCTATTGAAAATATTCACAAGCTTTTAATGTTCCATCGTCAAGACTAATCTCGATGCGACTTCTCTTTTAATTCACCAACAGGCTTGTGTTTAACACCTTCGCACAGCCTCTTTTCAGGGTTTCTTGTACTGTGGGATTCTAATTT
This sequence comes from Chroicocephalus ridibundus, assembly GCF_963924245.1. NCBI lineage: Eukaryota > Metazoa > Chordata > Aves > Charadriiformes > Laridae > Chroicocephalus > Chroicocephalus ridibundus. Next base: position 161,955,324 of record NC_086284.1, read on the forward strand.
ACTGCTGCTGTAAAAATAACCACTGGAGAATATTTATAGCAAGTTTAAATATTTACGCATTAGTATTAGTGAGAATAAGAGATTTTTAACAAATGAGGATTTCATACTATTCACCCAATTAGCGTTATTTAGTGCAAAAGCAAAGCAAAAGGATGTGTGTTGGAAACTTTTAAATAGTTCATACAGAGGAAAAATTACCTTTTCCTCAGAACAGAGCACTTCAGTTTTACTTCCATATTGTTCTGTTACCAGAAGCAAACATAACAAATGAACTAACTCCAATCCGCACAATTAGTTTGCAGGCAAAGTGTCTGAAATAAGGGAAAGGAAATATTTGCCTCAGGAGCCCCTCCTCTCAGAGTCAAATTGACTGAAATCTAAGACTAAATTCAAGATGACAGACAGCTGAACACAAGGGGAAAAGGGACTTACTCTCAGCTGCTGTGCTGAGGGAGGAGGAGACCGGAGAAAAAAAAAGAAATTCAAAGGAATATTTTATGAACATCTGGCCCCAGGCAGCGGGACTTCTCATCTTTTGACGAGTGCAGCATTTTCCTGCCCTAACCTACGTGAGAAAAACAAAGGGAAAGCTTGGCAGCAAATAAACAAAAAGAGAAAAGTGGCAACCCAAATGTCTCCTGAGTATTAAACAAACGATGGTCAGCCATAGAACACCCAATTTTCCTTATCCTGAGGAACAGTTCAGGCATATACAGAGATGCAAATACCTCTAAGAGCTTTTGGAAAAGTAATGCTTTATTACTAAACCTGTGGAAGGCATCTTAGTCTAGTTTTCACTTGAATGGCATTTTCTTCCCCTGCTGGATGAGACTTTGCTTGAAGTACCAAAATCTGACAGATTCTGAATTGCTCAAACAAACAAAAGGAGGAGTTTCTAAAAAAAGTAATTTCAGGACACACACAAAAACCACCACCCCCAAAGCAAAACAAAACAAAAGGAAAAAGGAATTTGGTGAATAGATTGGAGAAAATGTGGCAAAAAAAAATCTGAATTAACATATCTGGACTAAAATGTTTCAGTTGGGATATACTGCAAATTTTTTTTGGCGCATTTTAAAAGCCAACTTATTCTAAAATAGCATTTTTAATTTCAAAATTCATTCAAATTTAAAATCTTATTAAAAATTTTTACATGACCTGAAAAGGAAAATAAATGTTTCATTCTGTGTCTAACAAAACTCTGGAGATCACCTGAATTTTTTGTCCTTTTCCCAGTTTTTGATTCAATCTGAATAAAATTTTTTCTCTTTCCGACGTTTTTACTAAGCAATGGTTTCAGTAGATGCTTCAAATCATCTCAGCAAAATAGTCTGGGTTTTTTGTTGTTCATTTGCTCCAGAACAAAATATTTCATTTCATTTTTCTGAACAGTAAATTGAAAGTTTGCAGAAACATCAGCAATTTCCATTGTAATGCTACCAAGCTTCCCCACCTCTTGCTTCAGGAACACAGACTATGGCTTTTCCTGAAATTCAGAGAGGAATATATAGTAGAGCTGGAAGTAATAAATAACATTTTAAGATAGAACAGAATCACTTAGAGGAGCTACAGTGAAACCGGACAAGCTTTCAAACTTAATCAGTTTATTACAATGGCGCTTTTAAGGTGGCTGAAAAAATACTCCATGCTGTGGGGGAAAAAATGTAGCTACTAAGAGATCGTTTTCTGTGAGCACCACCTTGCCTGTTTCTTCCAGCTGGAACAGGATGCTTTTGTTAGCTGTTGAGGCAATGCCACGTTATGTGAGCAGCACCTCAGAGCCTCTCCGTGTCAGGTTTTTAAAAATTCTTCTTGTAACTAAGCTTATAACAGTGAACCATCTAGACAGATAGCAAGCAGACACCATTACAATATCGGAGAAAGACAGGCAAGACACGCTTCAAAAGACGCTATAAAGCAATAGTGAGTTTTAAAAAAAATTACTGGGATTTTACAATACTCAACCAGCGTACCAAAGATCATGCACCAAACCATGGAGTCTTAGATGCTGTAAGAAATAGTGTTAAATAGGGCTGACATCACGGAAGTTTGCTACAATAAATAACTGACCCAGAGATTTAAGGCAGTACAAACAACAGTAAGATACCACGGTTTTTGAAACAGATTTGGCACCAAAAAGTTGAATTCAGTTTTAGGTGCTATGGAAGGGGCTTGTAGCTCTGCTGTCCCACGAGAAGCGCCATGATAGTGTTGACTGCTTAGTACTCTAGCAAATACTTACGCATGTTCTTTTAATTGCAGTTTATTGTACCTGAAATCAATGGAAGTGGCCACAGTGTGTAATGCCAGGAATGCGACTATGCCTTTGCTGTATCAGGGCCCAAATGACCAGTTTTGCTAAGGACTGCATTTGGAAGCCACTGCACCGCACCTCCACGCCACCGACTGTGGCCTCTGCTCTCCACCCGTAGTATCAAGAGCAACCAGAAAAACATAAGTATATGACTGTTTGGGATTAAAAAATTGAATTGAAGGTACAATTCCACAACAAGCCACTGTATGCATTTTTAAATCTTTACTTTAAGTCTCCGTGTGGATGAAAATCACTGCATTTATTTCACTTCATTTATAGACCACCTATCTAACTCCTGCTCATAATTTGACTAGCTGTATCATTAGTATAATAAAACCGTAGCTTATGTCTATAGCTTTTAACAGTATGACAAAAGGACTGTCATCTAACACATTTCTGGAGTATCATGATACATTATTTAACTACGAACTTACATGCACCAACCTTTTTTTCCAAAAAAGCCTTTCACAATGTAAAAAACCCTAATAAAAACTTGCAGGGATTCACAATTTGTTAATTGAGAATAAACAACGAATCCACATTTGAACTTTTCTCCGAGAAAGCAAAACAAGGCTGAGAATCTGATTTGAAATGGGAAGTGGGTGTCCCTCCGGGCACGGTGACAGAATGCAATAGACCTTGTTTTCTCAGCACATGTATTGAAAGTGAAGCTGTGATAGAGTGCATTTTGAGATGTAGTGCACTCACTCTGCTGGGAGCCTGGTTCCTCTTGGAGCATTATAAACATTTTGTTTACACTTCCTGATGACCATTTAATGAAATGGAACACTTTTATTTCCTTTGTTCTCCTCTTCTGAAGTATGCTGTTCCTCCTTAGGGAGAGTTAAAATGAAGGATATACTCCAGCATGATTCTAACTTCTTATAGAGCTACTGGCTGTAGCTCAGAATTTCCTTGTTTTCTAATTGTTTCTTTATGTTTAGACGCTATTCTTCCTGAGCAATTTGAAAAAAGTTAAATATGCTTTGTATCTTCTCTTTAATGACTTCCATTTCTGGGTGAATTTCTCCAACTTTCTTAAAGCCCCAAAGGCTGCTCCAGAAAAATTTCCTTGATTCGAGAGTCTAAAAGGTCTACAGGAGTGGAGTCATGAGCCATAAGACTTTTAGGAAGTCTATGGAGGAAAACCTCTGCTAAAGACCATCCTGCCAAGTAATGCCCTCCTCTCCTATCTTCCAGTCTTGTGAAGTAACAGTTCTGCAGGTCTCTCAGAGGTCAGCAAGAAAAAACGTTTCTAGCCCTTGAGGACTTGGCCCTCTCTTACATAGACGCTAAGCAGTGCAAAGTCATACACTTTCCTGCTCAAATTGCTGATAAAGTTTTCCTAAATCCTATAACAGAAGACAACGTGTCTGGCAAAAAGACAAACATTAGCAAAATCAGAAAGGGAAGGTAAGAGTTCTTCACAGCTGCTCTACTTGCCTTGGGCATCAAGGAGGACAGTAAGGATAGTAACCTTTCTCCAATCCCTGTGTTTCCTGAACCCCGTGTAAAGAGTTGTAGGAGACGAAAACCATCTTTGAAGAAGTTTCTTACATGGGTTTTAAAAAGCTCCTCAGTTTTCTTATAGCCTTTGCACTCCGTGACCCTTGTGAGCATATAGGTACAGAGATTACATTTTAAAGGCAGTAGAAAGTAAATATTCCAGGGACTTCTCAGCTGGTGAACTAGGGAGATGGCTTCCAAGGGGGCAAAAAAACCCCAAACCCGCCACAAGAGGCAAATCATTAAATTCCCTTGAAATTTAAAAGATTAGGAAAGTTTTTGCTCAGAAAAAATCCAGTTTTAAACCTCAGATAACACATTCTAACTTCACACCAGCAAAGGGAGAGAGGAGGGAGGTTTCGGTTTCTATATGCTGTAGCACAACGGCAACGACCACTCTAAATTAAGCAGAGAAGAGCTGTCTCAAAGATGTGTCTCTTACCACTGCCATGCATAAATATCACCCAACAGCTACTCAGTGTGCATCTCTCTACATGTCTGGAAGTCATGATGGAGGCGCCAAAAGTTGACACTAACAAAGAGATGGTCAGGTACACATCTTATTTTAAAGCACTTGGAAATGTGAGACAAAAAAAAAAAAAACGTGACACGGGGGAAATGTGGGAAATTTCTAAAAAGTTTTAAAGAAATTTTCCTCTCTTCAACACTAAAAATGCTGTAAGTTCTTACACGGCAGGTTATCTGTGATTTCACTTGCCTGGGTGCTTAGAGGACTTCAGTTGAGAGGAAAATAAAGTCCTGGTTAAATACGTATTTAAGTGATAAAGTCAGAAAGGATAATTTTTAGCTCTTGCATAACAAAGGCCATAGGATTTTTCAAAATCAATTTATGCTTTAACTAGAGCATAACTTCTAGAAAAACATTCAGTCTGGATTTAAAAATTTACAATAATGGATAATCTATCACAGACTTTGGTAAATTATTCCGATGCATAATTATCCTGATGAAGGATAGTTCCCTTATTTCTAATTTGAACATGTCTTTGAACTTGAAGTCATTTGATCTTGCTGAACCTTTGCTAAATTGGCAAGCCCTCTATTAGGAAATGTTATTTTCTCCTGCAGATATTAATAAGCTATGATCAAACTATCCCTTGGCTTCCCAGATAAGCTCCTGGAGCCATTTTTCCCAACTTTATGGGAAAATTTCCAGTATTTTCTTTGAACTTTGTTAATTTATAAGTACTCATCTTTGACCTGTGGAGATTAGACCTGGAAAAGTAGCTAAATCAACATTTTAAAATATATCCACTCTAAGAAGTGATCCCTAGAACCCAGATCAAGAACTACGGAGTGGCTGTACACGCACTGTTCAGGGTCTAGCTCTTTATTGAGCAGCCTGGCCACATTCACGCTACATAGTACTTGTCTGAGGGCCTAGTTTGTGTTCCTTCAGTTTTTAGACATAATTACTTTGCATTTCTCAGTGTCCAACATTATGAGAGTGCCGTGTTACAATTTTCTAGATTGGAGGGTTTTTAGCATAGAACTTAGGGTCTATGTTGTGTGCACTGGAGAATGGCATCAGGGCATGTGGGAATATTGGAGAGTGTGAAGTCTTCTGATGTAGTGTTGAAGGACTGGAAAGAGGTGCCAAACAGGGTGTAGTCCTATACATGGCACCTTCCACAAATACTTCCTGGAGTGAACTATCAACAAATTACACTCAATTTTTTTTTTTTTCTTGGCAAAAGACAGGTTGCTCCCTGAGAAAGACAGGGTACCAACTAATTTCTGTGCCCTATGGGTGATCAGGAAGCCACAAGCAAAGAATGAGCTAAGGAGCTAAGTTATCTGACAGTGTAGACTTACAGTATGTCAGGAGTAAAAAGCTTACACCCAATACAAAAGAAATCTATCTCCTGTACTTGAAATGTCCTTGTTTATATATCCAATGATCACGGAAAGTATTTTGACAACCGTATTAAACATGGAATTCATGTTCATATGATTATTCATCCTGGACTGATTCTCAAGCATCTCTTCATTCTTTCTGAGTGTACAATTTTACACGTCAGCGCCTCAAAAATAAAAGTGTGAGTGACCGTCACAACTCTACACCTAGCAAGAATAACTGGACTTCGGGTGAACTATCCTGAAGAGGAATCACAGAATACTACAGACTCTACAGGGTTACTGTGCAGGAGGTCCAGTCGTTGAATCTCCCTGTGCAGGCATGTTTGGAAAAAGGGATCACACAAAGGTTGTTTCCATGGATAAAAACTGAGGAGGTTTGCTGGAATTTGCTGAATATTTGCCCTGATGAAAGCAAGTACATCTTCCAAAATTAATCTGTCTTGGACTCTCCACCAAAGAAACACCCACCTTTAAAACAAAAAAATCTGTTTCTTGATCCTCAGCTCCTGCAAATCGGCTTAGGTTTATTTAACACAAGAGTCAGGCATTTATATCAGATCTGGATCTTATCCATGATGCTTATCTATGTTTCTTTTTTCCTCAGAAAACAGTAAAAAGTGAAAGGTAACAGAGACCATTGCTTTAAATTATGTGGGTTTTTTTTGGTTTTGATCCTCTCAAAAGCATCATATTTAATAGGAGTCGAAATGTCAACAACTTTACAAGGTTTCCACTTCGGACTATGTGAAGAGGAAAAATGGACCCTGCACAGGTGATAATTATTTTGGCTGGCTTCTAATATTAACAGTAGTCCACAAGGCTAATTGTAGGCATGGGGACAATGAGTAAGAACCTGTCATAGCTTTTCTTGGTCAGTTCAGTTCAGTTAATGCCCTAGCAACAGAGGAAGAAATGTGGCTCATGGGCTGAACAGCCTCTCAGGTATTTCTTTATAGTTGGATGACAAAGAAGTTTGGGGTTTTGCATTCAGAAGCAACCAGACAACTTTTTTCAGCCCCTCTTAATGGCCAATTCATTCTCCGGACAAGATTCAGAAGGAATAGAACATTCTAAGAAATAGATTAGGGGAAGTAAGGCAGCAGCAGACAATGAACAAGCCTAAAAATTAACAATCACATGTTTAAAAAAAACAGGAAACACAATGTATTTTAATGCAATGATTTCACCTAAAGGTCAGCTGCAGGTCAATCCTTCCTCCATGACCATTTCTCTTCTAGTAACGGAGAGACAGGATTAGGTTCACAACAGAAATTCAGGGATGCATTTGTGTAAAGGAGAAAATGTTCAGCATGCTCATATAGCCAAACCGAGGTATGGTTTGGACAAGCGGACTACGAAATGCCTGCAAAGTAAACTGGACTGCCAAGCTCAAAGGGTTGTGTTCAGCAATAAAACATTCAGATGGCGTCCAGTTACAAGTGGTATTCCACAAGAGTCGATACTGGGGCTGATACTGTCTAACATCCTGATTAATGAGCTGGAGATGAGGTAGAATGCATCCTCAGCAATGTTACACATGACACCAAATTGAGGTCTGTGACCATCACCCTGGGGATATGGCTGCTATTCAGATGGATCTTGACAGGCTGGACAAGTGGCCTAAGAGAAAGCTCATAAAGTTCAATGAAAAGTCCTGCGTGGGACTGTTCCTGAATGGACAGTACAGGCTGGAGGACAAGTGGATAGAAAGGAGCTTTCCAGGAAAAGTCTTAGGGGGCGTGGTGGACAGCAAGATGATCATGAGCCAGCTGTGCAACCTTGTGGCAAAGATGGCCAACCAATTCATAGGCTATATTAGCACCTTAGGGCAAGGGAAGTGATTACCACTCTTTACTCAGCACTTGTAAGACCACATCAGAAGTACTGTTTTGGATTCCTCAGTCAAAGAAAGACACTGATACGCTAGATTAAGTCCAGCAGAGAGCAGCCAAAATGGTCTGAGGCCTGGAGTGCTTGTATGAGGAGAGGCTAAGAGAACTGGGCTTGTTCAGCCCGGAGAAGAGAAGATTAAGGGGATCTCTTGTTGCTGTCTAGGACTACTTAACAGAGCCAAACTCTTCTAAGAGATGCGCAGAGACAGAATGAGAGGCAGCTGACACAAATTTCAGTGAAAGAAATTCTAATTACAAATTAGGAATTTTTGACTTTTATTTTTTACTTTTAGCGCCAAGACAGTAGCCAATAGCACCTAAGAGAGTGATCTGACTATGACCAAATTCAACTGTTTTTTGTTGGTACTCTCTTAGAGGTGACAGCTTTGACACAAGGGTGTAGGAAGACATTTTAGCTACTCTGCTACTTTCTGCGACAGGCACCAGGCTACCCATTAGAGTCCAAAGATTCTACTCCAAAGAGGCCAATTGTGATGTCTCTTTCCTTGCTTTGGGACTATGGCTAAAGCCTCTGTTTCTGTCTCTACAAAAAGGAACTGTCTTTACACGATCACTTTTATGAGCACAATGAGAAACTGCAAAGTGAACTTGCACTTCAGAAGAAAAAGTACTGGGTTTACTATTACTATGCATTTGTCTGGGGTTCTCCTGCCATATAATAGAAGTTTTTGTTCTCAGTTTAGGCACCTGGATGCCTCTACTAAGCTTTTATGTGCAAGTCTTTCATCTAAGTTTAACCTGCTAATGATGGTCCCTCTACAATAAAGAGAGGGCATTTCAGAGTGCTGGACAACATAATGACTCATCAAGCCATGTATGTTCACATAAAGAAGTGTCTCGATCAAGCAAAAAATACCACGCTTCAGAATGATTCTTTAAATCATTATATCGGAATAGTGCATATGTATGGAGATTGACATTATGAACTCGGGTCAGACAGTAAAAAAAAACAAAAACAAAGTAGGACAATTTAATCAACTAAAAAGATACACCTTATATTTACTCCAATAAAATGGAAACTAGAATCTGGTATAGATTGTCTGAATGCCATTGTTTTTTTGTCACAGAATTCTTAGGAGATGAAAGTTTTCAGTGTTTCAAACAAAGGCAGGTGTTGTTTTAAAAAAAGAGAGTTATTGCAGGGTCTGATAGATTCAATTGCCAAGGAGCAGAGGATGTATCTCAGAGAATGTAATGAACAATAGACTAATGCAGTTGCAGCAATGACATTATTATGTGGACAGGCCTTTCAAACTAGAGCCACCGTTTTCAAAATCAAATACGTACTGACCCACATCTCAGAAATGTCAAGCGTGCTGTAAACAAGTTCCCAGTACATCACATGCTTTAGAAACTGCATGAGAAAGACTGGAAAGGAAGCTATTCTTTGAGGGTAGCCAGCTTTGCGATAGTTTATTTTTAAGTGCAAGCTACAGATTATAGCCAACAGTGATAGGGATGTGTTCATCAAAAGCAGAATTATCGTTTTAGTTTCCCGCCATTGACACAAACAGACTGATGTTTCCTGTTGTGCCTAAAAGTAACAATGTGTTGGCACTTCCTAAACTACTGCCTGTACAATGTGTGTGACACCTGTACTTCAAATGCATCTTTGTGCATTATATAGCACAAAGGAATAATCTAATCCAAAATACTGGTACAGTGTGAATCTGAGTAGGTGAAGAAAGTGCTACTTTTTGCCTTGACATCGGTGTTAGGCTCCCTTTTTTTCCTTTTTCTTTTTTGATCGCTAGAACGTATTTTTCATCTGTTTGTAAAGGGTCTTGTACTTATAACCAAACCTAACACCACCTGTTTGGTGGTGTATCAAACTTGACTAATGTTTTTCATAATGGGAGGTAGGAATATTGCAATGCCTTTTAGCGAGGGCATGGCTAAACTGAGTCAGGCCCCAGTGGTGGGTATTTAAAGGTTCTATACACCATGAGATCTCTGACTTCTTCATTCATTGAGACAATTCAGACAAATATCCTCTCTCAAGCAACCGCTATACTCCTTTCTTTACACCATGGAGTAAAGCACTAGTTTCAGTCAGGAAGTATGGAATATAATTTGTAAATTAGTCCTACATTCAGATGGCTGTCATGGAATTCTGACTCTTCCAGGGGGAAAAAAAAAAGGTATTTTGGTAACAGGCCTATCCAGAATGAGGCAACAATAACTAAAGCATTAATTGCGAGGATTTCTGAAGAACAGAAATGTCTGATTAAATTAAAAGTGCTCAGCACTTCCTAACATCGGCGCGATTATCATAATATCGTGAGCAGAAGCCTGTGGAGCTTGGCTGAAAGCAGTTATTGTGTTTCCAGAGCAGGATCACGGGCAGTTCCACGACCACCCCACTCCCTCATTTTGCTTTGCTTTACTAGTCATTTGCTTTCCATACTGAAGCTTCACAAAGAAGCAAAAGATGTGATCCAATCTAACTTTGTATAAATGGTCTGCCCTATGCTTGTCTTTATTATTCACAATTGTCAAATATTATGCAAAAATGACACAACATATGCTTCCCACTTCCAATTCATCTTCTGTAGGTCCTTTTTTTTCAGGGAAACAATAAAGGAAAGAGGTTCATTTTAGCATTCTTCCCATCATTACAAACACGGGAGTAATAATGCGCGGTGCACACGTAGCCTGGTAATCGTTAGGCGCTAGCCATCCCCTTCTGTTCTCAATCCACAAATCTGGCAATGTGACATATCTCCGTGTGGGAGTATGAATCTTAAGCTCAAGCTGTTGAGACACCTCCTTACAGTAGCTAGTAGCTGCACTGAGGCAGCGTAGTTTAGATGTGCCTCAAATCCTAAGGATGGGCTTCTGAAGTCTCAAAGTCTGAAATCCCCTGGGCCCAGTTTTTTACAAATGCTCCCCTGGCACACAAATCACAGGCACAGATCCATTCTACAGCTCCATTTGAAAGGCGTGGAGTCCATTCTCAGCTGATGTAAGTCAGCCCTGCTGCACTAAAGCCAGGGGTGAGTCACACCAGCTAAGGAAGTGGCCTGAAATCATGCTAACAGTCAGCAGAAACTGCTTTTTAAAGCTATTCTCCACCATGATGGAAAGTACAAGGCACACAAAGTACTAAAAGCTTTTATGTTTAGAATTTCTTTGACAAGATATTTTTCTGAGGACTAAGATGACTGTTACTCCAGAAATGAACATCATGCCATACAGTGCAATTCTGGAGCTGTCAGTTCAACATCTGTAAAGAGAAAAATCATAATGCGGCTCAGGCAATGCTTTCAAAAGCACAGTTTAGTCAGTGAAAGACAATACAGATTGTACAGAGAGAAAAGTGTACTTTAACTAATGCTTGAGGAGTCTGTAAGAGTTAATCTCAGTGTAGACAAGCAAAATGGAGTGGATGATACAAAGAAGAAGTATTTGATTAAGAAGCTTACTGAGTTTCAGACAATGAGGTACGGAAAACTGTGTACCTGTGTGGTACAGAAGGAACTATGTTTAAAATGGCTTGAGGGAGGGAATGTTACCTCGAATAAAGAGTGGTTCTAACTAAGAACATTTTAAACACCAATTAAATTATTATTGAACTGACTTTTGAGTTTGGACTGGTTTTCCTAAGATTATATTATGTACCTGTGCAAATGAGGAAGAAGGATGAAAAACAACCAAATCAAAACTTTCCTTGAAAATCTGTATTGGCTGTCAGGAGATTTGGCCTGGGCACACAGGAATAGGAGAACGCACACGCTTACTGGCTTTAAAGAGCTAGTGGAGAAGAAACAAACACACCTTTGCCTTTAATGTATCTGCCTTCTGGGGCTCCCCCAACCTATATGTTGTCCAGAGTGTCTCAGACATAGAAAGGCAGGAGTGAAAGATAAATTATTTGCTTTCGAAATTGGGAGGAAGCAGTGAAAGATTTTTGACTTTGAGGGGTGCTTCTGCATCAAGGGTCTGACTGAAGAGGATCGCATAAACACCTCTTTTCTTAGGATTGTACCCTAGCACTGTACACCTAGCACTAACACTAGCACTCTCCCAAGAGCAAGAGCAAAGTCTGTCTGAGAGCTTCACCCTGATCCAGCTTTGCTTAACTCATAAAGTTTCAGGGTTTTGGGGGTCCTGTTACTGTTCCTAAGTACTACTCTAAGCACCTGAATTTCTGAGTCTTCCCTTTCCTGGCCCACGGTCTTTCATGAGTGTTTTGCTTAGAGTTACTGCCTCTCTTTTCTGCCCCTCTCCAGCCTTTAGTTTTCCAATTCCTCCTCAGCCACAGTGTTGCATTCAGTGTCAATTATCTGAATTTACTGAACACATCAAACAAGCTCCAGTTTCACTTGGTATTTCATCTTCCTTTAGAGATTTATGTCTCCAATCTCTGCTAGATTACTGAGGCAAACAATTAATTCAATTAAGAAAATTATAGTAAATGATGCTGATTCTGTCAATAACATCCGTTTGCTACTTCTCAGAGGTTGCACTGTTTCACTCAGTGACCTCTTGTTCATGTACTTGAAAAAACATCAATCCACTTCTTATGATCACTTGTCAATCTTCCACTCATTATCTATCTTCTGGTTTTCTTTCCAAAAAAAAAAGAGAAAGTTTTTATAACTACAGGTGAGTTGTCTGAAGAAAGAAATTGTGAGCAGACTAAAATCATGGGCAGGATTATGCAAGGCCTGGTAGGTATGTATTAACACAAACCAAGAATTAACACATGCAATGTATTGAAGGACTGCAGACATTCAAATATTTCTGGTTTCAGGGGAAGAATTTTCTGATATACTGACATTTGGTATCCCTATAAAACATTTGGAACAGTAAGTTAAGACACATAAATGAAAGCTTTACAGCATTTTTATTTACATAATTGCATTTTAGATACTACCCACCATACATTTCTGGGTTATTCTAATGTTATGTGGTTGTTACACATTTCTCTTTGCCAGCATTAAAATGGCAAAAAGAAAAAGCAAAAATACGGCAGAAAGAAAGTAACTATGAAAGGTGGTCGTCTCTCAGCAGAACAAAAGATACTGCTTTGTGGGATAACACTGAGCAAAATTGACATCAACAAGTTTAGTTGCGTATAAGGTTGCTTTCAGGTTTCAGGACAAGTACATGAAACTTAGCTCTGTCTCATGCTTTTATGGGGGGCTGGCGAGGGCGGACGGGCAGCCCAAGCCTTTAGATATGTAATTCTGCTCTGGCAAGTGGCGAACCAGGAAACAAACCTCTTTTGCCAAAATCTTGTAACCATATCTATCTGTGTTCTCTTAGGTTATTATTCAGAGTATTTTCACTGAACAGAGATGCTTTGCAGAGGCTGAAATACAAATTCACAAAAACTGGCGTGATTCCCCCAAATATACAAAGGAGTATAGACATATAGGTGACCCAACCACAGCTTGTGCGATCCTTTTTCTAGTTACTCTGTTTAATTCAATCCAACATATTTCTGCAAAGCAAAACCACTATTATGGTGAATGATTTTCTGATAGTGCAGGGATATTTAAATGGACTCATCTTTTCTAAATGGAGGCTTCACCATCTGTTCTGCCCTTTCATTACAAATAGAGAGGGAACCTAACTCACTGCATCAGCATGTAAAGCCTAGCATCAAAATGATTTAGATGTACCTGTGTGTTCTTTATGCACCTGGTATGTTTTCTCACATACCAAACACAAATCAGTGGGAAGACCCAGCTCTTGTAACCTAATAAATTCTCTAATCTAGTGCCTTTTTTTCTTTCCCACAGCAGCAGAAATTGATGGCCAGTAGTTTGCATTTTATTAGGACAATTATGACCCTGTTGCTGTCCTGCAGGAGTTATATCTCTATTGGGCTGACAGTTTGTGATACCATTTACCTCTTTACAAAAAAACGAGCCTTGATTTCTATTCTTTCCCTCTTGCTGGGCCTACGTACACTTCATCATGGAGAGAAATCTTGTAGGAAATGTGCCGAGGATGTGTCAGACTGCTGAAAAGCTCTGTCCTTCCCCAAAGGATGCCACACAATCTCCTTGAGACCATTTAGAGAAGGAAAGGACCAGAAACTCCAAAATGCATCACACTGCATCATTTTTACTGCTTTAAATGACAAGATTTGCAGTAGGTTAGGAAAGGAAGTGCAAGTTAGCACATCTCATACTCTCTATACCAGGAGACTGATCGCATGCTCAGTGCAAACATTTATTCAAAGAAAACCCCCAGGGCCTACCTGTGTTGTAGCCCCTCCCAAGCGCTGGCCAGGGCCGATGATTCTTCCAAAGGTTGCCCAAATACCAATCACTCTGGTTCTCCACCAAGCCAAGAACCTGCTGCCCTGGAAATGAGCAAATTGCAAAAAGATCATGAGAGAAATGACAGTCAATCAACGGAAAACACACACAAAATCTGGAGAGGGACAGCCAGTGGAAAGAGAAGACAGAAGTTCGGGTGCTGTCTTCCTTTCAGGCATTTGGAAGATGCCTGCGTGTGTAACAGACAGCAAGCCTGGCACAGCAAACTCAGCACGGCTCATTTCTTTCCTTCTCCCCTGGCTGGTCTGAGTAATTAAACACTGTGGGAACCTTTGTCATGCTGACAAAAATATATCACCCAGACAAATCTGAATGCTGCTTGATTTTGGAATACAATGATGGAAAATCCTCCTAGTGAGAAGTAAGTGTTGGTAAAATCATCATCTAATATGAAGATCTGTTTATACTCTGATGGAGATAATATAATCGAAGAACAAGGCTTGGTATAACAAATTATTCTCTTCCCATGCTCCCCCACACTAGTTTCAGGTTTTTTTTTTTCTCGGTCACAAAGGAAATCCCTTTTGCTCAGGAAAATATTGGATTCTAAGAGTTTACCTACATAAGAAAGTTGCACTGCTTTAATTTAAGAGAGTAATTTAAAAGTCATTTAGGTAAGCCTGTGTGGAATGCTGCATAGAAATTATGATTTCAGTTTCAGACGGGCTTATTTTGGTTTAGCTTACATTGATTAGCAGCTGGCTTCAGCTAGAGTAAAACGTGTTTTAAATCAAATGTGTCTAGAAGGTTTGCACTGCTTGAAAATCAACTGAAAAATGAATGTTTGTATAGATAAGGACTTAATTATCTATCTGAAATGTGCTGTATAAAATGTAAATAAGAGAAGTGATTGAAATGATGCTCTGGTGATGGAGGATGGAGGGAAGGGGAAAACTTCATTTGGATCTAGTCAAAGCAAGGAGAGGGAATGGTGTTTTGACAGAGGTACCCGCTCAGTGAGGACACTAAGACTGGGATTGGAAATTATTTTGCAACCTTTTGAGAAAGCAATTAAGCATTATCCTCTGAAGGCACATTTTCAAATCCCAGATATGCTCATAAAACTGGGTCTATGGTCACCGCAGTGCACTGAAAGTATTAAATGATCATTATACGTTGCTTATGTAGGACCATAGCTGTATTACTAAAATTTCAGTATGGCCCAAGACAAGATTGGGCTGACAAGCAAGCCATAAAGACAGAAGTGATTCATTAAATTTTATAATTGGCTAAGAAGACGTTAGGATAGGTCAGGTGATGGCGGTACTCTCCTGTGGTATCTCAAATTCAGTGGAATGTCAGTAACCTCCACGTGTGTCTCGAATGCTGTTTCAAAGAGTGGGAGCAGCAGTGAGTGGCCAGTGCATATAACAAATAAATCAGAATATTACGAAAGCATTCAAGGAGTGAACAGAAATCAATCTAGAAATAACCTTGAGAGACCACCAAGTCCACTTCACACCACTATTCGGAATCATCCTACTCTATCCTAATTGCAACTTGCCAATCCTAACCAGGCCTCATTGTCTAATGATCCCTCTCCTTTTCCATTATATATTATATATAACATATATATATTTAATTTTTCACATTATACTCCATACATCATTTTTTAAGAAGGTGGAAAATCTGTGAGAAAGCAGAAAGGATCATATAAAAGACCACCACGCATTTATCACTTCATTGGCACTACTGAAAACTGGTAGTATCAACAGAATGCAACGCACAAGAGAATGAAAGAAATGACAAGTTAGAGGCAGACGCATCCTAAGCAACTGATGGTTTGTTCATACAAATAAACTGTAGCATCTCTCAACCCGTGAGACATATGGAACACACTAGACAGCACATGAGGCGTCGCAAGCCATATATTGTGAGGAAATATGAAAAGGATCTCAACTGGCTGAAAAACGTCTCACCCAAAAAAGGCTGAAGGGCACAATTTACACCAACACTTGTTGATTCCAAGCTGGAAGACTGCCTGTTCTTTATAATCACACCCTTACAGATGAGGTAGAATAAATCAAAATAAGAAAGTACCACGGCTAGTAAAGGATGAGAGAAAAAAATAAAATAAAAAATGCAGGTGCAGCTGGGCTGGAATGGATTGGCACAGCTGGTAGGAAGAGAGTCACCCTGCCCATATTCTAACAGTGCATTTCACAACTCAGCAGTCCCCAGATCCTTCTCAGGATAGTACTGCTAACATCAAAAGAAATGTTAGAATTCTATTTGCAAGAAGCAGATACTGAACTTCCTTACCATGGAGCACCAATCTGCTTTCATTATTTTAGCCCTGTGCATTTCCCAACAAGCCACAGAGTTCAGCCTTCAAACTGATGAATAATAAGAAATGTGCAAACCTTGCTGCTTGTTAATGGTTTTCCTTTCCCACCTACCAGTCCAAAATCTCAGTTCTGACAACATACCCCTGAAGTACCTATTTCTCAGTTATTATTTCTCATCCTAAGATAAACTGAAAAGGCTCAGGAAATTATGTTCACGTGTATTTATTGTAGCTGTATCACTTCCATCCTCTTTTTCCCTTTATTTTTGAAGATACCCAAACAAATCCTGCTCTCACCAGTATTCCTTGAGGCTTGATATGGAACACGGATGAAGGCAGAAATTAACATCATGTAAGCTTTAGGGCTTAGATACATGGATCAGATAATGTGACTTACTGTGTAGCAACTGAGGTGGAATAACCACCTGTACACGTCCTTTTAGCTTGTCAGAAATACAAAGTAAAATGTGTTAGCTAACACACTTCAGTTTGCTTTTGCAATGGCCTGGGAACGCGCACATGTTCACGTACCGTCCTAGGGTAGAGCGTTATGCAACTTGTCAGGCTGTTGTTACTCTTGCTGCTGTCTAAAAACCTACTAGGCAGATGTGATGGCTTGTCTCCCAAGCCACTTTGGAGAAAGTTATGAAGATATGCTTTGTATCTTCTCTAGTTATATTTCTGTTTTCTCTAGGCTGGAATAGTGCTGCTATCTCTGCCAAAGAATGATGTATTTTTATTTCCCTTTACATTGTCTCTATGATCTTGACTTAGGGCAAAAGTGATCAGGAAACCAGAACTTCAGCTGCATAGCAAATATTAATGGTTCCAAAAAATGTTTTCATTCTGAATCAGTACAGAGAAAAGAAATTCAGAAATATTCTCTGGGAAAAAATCCCCAAATATTTTGATCTGAAGATACTAAAATAACCACATCTAAACATAGAACCCTCCTCATTTTAAATATATCAAACAATGTGACACATAATACAGATGCATAATATATACCATACATACCACATTATTCTATTTATTTAAAAGTTCAAACAAAATAAAATCATAAGTCCTACCCTGCAAATTTTTAACAACTAAAAATGTTTCACTCAAAGCTTTCATCAAAATTATTTCATATTAATGAATGATTGTGAAGATATCTGTCCGTTGTATCTGAGCATTACCTGTTATTTATTTACTTTGTCAAATGCATTAGGAAGCTATAGAAATGAGGCACTGGCCAAAGCAATGCATGGTGTCGAGCAGGCACAATGAAGGCTCCCCTTGTCCACAGTTCCCTGACCATCCATGGGCCCCAACCTGTCCCTCTGCCACTCTTCACGCCCTACCTGCAAGGTGCCTGCCCTTCTGCGGAAGCTTCCACCAGCTTTATTCCACCTCTGATCACACCGCAATCTGAATTCGGATTTTCCAAGGAGGAAGACCAGAGTTCCTTCCCACCATGGCCTTTTGTAAAAGGCAAGGATAAAAGAGTTATGCGAGTTACGCTTCCAGCAAATGAGAACACGGTGGCTACCATAATGAATTTGAATCGTTCGGCATTCTGAGCTGCCTGTTTCTTCTTCCTAAGAGTTATTATAATAAAATACCATCGCTAACAGCAAAAGCTCTGTCATTGTTTTCTGCGGTGGCCCTGCAGTTATGATTAAGTGCACTCCTCTCACTCCCTCTTACTCCAGGCACAAGTTAGCTTATGAAAATGAAGCTGTCTTTCTTACTTATTCATACATCACCACTAACAGCCAGACAACAGAAAACAAGGCTATGATTCTGGCATGACCACGGTGAAAAATTACCGAGCAGGCAGAATTACAGCTGGATTGCCGGGAACGGGGCTGTATGCTGCCTAGCCGCGGGACGAGACTTCTCCAGAAGGCAGCTGCACAGCTACAGCATTTTGCACAGTACAGCTCCCTGACAGCTCTCGCATGATGAGACGTGCTTCTCTCCTTGCAAAAGCTTAGCTTGTCACTGGGAAGAAGTTTCCATGGAAAAACAGATACTTCTGAGCCTGACAACTCAATGCCTTCGATTCTGTTTTCCCTTCATAGATTTTTGGTGGCTAACGGATGGAAAAGCATGATCCTCTAATTCAGGCACTAAAGGGGACTCCAGATGTCATCTCAGCTCCTAGCTCAGATACTGATTTCTTGGGTGACACTGGACAGGTCACGTAACAGCCTCTTGCTCGATTCCCCCTTAATAAAAATGGGGATAACAATAACTTTACCCCTCTCCCATTTTGCCTGTCTCACATATTGTAAATATAAGACTTCTGAGGTAATAACTGTGTGCTGGTTTCTACTGAAAGCATAACAGCAGCTGCCTGTGGCCAGGCTGAAGCTCCATCCAGCACAGTATTGTGTCTCCAGCAGCAGGGAGTAGCAGCTGTGCAATACGGAGCACAACGGGGCAGCTGTATGGTGGCACTTCTTAATAGCGGTCCTCCGGCTTCCAGTAACTTGTGGCACACGACACATCTGAAGAATAATCAGCTTTTATTTATGTTAAGTCTGGCATCTGCTAATTTCATTTGGTGCCCAGTACAATCTTGGTGCCTCTGAACAATATTTTCCTATTCTGCCCTGATTTTTCCCAGTCTTAGACAATTCTGCCTTCTCTAAAGTCTTTGGTACAAAGGGCCCTAGCCTCAGTTCTTGCCTTAAGGTATTTTGCTATTACAAACTATAATAATAATATTAAAAAATTATAGTTATTGCAACTACTTGCAACATCTTTAGTGGAAGCCTTATTTTTTTCCTTTTTTGGGCCCACAGCAAATAATTTGGGTGAGCTGCACTTTTTGTGGTCCTCAGGACGTCAGGCAGTTTCCGGAAAGGAAAAATAAAAAGGCACGTTAGAGTGGTGGGAAGGGGTGGGGTGGGGTGCCACCTTTTGATCGCCCATGGCCAAAAGGTGAGCTGGTATCCCATGAGAGATCAGCACAGCTCTCCTGGTTGTTACATTTGCAAGGTTTAGTTGTATGTGATACAGGCCTCCGAAGTGAAAAGCAAGTGCAAAGTATTTTTCAGCCTTTAAAAACATAAGAAGTAAGCAACTTCTACACCGTGGAGGTTAATAAAGGAGAACACAGCAGAACTCTGTCTTGCTACTTCTAACTACTTTAACAGCCGTGGTTTAAATCATTAGGAATTTAATACAGACACGAATGCTGCAGCCTCAGCCAAGTACTGCCAGAGCAATGCATGTCTTCAGTGTAAGCTGAAAGAACAGGAGAAGGACTCAACAAGAATTTAAGATTCAAGCTTGGCAGGAATCAGGAGAACCGCAGAGTTCTGCTCCCAAAATGGGAAGCAGAAATAGAGAATAAAAAGGTGACAGGAGGGAAGAGGGGAAAAGGTACATACTCTGAATGCTGGAACATTTCTAAATTGGCCAGTACCAAGTCTGATGAACATAGAACTAGCTGAATCTATAATGGTAAAATGAAGCTAAGTTACTTTCTGCACGACTCGGAGTTAAAATCTTTCATTAATGTCCTTTTTCTCTTCTCTCCTTCTTCTAATTTCTTTTTCTTTATCCTTTAAACATCTGCATAAGACACCCTTCCTTTCTGAAATGTGTGAGGCCGCGTCCTTAGCTGGTATAAATCTGCATGACTTCAGTGAAATCTGTACTTACGCTGATTGATACTGGCTGAATGTGTTGCACTCCCTGTTAAGTCCTGCCTGAGTGACTGACCCCTTCTCTATGGCCTTCCCGTCCCTGATCTTGCACTGCTTCACACGAAATATGTGGCTTCTAAAATCTTCCACTCCTCCTGCCACATCTCTCATCCACCTCTTCAGATCACTGTCAAGTTCAAGCTTTTCATCCTCACTATTGATGCCCTGTGCAATTCTTGTGCTGTCTATATCAATTCATGTTTCTTCCTGCTCCCAGACTCACTCCTCTCTTCTACTGCCGTGTCCTCTCTCATGCCTAAAAAAGACGCTGTCTTCTCATGCAACAAATGCCCTGGATTACCTCTGAAAATATATTTCAAGCCCAAAACCTCAGCATTTTCCTCTATAAAGTTTTTAGAAATTTTACCATGAATCCAGTATACAATATGCACATGAAATCTTATATGTGCACTATAACACAAGTCTGCCTGTCCCCAGAAACACAGGACGACATTTTCTCATATGCCTGGATATGCCAGTGCAGGATACACCACGGTCAACAGAATTGAATACTTTAACCTCTACTGTGCATTTATTTCACAGGTGTGCATACGCATAACAGGTGTATGCATTATATATGTATGCACACATACGCATGCATATACATGCACACATACACATATTTACATTCATAAAAATATACAGATAAGTCTGTGTATATTTACAGGCAGGTATAAGAAAAGGCAGTCTCTACTATGAAGTGCTTCTTTTTTACAGGTGGAAAACTCAAATTTCAGGGAATAATGCTTCCTACAAAAGTTTACCCTTTTTATTTGATATTTGCATCAAATCATAGAATTATAGAATGGTTTGGGTTAGCAGGGACCTTAAAGACCATCTAGTTCCAACCCCCCTGCCCTGGGCAGGGACACCTCCCACTAGACCAGGCTGCTCAAAGCCCCATCCAGCCTGGCCTTGAACACCTCCAGGGATGGGGCATCCACAGCTTCTCTGGGCAACCTGTTCCAGTGCCTCACCACCCTCACAGTAAAGAATTTCTTCCTGATATCTAATCTAAATCTCCCCTCTTTCAGTTTAAAACTGTTACCCCTTGTCCTATTGCTACATTGCTGTTTCCCAACAGCCATTAGCCCTTCTTACTGGACTAACTGCTCATAGAGTGAAACTGCAGGGACAGTTATTAAGGAGTAACTTGGATGAGGGGGAGGCCAAGGAGTAGCTCACTGAAGTTACCACTGGACTGTCTCAGGAGGGAGCATCACATTGGACAGCACACTGATGCCAGGAGAGGAAGAAAGGAGACAGGCAGTGAACACCTGATAAGAAAGGAGCGTAGATAAGTGAAGCAGAAGTAGATACAGTACATCAAGGGTAGGGAAAGACAAGGTGGACCACGCTGAGTCAGTGAAGGAGAAAGAAGCTAGTGAAAGGAATAAAGGAAGACACTGGCAATGCTGGAACAAGGACCTAAAGCAATGCTATCAGCTGACTTCTGGATGTACTCAGAAATGGTGATGTGGCCAGGGCAAAAGAAGTTACAGCAACTTGTGCCAAAGAAGAAGAATAACTCAGCGAGAATTATTCTTCTACACGTACAGAAAGAAACGTGACAAGTGTTTTGTAGGTGGTAGGAGGGAGGATTCAAAAGGCACAATCATACACAAAAGATGATCAAGAGGATGAAGTACACAGAATTGGACCAAGAAAGGTTGGGGTAAAGAGCTAACTCTTTGATTCATCTTCATAAGGAAAGATGAAAGAATTAAATCCATCAAAAGAAGAGAATATATTTGGTTTCTGCACATCTTCTCTTCTCCTCCAAGGAGCTCGTTAGAAAAATGAAGAGGACGGTGAGGAGTCCAGCTAACTACAGTAAAGCTAGCAAATCTATCATTAGTGTTTGCAGCACTTTCATCTGCAGAATTTCAGGGAAATGGATTCTCAGCAGCCGAGCCCAAGAGAGTAAGCATAGAAAAAACCTTTTACTTTGGAACAAAACTTTTTGAGGTTTTCTGTGACAATGGCAAGGCTTCGTGTGCCCATGACAACAGGGCTGCTGTGTTGGCAGCAAGTTAAGAAGAATTCGAAGATGTTATGATTTGGACATGCACAGAAGTTTTTGCTTGTTTTCTACCTGGCAGGAAATGATCTGCCTGATGCTTTGTCAGGAAATGTGCTCTACCGTGGAGTCTGGGGAAGAATGAACTTGGCCACAGAAACTCTTGTGAAATTGTAAGCCAGACCAGAAGGGATGCCCATACCAGTTTCAAGTGCTGCTAAGCCTTTCCTTCCTTACCTCATTTTTTATGTCATGGTTTATAGCACAAAATGCCCCAGCAGCAGAAATGACATCTAATTAACAGCAATAGGAGACTTGAAATGAACCCTCTTTGAGGTGATGGGTGTTCTCTCCTAACCAGGCTGTAGGAGGTCGGTGAGATGTACTCGTTGCTCTGACTACACACCTCACTTTTTTAGTCACACCAATGGCAGTGTAAAGATTGTGTGCCCCGATACTCCTTTTTCGTCATCATGGTCTCCTTTTTAATTTTTAATTTACTCAATATAAAACCCCACACTCTTACAAAATTGAAAACTTCTTGCTCTGAAAGCAGCAAAACGTCCCTGTGAACACAGTGAATTCCAATTCACTAGTTCTAATATTCAGGCATTGGTGTGAGAGAAAAGATATTTTTAAAAGACTGTGCTCAGTGTTTCAGGAACATACAAGCTATTAAAATCATGGCTTGAATTTGTGCTGTGCAGGAATACGTGATCACTGAACAAAAAATGCCGCCTTTTTTGATGCCAAAGATAATGCAACAAAACTGTCTTGGAGGAGTGTGTGAAGAGCATGAAAGTAACTGTTCATGCACCATGACTGCCTGTCACAACTGTACCAATTTTACGAAGGTGATAAGGTCTTGATATGCATATTTTGGTTGGCACAAACCCCATCTGTGAAATGCATCTCAGTAATGGGGAGCTGAGCAGCAGGCTGCAATGTGTAATCAAGAACCCAACTCTTACGCAATGCCTGTCATTAGTAGCGCTTTACAAAGGAAAGGAGAGACCTGCTTACAGGAGGAGAAACTGAGGCACATGGTGATGGAGTGACATTTCCAAGGTCACCAGGGAGGTGACTCGTAATCTATGACTTGTGAAACCCAGAGCACTGCCCTTAGATACTGAGAGAAACCATCCTTTTTAACAGCCTAGTTCCTAAATTGCCACTGCCAGTTATCATTTAGAAATTCCCTCTCAGCTAGTCCTTCGAGCAGCTGTCAGCTTACTGGGTCCACTGATGGCTGAGTTTTTCTTGCCACATCCCTGAACACTATGTTCTGCTCTGCCATAGATTTACTTTGGGTACGTCCCTTGGGACTCTGGACATCACTTTCTTCTTGACGTTCAGGCAGCTGCTCATTTCAGCTGTGACGAAGTAAACCTTAAGCCGCCTCTGTTAACTGAACACGCTTAACTCAGATTCCCATCAAGGTAACAGGTTAGCAGCCGGCTGTTTGTTCCTCACTTGCGTTCTGTAAAATGAAGATAACACCACTGCTTCACTACACTTCATCGGGTTTCAGTAATCAGTGTTTGAGGTTTTTGGAAGAGTAAACTGCTGTTGATTAGCAATGAATTAGAGACAGAGGGTAAGAGCTTTCTAATATTCCAGAGACTGTTCATGGAAACTGTGCACAGCTTCCTACTTTGTATCCTTTTTGGCAGTTATTGTATATAAACAGCAAGATATTAAACCCCCTTCCTTTTTATTTAAAAGGAACAAATCTTGTAAATCAAGGGTCACAGCAGAATTGTTTGTAAGCAACAAATCAGTAGGTGTGTAACATAAGTACTTTCTCTGAGGATCAGAGAACTCCCAGAATGTAGAAGCAGTGGCAGAAAAAAACCCACGATGAAAAATATGAAAAAGATTAGTTTTCTGGTGACAAGTAAAAAAACCAAACCATACCAAACCAGAAAAAAACAGTGCCATATTTAGTAGAAAAGGGCTGTAGTCAGTCGCCCACTGAATGGGAAAAAGGTTGCCAAGTTATTGTCTGTGGTGTTGAAATACAACTATGTTGACATTATTTTTCCCCTTTGTTGGCTTCAGTTCTGCTAAAAAATAAACAAGCTCTGCATTTCCCTTTGGCTATGTGGCTTTACCGGCCTATGCAAATTTTTCATAATGGAAATTCAGGAGTCGTCTCTTCAGTAGACACAGATTGCAGTAAGATGCTGCTACCTGCCTAGCACTTCTTGCCAATGCTATTAATAGCACTTACTATACTGACAATTGGTTTATGTAAACAGCTCACCTTATCATTTTAATTATGGGCCTCAAGACAGGTTAGAGTTCACAAACACTACAGCTAAGCATTATTTATATATCAGGAGTATCAGATGGCAAGATGACACAGCAAACACATGTAAACATTTGTTCACATCTAATGACGAAGCACAATTAGTCTTATATTGGAAAATACAATAGAGCTCTGTTACCAAACAATAACCTGCTCTTTTGCATCTTGAGCCTACAGAATAAGAGATGCTTCTGCCTGATATGACAAAACAGTGGCTGTACCAGAAGCCTCATGCTTTACTGATGAGCTCGAGAGTCTTGGGATCTGTTCCTCATTCTAATGTTGACCGGCTGTGCAATCACAGATGGGTCACCTCTTTGTTGAGCTTCAGCCTCTCTGAGTCTGATTCTGCAGTCAGGCTAAATAGCACATGTGCATATAAGAAGAAAAGAACAACCTGGAGAACAGAATGGAAAATTTTATCCTGACACGGTGTTGCAAGTTATCTTGTCAGCAAGAGATGAAGCACTGCAAATACCTAATAAACGTGCAGAGAATTGCTCTTAAATGTAAGCACCACTATTCTTTCTCTATGTTCTTCTCTGTCTTCTAACCTGTACCCTGGAGATACCTGGGTTTACAGGACAAAGGGGTTGCGATGTTCTCTTGCTGAAAACGTGTCTACTCGTAAACTCAACTCAAAATCATATATAGCATTGACTCAGTTTTGCCAGCATGTAATAACCCTGTCCAATACTACAGGGTCAAGACTGGCACAAAGATAAAATTATGAAGCCACCACTCACGTAGTCTAAGAATCCCGTAAAGCTTGGAAAAAGCAATATTCTTCATTCTTCGGTCTTTTGCAGATCAATCTCTATGGATAGTTCCAGATATTTCAAGATGTTTAACTAAAGTCCACCTCAGCACTGACATTTCCCTCTTTTTCCTGTTTATTGCCTTAGCACTGAGAGATGCCGGTTGTTCTGAAGAACTTCAGAGCAAAAAGGAAGAAGGCCGTCTCAACTGAGTAAAAGGATAAAAACAAGTGTTCTGAAAATCAAGTTAAGCTCCTTCTCCCTCTGTGTTGTTTAATTATTTAGTTAGTGCAGGTCTGTCTTTGACTGAGACAAACAGATGAAAAATGTGAGCCAAATAGTACACAGAGAGTACACAGAATTTTATTGTACAGCCCTGAGCCAAAGAAACTTTAAAGTGTTACAAAAGAGTTAAAGTCTGAAAGCAAAGAGGTGAGAGAGGAGCAGAAGGTGCCAGTTTCATTAAGTAGATATGTTGATGATAACGGGAAGAAAGGGCAAGACTCACTGTCCACTGAAACACAACAACTCCCATAATGTATTCTGCACATCATATCGTTCAAGCCTCTAATATTTCATTCATTGATTTTATTGTCAAATGAAAAGGCGCTTGTTCCAAGTGGCATTTAGCGAGACAGATAGGGAGAGACCCAGACTTCATTACTGGGATTTTGCTCTCTGGATAATGTTGACATTATATGGGTAAAAAGCAAAAAGAGTGCAAAAGCCTACCAGTCCCAATGTTTAGAAAAGTCTCTTTGGTTCTCTTCCCGAAAGCTGAGGGGCTTTTTACCTGGTCAGACTGCAGTCTGCCTCACATGTCACATGGCTCACATGCCTGTGAAAAGGCATAACTCAAACTTCTCAGGCAAGTGCTTTGAGGCAGGCTTTGTTAGTCTAGGATTCAACTTTTGTGCTGAATGCTGTTTTCCACTATAGCAAGAGAGAAGATCAGAAGAGAACTCTACAAACTATTAAACTTTCTGGCATCCATTTTTAAGGAAATATTCAGCATTGTGCTTACACAACAGAGAGGACATACATATATGTATTCAGTTGAGGCTGCTCTCTTTTGCCTCAGCAGTAAATATCATCAGAGAAAGCCTGTAAGTGTGTTTACTGACGCTCAATAGTTACAAGTGGTTGCGCCAATTGAGAGGCAAAGAAGAGCTCAGAGTTCCTTTCAGCCACAGAAATAAATGTATGGAAAAGTCAAACACCAGAAAGAAGGAAACACACATCTGTATGGGAGTTCAAAAAGCACCCCAAAACAAGCTGTCTGTTCCCAAATCCACCTAGTAGAGTGGAATACTGAAACAGTGTTGGTGAGAAAAAGCACTCCAAACCTTGCTGTCTTTGTAAAGAACTAGAGGAGGAAAATGCAGACAGTAAAAGCAGTTTCTGGAAGAAAATCCAGACCTTTCCTTCTCAGAGAAGTATCCTCCTCAGTGAATTAGTTATGATCATTCCTCTTATTCTCCCTCCCTTTCTAGCCTCACTACTTTTGCATTCCTGGTGCCCAGCAGCATGGCCTCACCAAGAAGCTGTCTGCAGCCAGATGCAATGGACACTTTTTTAAGAGATAGGAGAAGCTGGTTCAAACCCTTACAGGATGGAAAAGAGTCTGCGAGCAGGCCTTCCCTCTTCTGGCCATCTGCTCCTTCCCCTACATTAGTATGTAAAACGTAGCACTAGCACCCCACAAACTCTCCTTCGTGCTCTTCCTCTGTAATGAGGTCAACTTGTTTGGACCTTCTAAAAGGTTAGGTGCAGGACAGTAAAGATGCAAAATGGATTTATGCTGAAAATAGCTGGCAGTTGTCCGGTTTGACCAAAATGACAGCATCTGTAGGCAGGCACAGCAGCAGAGCTTCAAGTGCCTGCGTGTTGCGGCTAAAAGCAAGGTGCCTATTAGCAGCTTGGGAAAACTTCTGTGATCTGCTTTGCTAGTTAAGTGTATAAGCTCCATCTAGATTTAAATTTAAACAATAATGTCCCTTTGATAACCTGAGCCCAGTTTCACTGCTTCTTTTTTTTTTTTTTTAAAGTGATTTTTATAGCAAGGTTTAGGGTGCAAGCTTTCCTTCAAAAATGCTAAAGAGAAGAATCAAAATGATCAGCTCAAATACTGAAAATGTCAAACCATACTTCCACAATAAAATGAGAGGGAGGCATGAAAGTACTAAGAAATCCGAGGACATCGAAATGCAGTAAGCCAGCTGTGCAACCACTGCAGGAAAGCATGCAAAGGGCAGGGAGTTACCGTATCAGTTAATGCCCTTAATCTCTACTAATGCATGAAGTGTAAGCAACATTTCTTTTACGAAGCAGTAAGATGCTGTTATGAGTTTTGAATCTATCTTGCATCTCAATGAATTCTGTAATCAAAAGCAAATCAAAAGAGCAAATCAAATATGAGTAAATTTCCCGTTACTTAATTCTCGTCACCTGTCTAGGGACAAGATGGAAAACACTATAAAAATTGAAAGCTGCAAAATGGCCTTGGCTAACTCACTCCCTCATAACCACAGACATTAGATGACACACTGTACTTGCTCTTAAAAAGGGAACAAATGCATGAGATAAATAAGATAAAGGAAATTATCCGCAACCTATCTGTATGATAAGCCTCTTTTGCGTAAAAAAAGGTATTACAAAAGTAAGGGCTTCATTCTCTGTCTTCCTTGGGGAGAAAAAAAAGAAGTCCCTCACCCACCAGCTGATCACAAGACAGACCCTTTATCAGCTCGTAGTGCCATGTAGTGGAAGCTGATGTCACCTTTTTGTCAGTCATGCTGCAGATCTATTAAGCACCATAATAAATACAAATTACAATAGAAATACATTTAATACTTTAGCAAATTAAAAATGGATTGCCTTTCAAGTACTGAAAAATAGCAACAAATTAATATGCATTTGCAGGTCAGAAAGGCAATAAATCAAAAAAAGGGATGATGTAGATGACAATTTTGGCTGCGTATTGGGAAGATCAGTAAAACCCAGTTAAATCGAGAGATGAAGTCTTGGCTTCCATTGGATGTAACACTGAAAGAATTAATTCAGACCACAGTCACATAAGCACTGTACAAGCAAGCACACTAATTTGAAAAATTATCACCCCATAGCAGAAGTTACTGCCTACCTAGTCCATCTCAGCGTACAGCCATCTGGATTAGCTGCAGCCCTCTTCACTGGCCCTTTATAATGGCTGTATGGAGAGTGAGAGGGACTGCGAGTCCCCATAAAATCTGTTAATGCAGCTCACGGAAAAGTAATGAAGAGATGATGGCAATAATTTCTTAAATCACGCCAAGCAATATTGTCAAGCTATCAGTTTATGCCTCCGAACGCATACAGTAAATGGGACATTTACAGTTAATCTGTTCTAATCTCTAGAAAAGGTAAATCCCTTGTTAGCACTGAGGACAGATTCTATAACCTGGTAGATTTGTGAAAGTCTCATTCAGTATCTCACTTCAGCTTCCACCTCTGCCCTTTTAAAAGACAAAACTGACCTTCTTTCTCTAGGATTCTTTCCTGGAAGTGCACAAATATTGTACCTGCTCATAAAATCCAACTGTGTAGTCCCAAACAGGCAGACCTGCCCAAGATTTACCCTTCACAAAGAAAAGATAACATAAGTGGCTCCAAATAACTCTTGCGAAATCATCTGTGCACAGATTTTTTTTCAAATGCACCTGAACTAACTCTTATTTTAGTCCATCCAGTTCCAGCCTCCTTCTGGAGGTGACTTACGCATCCCTTTGGGGCATTTCTTAACTCCCCACTTCATTAGTGCAACTTTTAGCTTAGATATACACTTGTTCCCTACCATGCCCTAAGGGTTTTCAGAAATGAACCTCTTTTTCACAAGGTTGTTTTACTTCTGATTTGTATGATTTTCTCTCTGTGTTCAATGCTGGAAAATACGGATTGTCAACAGCGCTTTGTAAATTGGCGTTAAGAAATGTAGGGATCATTTTCAATGGTACATACACACTCAAAAAACAAAAAAAAAAGTAAAAGAATACAACACCCACTCTACAATACATGAAATGCCAGTTTCTTTCCTTCTAGAATAAGATGTGACCTTCTGACTAAATCTAAAGCTCTTACTCTGTCATTTAGGCTCAGCCCATTAATTGCATGAGGAAACAAAGTCCAAGGCATAGATCAAATTCTGGGACAGCCTTCCATTTGTTATCACCACATGAAGAGGAACTCAGCTCCTGCCTTCCCATGAAAGGAAAATAAACAATTTCCCATTTAAGCTTGTAAGATCAATGCTGCAAGAAGAGAAATGTGCGAGTATGCATACACTGAAGGAAAGGAAGATTTATGTTAAGATGTGACTTAAGACACTAAGGCATTAATAAGAGATCATTATCTGTTTTGGAGGTGGAGAAAAGATCTTCTATATATCATTACCAGATTCTGATCAGCTCTAGAAAGTGTAAAGTACTAATGTTATTTCATTTCACAACAGATGGGAAGGTTCACCCCTCAGAAAGACTGAATGAGGGCTGACTCAACAGCACCCATAAATTATTAACGAATTTGAAGGATTTTTCCTTTCCTCTTTTTCCCCAAGTCCTCTAAGCTAATTTTGTAGCTAATGCAAGGACAGATCTGAGGGAGTAATTATCAAGCAGGTACGACAGGATTAAGTAAATGCTGTATGACAAGACAATGCTGGGCTTCTCTCACTGAACCACTACATAAATTATTTGTGGTCAGGATTAAAGTATTTAATTAAATCATCTTTGTGTAGATGAAACATGAAAATTATTTTTTAAATTGCTGCAAGAGAGAAAAAAAAAAAAACTTCCCTTCGTTTGCTTCTTACAATCTATTATTGAGTCTGTAGTTCAAAAAACAAAATGATCAAAACAGCAGTGACTCACTGGCAAGAGCATTAGGATAAATCAACGTACCTTGAAAGTTATCTCCTTGCATACTCTTCTCCCCCAGCCAAGATGACTGCAATGTTATGCAAACGCGTTACTGGAACAAGGACAGCTTCCAGACCAGAAAGGTAGTGTCCCTCTGTGGTCTGAGTGGTTTACACACAGGAATTCTCCTTAATGTAAAGTCAGTCACTTCGGTGAGCTCTTACTAAACATTAGCAGTCTGCTAGCAGACTCAGAGAGAGAAAAGGGATTGTCAATTTTTTGTTTTACACAAATGATAGTGGGAAGTAAGGGAAGTCTTCCTATTTAAGAAAAGAAGAAGCGTGTGTAGAACAAAGGATTTTTTTGACGTCTGAGAACAACAAAGGGGAAAAAACCCAAATTTAAGACCTAGCTCCTCGTCCTGAGGTGTATTTCTGCAGTACCAGAAGGAAGAACCAACACTGTGGATAGAGTTGCTCAGTTAAGGTCAGTAGGTCCAAAACATCCTCTGCCTCTCTTATTGCTGTGAGACACAGCTAGCCTAGGACAGGAGAACTGAGAGAGACATACCTAGAGTTTTATGGACTGTACTGAAGAATATCTGAAGTGGTAGCTGAGCTGGGGCAAAGGGAAATTTCTTTGGTTCCGTGAAAATGTTTTTTGAAGTCACATTTAGCAAACTGTTCTGAGAAATGAACATCTGAGCTTGGTTTGCCTTCATTTGGCTGCAGAATTGAATGAAATAATCTAGTTGGTGGATAAAATGCAAGGATTTGGACTTAATTCTCTAGCCACTGTCAACTAGGATGGAAGGACTTCAAGCTATTTGTTGTTATTTGGACTAGCATCTTGGCTGGAAGAAAACCCAGTGGGGAAGAATTGAGTTGGTTATTAATGCAAATCCTTAACATCTCCCTTCAGAAGATAAAGGTGTTGCCATTTTTCATACTGGATGTCTACTTCTTATTGAAGAAAGCAAGTCAATCCTTTTGGGTTTTTTCTTTTAATTTCAAGCCATAACAAAAAGTAGAAAAAATAATAATTTGTAGAAAATCATTACAGATGCGTCAAATAACAAAGTACTATGAATTGATTTTTACGTCTAACAAACCTTGTCAGAGTCCCTTTAAATGACAGCTAAGAGGGAAAATCTACTTCCAGTTAATCTTTATTATTCCCTCTGCTGTATGGAAGGTGAAATAAATAATTTTCTGAAGGGGAAAGGAAAGAAAAATAGATAAAACAAATATTATAAATTATTATTAGTATTATTATTATTTCTTCCGTCGTGGTTTTGGCCGGATTGGCCAAGCAGAACAACAGATGGCCCTTCCCCTCCCCCCTCCTCAGAGAGGAGAGGAAGAGATAAGGAGATTTATGAGTTTAGAAGAAGAACTAAACTACTTTAATGAAATAATAATAAATAAAAAAAATAGTAAATAATAATAGAATAATAAAAATTAAAGAAAAAAAAAGTATACATTATATACAAAACCGTATCCAGCTCCTGGGATGACGATCGCGTCACCAGCAGACACAGGGAAAGTCCCAGACTGGAGTCAGCGACAGACAGGAGCTGAATTCCGGAACTAGAGTCAGGAGTGCTCGAATCAGGATCAAAGGCAGACGAACAGACAGGGTCCTCCTCAGACGTCGGCCATTGAAGAAAAAACGAGCCAGAGCCCCCTTTGCCCCTTTGATCCCTCAGCTTTTATACTGAGCGTGATGCATATGGGATGGAAGACCCTGTTGGTCAGTTTTGGGTCACCTGTCCCATCTGCTCCTCCCTACGGGTGGGACCCCTCTACGTTTCTCCGCTTCCAACCCTCTAACGGGGCAAAACAGCAAAGTGACCTGACCTTGGTTGTTATAGCAATAAGTCTAAGCAAGAGCCTCTGTGCATACCATTCCTTGGTATAATCAGGTCTTATCACTCTGAGAGTGAACAGTGTCTGAACAATATACTGTTAATTTCAGACTTTAGTCAGTTAGAAGAGGCCCAGCTAAAAAGTAAAATTACAAATCAGAAAATTGGTTCTGTTTTACCTCAAACCAGGACACTTCCCAACTATACTCTTTGGGAAACAACATATTCTTTGTTCTCATTAAGAGCAAAACCAGGTAACAAATGTTCAATGTGGACAGTCACTAAATGGAAAGTCTATGTGAATACATGTGCAATAAAACCCATGACCTAACATTCAGTAATATCAGTGAGCTTTGGATCACACAGATATACATATATACATGTGCATATGTAGCAGAAGCTACATGAACATTGATGAAAAATGTAACAAAGCAGCTTCTTTTAATAATTCTAATAATTTCTGGATATTCTCTATCAGTAAATAACTGTGGAGAGAGAAACTAACAGAATGCATATGCCTGTAATTGTATCATGTACCAATGTGGGGAAAAAAAAAAAGGAAATGAGCACATTGAACTGAAAACCCCACCTTGAGTACTGCATCTGGCTCTGGAGCCCCCAGCATAAGAAGGACATAGAGCTGTTAGAGCAAGTCCAGAGGAGGGCCACAAAGATGATCCGAGGGCTGGAGCACCTCTCCTATGAAGACAGGCTGAGAGAGTTGGGGTTGTTCAGCCTGGAGAAGAGAAGGCTCCAGGAAGACCTTCCAGTACCTAACGGGGGCCTACAGGAAGGATGGGGAGGGACTCCTTATCAGGGAGTGGAGTGATAGGACGAGGGGTAATGGTTTTAAACTGAAAGAGAGGAGATTTAGATTAGATATTAGGAAGAAATTCTTTAACGTGAGGGTGGTGAGGCACTGGAACAGGTTTCCCAGAGAAGCTGTGGATGCCCCATCCCTGGAAGTGTTCAAGACCAGGATGGATGGGACTTTGAGCAACCTGGTCTAGTGGGAGATGTCCCTGCCCATGGCAGAGGGGTTGGAACTAGATGATCTTTAAGGTCCCTTCCAACTGTAACCATTCTATGATTCTGTGATGATTCTATGAGTGGAGGTCTGACGTAAGCTATAAGGTACATAATACTGCACATATTAAAATGTTTCCACAGTATAATCCAAAAGTGATTTAAACACCTACAGCAGCTTTCATAAGAAGTATGATGTATTTTTTCTGGACCACTTAACAATCATGAGCTGCTGCTTAATTTCCTTTCCCATCATTACTTACTGTCAATAAATGTGTGTGTTAAATTTAATTTTTCTCCTTTGTAATTAGTCTGGATCTACCTGCCTGACATATTAACTGATTCTATAATCTCACATTTGTGACATCAAATGATTTCCATGGTGACAGATTGAGATACATTACTGAATCAGACTGGTAAGTGGGTCATATTTGACTGGAAAGGGAAGAAAAAGCCCAGCCCTCCTTCATATATACTTGCTTTGGTTAGGCTAATCAGTAATTAAGGGAAGACAAGAGTCTAAGAAAAAAGTCCAAATGGTACAGTTAATTTTGCTTGGGAGCTGATAACCACAGGGGCTTATGAACATGTTTTTAAGGTTATTTTGAGTAATGGAGATTTTCAGAATATGTCAATCACTTCTTTGAAGACTTACTAATTTGTTTCATTACTTTGGACTTAGTTCAGTACATAACTTAATTCAATGATTTTTTATTTTGTTTACAGTGGACTGTTCTGGAGAATATGCCACTTTACGGGCATGTTACAGGAGTGTTAAGTTCAGTCTAGATTTGACACTACAAAACCTCCGCTCCTTGTCCCTTTGCACAAGGAATTTGCACTCTTCTCAGGTTTATTTCCATTTATCAACTTCAATTTGTATTGTAGACCACACTTGAGCAACGGAACTGTATCACACGGATCTAGGTCTGGGTTAAAATTTGATGTGTTCTGCTACATGAGCACCTGTGTCCTTGGATGCTATCTGTCAAAGGTGCTCCAGTGAACGCCAGCATTGTCAACACCTTGAAACACAGCACTACTGGCTTTGAAGGGCAGCTGAATAAAATATACTCATGAGGGTGGTCTTAGATGTCAGCAATAGCAGCTGCTGTGGCTCCTGGTAAATTGGATTCAGCAGTACGGGGCAGTGTAACATGGAATGAAGACCCTCCATGCACACACATTAACTTGAAGGAGTCAGTATAGAGGCACGGTAAGCAGGTATGACTCCTTTTATATCAAACAGAGCCATTCCAACTTGTAGCAGGTCAGAATTTGGCTCGCTAAATTTATACTACAGAAGAACGAAGCATTTTTCATATATTTTCTCATAAAAACACAGGCTGTTGGCTTCGCTGCTGATTAACAACCTCCCACTTACCCGTTCTGGGCAAGTTGTTGAGGAAAGCTGTCAGACCAAGAACAGGATTGCTGGCAAGCCATCCTCTGGCCAAGGCACGCTCCACAGAGCACGCGGCTGTGTAGGAGAGGCTTTGCCATTTGGGAAACTGGGCTTCACGAATTCTAATCCATAGCAGCCCAAGTTTAGTTCCTTAGAAGAGCAAGCTAAATTAAAAGTAACAACTTTCCCAAATGCAAAGGGATCCAGCCACTATTTTTTAAATGATACCAGAATGGCATAGCAGGATGTGTAAATTGCTGCTTGATCGCTGTGAGAGTACA
The DNA here is from genome assembly GCF_963924245.1 of Chroicocephalus ridibundus. Classification (NCBI taxonomy): domain Eukaryota; kingdom Metazoa; phylum Chordata; class Aves; order Charadriiformes; family Laridae; genus Chroicocephalus; species Chroicocephalus ridibundus. The sequence goes on from NC_086284.1 coordinate 161,989,779, forward strand.
TCTAATTTGATGCTTTCATGGGAAGAAACTCTGCAAGAAGAAAGTACCAGAATCACATGTGGCACTGAATGTTGGAATTCACAGAAGACACTATTTGCCCTCTAAAGTGTCTGACAGTTATCATTAAGGAGTGCACACAATAGCATCTGAGCAACCACAATAAAGCCACAGACAGCTATAATTTCACGTATCCACAGTAAACCTTGCACAATTATTCCACTGAGACTAAATGTGAGATAAATCAGAGGGAACTGTGAATTCCCAGTGTGAAAAGGGCTCAGTCTGGAAAATATTTATTCCTATGGACAATTTATTTGTACAGGGGTAGCTTATCCAGTGTTGTGCAGTGCTAGGTGCTGTACAAATACACAGCTTGTAAGGACTAGGCAAGATAGACAATGGGAAGGAGAAAGGAAACCACAAAGAGGACCCAGGACTGCAGAGGCAGTAAGGTGCCCGCGTTCCGCTGCGGCAGAGCTGGGAAGCAGAGCCCAGATCCCTCCTGTTCCACCCGGTGGAACTGCTCTTCTCCTTCTCAACCCTGCTATGGATTTTTAACAACTTATTTCACAAGCAACAAAGTTTGCCAATACACCGACAACACAAATCACTAACCTGTGTTCTTGTTTCCACAGAAGAGTCTAAATAGTTGTTAAGATTGCAAATTAGTTCAGCTCTGCTGAAAGGATTAATTTTTTAGATCTTCTGCAAATCAGAGAATTTGAAAGAAAAAAAAAAAAAGACAGATATGTAACATTTTCCCAGAGGGTCTGAAGTAACTCTCCCAGCTATGCTGATTTCAACTTCAAGTTCTGCTAACCAAGTGGCAAAGGAAAAGCTCTCCACATCAACTTGTTAATGTCAGACATGACCTTGGGAAATGTTTTGTAACATGTCAGGACAAAAAGAATATATAATTCAGTAATTAGCAAACACGCAGAAAGATTATATTCATGTTTTATATGTATAGGTGGGCAGACAAACAAAGGAGGGACGGCAAACAGGAGTACTGAAACCAGAGCAGGCTGGACATTCAGCTTGATGAGAGTAGTTAAGAAGATTAATGTATACTCTAAACTGAACTCCCCTAGTCGGCCAGCGCTCGATAATTTAAAAGACAATGCCAGAGCCTTCATTTCAAGGTGACAGAAAATTCTGATGATGGAAGAGGTAGCTGAAAACTTACTTTTAATTAAAACGCAAACAGGCTGAAGCTCCCATGTGCCTAACAGGAAGTAATACCATTTAGAAAACAGTGGGGAGGGATTATTATTTAGATAGCTCATTTTATTAAATAAAAGAACCGAAAGAGAACCAGTAACAACTTTTCTGCCCTAGTATCCTTAATAATATAAGATGATTACTCATCGACTTAATGAGAAAAAGTTTGAGGCTACAGAGAAAGCAATTATACTGACAGATTTATTGCTACCAAGAACAGATACCCACAAAATGCAGAGCCAGAATGCATTAAATGACCAGAATAATTCATGAACATTCCGAGGAAAATGAATAAATGGATGACAAAGCTCACATCTTTTACATGATACAAATAGGTAGACAGGTGACAAGCAAATTGATAGGTGCATGTTCTGATGGACATGGAAGTGACATATTCCTACCGTTCATAAAAAAATGATCAAAATGATTATACTAACAGTTTATGACACGAGAGATCAGAAATTGGGCAAAAGAGGCCAGATTAAAACTCATTTTCTATGGAAGATGGAGGTTTCCAGTTAGCTCCACTCTCTGGCCACAAACACCACAAAAAACCTGCTGAAGTTTAGTTACAAAACTATTTTAGTGTTAAGAATTTATGAGTTGTGGGCAAAGGCTTTTTTTTTCCTAGGGATCATTGAGCTCTGCAGCCTCAGGCATGCATCCTCTGCCACAGCACATGCCAGAGGGGAGCAGCAGCTCATCATGGTCACCTGTGACATTTTACTGACTGCTCCATCTTTTTCCCAATGTTAAACTCAATGATCTTAAATTTCAGCTTAAATCTCAGCATCAAAGGGCTAATAGGAAGTTAGTACGTCACATCTTCGGTACTTGGACAGACCACATTTGGCAGATACTGTTCAATGAGGGGGATAAAAGAGGATGCTGGTGGAGAGCAACACTTGGTCCTGAATCTATTACCCAGGACAGGCTCAGACGTTATCAGCCCTAACTCAACGCCATATCTCAGTGCATCATCATTTTCAACCTTGCTGAAGTCAGTGAGACTACTCATGAGCTTTTACACTTCAGCCTATGATTAAGTACTTCACTAAATAAGGTCATTAAATTTAAATTGTAGATGCTTGCTAGGTACTCCTGAAGGTTGTTCTCTCACCTGCAACATATTCCCTTCAGGCTCACGGCTGGCAAAACAAGTGGCAAAATAACATCCCAATCTGCATGTCAGCAATCCTCCCACTAAACTTAAGACATGGGAAATTGATTGATTCAGGAGGGACCTGTGTTTACCCTATTGCTGATGTAGGGAAGAACAGTATCATGTTATGGCTCTCAGAAAAGGATGAGATATACAGAAAAGGAAAGGTGTATGAACCTGGCATACCACAGCGCCTTGCACAGATCTATCTGTTTGTTTCGGTAGCAGAAGCCATGCAAGCGTGTTAACGCAGTGTGTTGCCACTGTGTATTTTTGCCACTTCTCAGTACGAATAATCAGCCCAACACAGTACGTCGCTAGTGCAGTTAACTAGCTTGGGTACATGTGCATGTGTTGGCCCCCATAGAGACATATCCTAAAGGATGCACATAGCACTTCCAGAAGCTATCAAGCTATTTTCGCTTCTCTTTCTGTTCAGCGTGTACACCTCAAAGCAGCCCTCTACCCTGCTTCCTACTCTGAAACAGGCTATCAATCATGAAGTGCATGCTAAAGCCATAATGCGGATAACAGACCATTAAAAGCTCAAATGAGACTGCTAAACACATTTCATTAATCATAGCACAATATAGTCTTGAACCAGGAGCTACAGCTTTGGCAGGCTGGTAATGGAAGGCTTCTTTCTACCCATTTCTAGTGACTGGGAAAGGGAGAATGGCTCCTGCGCTGGTTCCTTTAAGCCTTTCGCCCTTCCTCCTCTTCCTCAGGTACATGCGGCTTGTGAGGGTTACAATGCTGGGGAAAGAGAGTGAGTACCAGCATAAAGAACAAAAATAAGAGAGATCCTAAGAAGAAAGAATGTGAATGCTGTTCAGAGAGCCCGGATTCTCAAAGGTGCCAGAGCACCTGCAACTCACACCGATTATAATAAGAGCACTTCTGAAAAACTGGCCAAACTGGCGCTCTCTCCCTGGAAAGGTATCTTTATTTAGGGATTTGACAGGATATCAGATAAAGGACTTTTCTTCCTAGGGGCCCAGACCCAGTGCTGGATCTACCAGTATAAAATCATAGTGGGTAAAAACTAAAGGAAACACTGTGAAAAAGAGATGCCCCCTTTTCACCACTTCTTATTGTTACATCTCTGGCTTTTCTCCGTAGCTTCCCAAGCCCTTTCCAGGAAAAGCCAGCAGGTTACTCCTTTCCTGCTAGGCAACTGGCAGGTTAACGAGAGTTACCTGCCAAGCACATCTGGCTGTTTAACCCCCCCGATGCCACATGCCTCTGCATACTAGCTTAAAGGGGAGGGAAGTTGAAGGAGGTGGTTTCAGCTGATATAAGTTTTTTCCTTGAACAGCAGAGAGAGAAGACATTAGCAATAAAAGACCCTGCTTTAATACTTAGTCGGAAGAGTGAACACGCCAGAACTAAAGGGACCTATCAGCACAGGGTTCAAGTTTAATCCTAGCGGAGGATCTAAGTCAACACAGTTCTTGAGAGGAGGCCAGGTTTTGTTACCCTAGCTTCACCTCATTGTGGTCATGCTGGTCATAAACTCCCTGGTTTAGACTTACAAAAGACTCTTCCAAATGAGTAGAGAGATCAGTTTCTGACGTCATTGGATGGAGTTTACTACACAATGTTAAAAAAAGGGAAAGAAGTGTTGAATGCGGAACAAGAGCTTTCAAAAACACAGTAACAGAGGTTTGATTATGCCAGATACCAATTACTCTATTTTTGAGATTATATTGTTCACAGAGGCATGTATTTGATATGTTATAATTCCTATTTGATATGATGTAATTCCTATCTACTAAAATGACCTAGCTCCTATTCCAGTGAGTGTGTCCCAGGTAGGATTCTAGAATACTACCAATTAAAAAGGCAAAAATAATTTTCTATATTAATAATCCCGATTCCTGTTATTCTTTGTTGAAAGAGTGGTATTATAACCATACTGTCACTTTTGTTACTTAATGCTGACTGATATTTTAAGATCTGCAGTACCTACTGCTCTTACTTGTGCCCTGCTAAATGGAGTTGGGTTTAGAGGATCAAAACTCACCTACAAAATCTGCCAAAGAGCTTTGACCCTACTGTGAAATTTCTTGAACACACTGTGCTTTATGGCAGGGGTTGGAAACAGTCCTAAGAATTTGGAAAATGAAACTCCTGTAAATTAATTATGGTTTTACAGCCCAATATCCTCATTCCTGTGTGGGGCTAGGCAGCAGGACTACAACCATACCTTGGGGGTGTTTATTAGTATTGCATATTCTAGAAGTATCTAATAATGGGAAAAACTTGCTTTTCTTCTGCTTTTTTTTAGAGAATAAAGAGTGCTCTTATGACTGCTATGAAAAGCAAGGAAGTGTAACATTAATGAGCCAAACAACAAACAAGAACTATATACTTCCTTTTTTCTTAACATCTTGATTTTTAAGTAGGTCTCCTGATCTTTGAGGGTTTTACCATAGTAGGCTATCCCCATTAAGGCAGGTGTCAGGAAGTAACCTCTCGGAGTCAGTATTTCAGGACCATATATTCCTTCTTACAGGGGATTTTTTCTCCTGTGTGCAGAAAGCTATGATGACACCTTTACTTTCTCTGGCACAGCTATATGTATGTACCTTTTCTAATGCCAGGGTTTTGCAACAGAAGTGATGTTTCCTTCATAGCCATCAAACGCTTATGCAGCTAGCCAAAATACAACACAGATAAAGAGATACTGGTCCCATACTGATAACTAGCTGGCAGAGCTTTTTATACCTGTGTTGTGCGTTAACCCTGGTGGGCAGATAAGCACCACGCAGTCCGTCATTCACTCCTCCTCCCCCTCAGTGGGATGGCAGAAGAGGAAAGGAAGAATAAAAGCAGGAAAACTTGGGGGTCAAGATAAAACAAACACACAAACGAACAATTGTTTAATAAGTGAAGGATAAATGGAAGAAGAGGGAAGCCAAGAAAACAAAACAAAACAAAACAAGTGATGCCAAGGCCCCTCCTGTGGGTAGGCAGATGCCCAGCTAGTTCCCGAGCAAAAGATCGCAAGTCCCTTAAAGCTCCCGCTTTTCCCTTTCATTAAGCTGAACGTGATGTTATATGGTATGGAAATAGCTCTTTGGTTAGTTCGAGTCATCTGCCCAGTTGTGTCCCCTTCCAGCCTATTGTGCGCCCACCGATCTATTCACTGAGGGGGCAGAGCGAGAAACAGAAAATGCCTTGATGCTTTGCAACCACAGTTCAACAAAAGCTAGAACATTATTGTGCTATCAGTACTGTTTTGGTCAAAAATCTAAAGCCCAGCACCATACGAGCTGCTATGAAGAAAATTAACTCTATTCTAGCCAAGGCCAGTACAACCTGACACGTAAAAAACAAAACCCAAACCCCACACAAATCAAAACCACTCAGTTACTGTGAGCAAAACAAAACCAGTAACTCACCTGCTTGCTACTAGAATGTTGTTTCTGTCAATTGGGTAACTTAACCAATTCCTCTTACCTTGTATCTAGTAACAGGGAAAATATCGAACGCTGCAAAAGGGTAAGATAACTACCTGTAAGTACCGGTTTTGTTTTCCCCATTGAAAGTACTTGCATGCTGTAAGGACTTCCCCAAACTCCAGTCACCAGTAGCTGTACCAATGCAAAATGCTGCACTACACAAACCTCGCCTGCCGTTGTGTGAAACAACTCTATGGTTTCACACAAATGCAAGTTGCAGTTCGCCTTATTTAGACTACAGACAGGTACAACAAGTATCGATGACCAGACTTTCAAGTAACTTCCCAGTGTGAGCAAGGTGAAATACTTGCATGTGCAAATCAGCTGAAACGAGGCTGGTATACAAAGGGATCCAAGTCACGCTGAACACTCTACATGGGAGAGTATCCAAAGGGAAAACAGGTGAGAGCATTGGAGCTACCCTCTCTTGGACATCTTGTTTTTACTTCAGTTTTGCTGCGGTATGGCCTCTTCAGGAGACCTGCCAGTGTTAACATGGATACAACATCTCCCTGCCAGCCGCTGCCCATCTTTGGATCTATGTCTCCTTTCTCTTTCTCCAACATCTGCTAGAGGGAAGGAGAGATTACTGCCCCATCCAGCCATCACCAGCTACTGCACATGGGTTTCTTTTGCCAGGCATTTCACAGATGCTCATGTAAATGTGACCCAGGCTTTGAGTGAGGGAGTGAAAATGTTAAGGGGGGGTTGGGAAATGCAAGAAAAATCTTACCACTGTAAGACTGCATGAGTCAGGTAAGGTGTATCAATTATTAAACATTAAAAAGAAAGAAGCAGAACAAGTGTGGATTAGAGGTACATCCCAAATATGGGCTAGAACTAATGAAGCTTTGCTTTATGCCATCAGAGAAAGTTTATTACATGTACTTCAAAGGCAGCTGACTTAGTGAGCAGTGGAGGTGGGTCAGGGATACATCCTTTCCAGTGAGGCTCAGCATAAAAGCAGAAGCATTCATAATGGAATGGCTGAACTGGCTATGAAAATAATAACCCATGACTTGGGAAAATTTTAAGGAGAGGATTAAACCTTAAAATAAAAAGAGAGGGGAGGGAGGAATGGCATATAAAAACTGAATCCGGCAGTTATTTCACAGCTACAAAAAGAGCATGGTGATGCTGTACATGCTTCTCATTTGGAGCTCTGGCCAGGTACATAAATCCTGACCTGTGATACACCAGGCTATTAAAATTCCTCTACTCTTTCAGCTGAGGCTGCCCAACTGAATGTTAGCAGTACTGAAAGAGGGGTAGAAAGCACCCTGATTATCAGTGTAAGTGTAATTCAATTGAGACCTATTGCACACACCACCAGACCAGAAATGTTACAGAGACCTAGAAGGATAATAGTAAGGGTGGGGAAATAAGAAAAAAATCATCCTGGAAAAAGTAGGAGTTAATAAGCTTGAGGACTAGAAACCCAAAGAGAGAGAAACAGTGAATGGGGTGGAAATTGGTGGAACGCGGTATATCAGAAAATAAAGAGGGAGAGCTATGAGCTGTTGTGCTTTTCACAGGAACTGAGAGACAGGAACTTCTTGGTTCTTGTCTCACTTGTGAGGCTCCCTGGCATTGAGCCCCTGCTTGAGTTAGATCCTCCTTCCTCTAATGATGACTCTTGCCTGAACTTTAATGTGGAAAGGAAAAGCTCTGGTCATTGCTGACAGTAGTCAGGCACAGCAGAGCATCTGCACAGTACCAGGTATCCAAAGTGCCCTCGTAACAGCACCATACAGCCAGACAAATCTAGCCGTTTCTCTCGCCACTCTGTAGCTAAATCTCGTTGTGATTCACAAGGAATCACATCAGTTTGGCAAGTAAGTAATTATCAACAGCCATCGATACTGCAATGGCATTTCAGGAACAGGACTGTGCCAGTATAACATGGGCTATAGCGTATGGAATAAATAAAGGAGACCCTTAAACTAGAGCTCAGGCATAAGCAGACAAATCCCACACTACTCCAAGCTAAATGAAAGCTATCACATCTTCTCTTTCATGAACACCAAATTCGTCTATATTTCACAGTTTCCAAAAGTTTGGTTTCTTAATTTTTTCTTGAATTTTAACAGAATTTCATGGGTTTTTACTTTTCAGAAAAAAAATCCTATCTGGATCAACTATTTTCCTGGCTTTATGTTGAGCATAGATGGTAAGACTACTTCTAGGAGACCTCTGTTGCCCAGTGAAGTCTGCTGTCTTAGGAAAAAAAAACCACAGTACGTCTCATGTGTGCACTGTTTTCTAATTAAAAGTTGGATTCTCATCTCATTTTCACCAATATAAATCCAAGGATAACTTAAATGAAGCTAATGGAATTACTCTGGATTCAGTCTATGGTAAATGAAACAAGGATCTTGGCCTAATCTCACAAATGTCTCCCTGAAGATCTACATTAGTAACACTGGGGTTTTAGTGAAAAATGCACCACATTCTTGCAAGATCCGCTGGTGGGGAAAATAGTATTTTTTAGTACATTGATTCTACACAATTACATTAGAACTTTTGGTGAGATCTCAGGAGAAATGGCTACAACGTCCTGCTATCTCAATATACTTCCTCACCAACAGCACTAGAAATACATAAAGAAGGTCTGCAACAACCCTAACATATAATTAAATAACTAGTTTCAGTTTGTGTATATTCTAAGTCTGTATGGGGAACGTGTAATTCAACCACACCTGTTTTCCCTCATAAGTATCATTAGTACTAATTACTTACAACTTCACTCATGGCAATCGCTGGATGATATTCAATTGCTTTCAATATATTGCTGAGAGATCCTAATTCCACTTGCAAGGCAGGAAATGGGTATCGGTAATTGGTAAAGGTGCTTCAAGCTTTTGGGCTAATAATACAACTGTGATCGTACTTTATCCTGATTCACCTGGAAGAGTTTGCCTCCTCTTTGCCCTTTGACAATGGGCCCACTATGGATGAGGCAGCAGAGCTACACAGTTCCTAGGAACAAGCTCCTGTTTTGCCTGACAGCTAGTCCAGACAGAGGCAGTCTTTGGAGAGTAGAACAAAATGTACTAGCTATTTTGGATGTCTTAAGAAGCATATCCTCAGAGTATTTTTGCAGAGGTGGACATGTAAGCATGACTTCTCCTCCCCCCCTCCCCCCCCAAAGCTCTCAGCCTTAAGTCACAGATCTCCTGTCTCTGCTTTGAACTCTAGTTGCACCTTTTTTCAGAGTTTATCATTGCTTTTTCAAGCACTGGTCACAAGGGGATGAAAATAATGAAAGGTGCTTTCCAGGTCTCAACACACTTTCCAGAGATTCCTAACCCAATCTTTAGTTCTCGATTTTGACAACCTAGAGACCTTACGTATTGTTAGAGAAATGATTAAACATCTTCCTCTTCTACCAAGGGATAAATTAAGACTAATCATAGCTTGGGATCACTAAAATCAAATTTCTTCTACTTTAGCGTCTGCCTTCCAAGCTTCTTCCCAAGAAATTAGCATTCCTATCTGCCTTCGACATAAAAGTCAGAGCTACATAGCAAGGTACCCTAGAGCAATATATTTCAACGAAGTTAGTCCAAGCCTCACTCCAGTGATGGCTCTATGTTCATTAGTATACGGGATCTGTTCATGACTGAGTCATCCAGCAGAGCAAATCTGAGACATAATCAAATGTGGGCACAGAATGACATTTCTATTGCATTAGCAAGAACACATGATTTGGAGTTTATGCTGACTTTAAGCTTACTATGGAAAGACAGATGGTATATGATCCAGGATAGGGCTTCTCAGAATAGTTAATCCATTAATATTTTGGAACAGAAATGAATCAGTGAATTTATACCAGATTACCACTTAGTGATAGGTGTCTATGACATTTTGATCCAGTACCAAGTTCACTAGCTGTTTAATTACTCTATCACTAAACAACAGCCTTCATCAATAAGTCTCTGCACTTCATAATTTTGTGCCTTTTAGGGAAAGGTTAAGTACAGACCTGGATACCTGATGAAGTGTGCCTCGCCAGTTCAGAAGGAGCGTGTTCCAGCAAGGCACAGCAGATGGGCCTCAGGTGTGGGCTGCTAATGTTTTCAATGCTCTATAGAAAACGCATGGTGATGGGATGATAGGAAAAGGGTTATAAACCATAAGAAAGGTGAAAAACAAGGCAGCTCAAATATTGGTGTCACATCTGCAATGACAAACCCTGAAGTACATGAAGAACTATCGTCATTAAAACGCACTGGTATTCAAGTGTAGTGTTTGCTGCCCATGTTTAAAGTGGTACTGGCTGTACTGGCTAGGTCAGGCTAATGCTGATTATATGTTCTGTACTGCCAATATACTAAGAATTCCAGGTGAATATAGTAGCTCAGGATAACTTCTCTTTTGTTACAGGACTGGCAAAGAGCGTATCACAACCTGTAGCTCCTCCTTACATTTCCTTCACTTGAAAAGGAAATCTCCACAAATTCTTTGCACAGGTACGTATTCCAGACCCAGATGCATCCCTGACATGGTCCCTGGGATTGCCATCTTGCTTCTTTACCTGAGCTTGCCTCATGCAGCACAAGTGAGACAGGAAAAAAATAATCAGTCATGAAAATGAAGGAAGGATTATTTGTTGATATAGAGGGCTCCATTAAAAACGAAGCTCATATAAGAGGTAACAGCTGCCTTAGCATTAGTAATGGGTGAGGTAGCAGCAATTTTAAAAAGCTTAGGGTATGTGTATTATTTGGTTTGATATTATGCTCTTTAAGAACCCACACCTGCATATATCCTGCTCAACAGTGAGTTTTCTAATTATTAAACAAGTGGAAAAGATGGCAGCTTTGAGCATCTGTCTGTAGTCCAACTCTTAAGAAAACTAGGATCTTCTAATCCAGCCATAAAACACAACTATGGAGCACAGAGTTTACAGCAAGTCTGGCAAAGAGAAGAAGCTATGGCAGCCTGTTCTGCATTAGAGGCAGAAAGACTGTTCAAAGAATGGATTTGTACTGAATGTAGCTAGTTAGTAAGATTAATGAGTAGAAATCACATTGCATGGTGGTCATTCTTCAGTAATTTAATTGAAATAGGAACTAATTTCAAGGTGATATAAAAGTCCCTTGGAAGTTTAGCTACAATTTTTTTCGTGGAGTAGAAGTCAACACCTCATCAGCATGTAAAGGAAAAGGGGAAGCAAGTATTTTCAACATTTCACTTCAACGTTTGACTGATTCATTTGAAACTTCTTGATTAGAGAAAGGAGTTGTAGAAGATCAAGGAAGGAATCATGTCCAGGAAATCTTGATTAGATTAGATGGAACAGGTCTCACCTGGAAACTTCAAGTTCATGAAAGGGATTTCCAATGCCATGAAAACAAAGGACAAGGAGCACCCTAGGATGTTGTGTCTCTGAATGGTTAGAGGGAGGCATTCAGAAAGCAGGAAGGAAATCCTGTTTCCCACTAAACGTCACTCCCAGGTAGGGCTCAGAAATCCATAATGGAGCCTGGAGAATTGAGGGTCAAATGAAAGGAAATAATAGCAGACTTGTCTAGGCTCACAAACGGGTCAGTAACCATAAAGCACATCTGAAGTGTATGCAATTCCCTGCTGCCTGCTCGACCATGGCAAGGGGAACTCTTGCAAGATCCTAACTGGAAGCTTTTATGTTCTTTAAAACACGCATATCGGGAATAAAAAGCTTTTTCATCATTGATGCAACTAATTACAGGAAACTGATAGACTTGTGCCTCCCCATAAAACTAATGATCAGTAACAATCTGGATAGCTATCTGGCTATGCTCGTCTATTCTCTTTCCAAATAAGTTGTGTGGCTTGTCATAAACTTATGAACCTGTAACAGTGTACTCTGTACTACAATGGTTTGCTGGGGCAGAGCAAATGGTCTGCGACTGGTCCGTAACTTCAATTTGAAGTTTGATAGTAAAGATGTTCAGTAATCTATCAGAAGTTAAGAGAGCTGATACGCTCCACTGGTTCGCTGCTCTAGGAGAGCCAAGTAACAAGTAAACGGAGATACAGATTTGTGGAAGGAAAAGCTCTATTACCATCCTTTACGAATGCAAGAGACTTTGCAGAGCACAGCTGTTGAAGATATCACACAGGGAGAAGGAAAGTCCTCAATATAGACAGATCCCAAACAATGTAGGGCTTTCCAGGTCACAACCAACACCCTGAAGCTCGCAGGCTATCTGTATGCAGCTGGAACCAGCTCTCAGCGTGAAGCTGTGCTTTATAAGAGGGCTGCCTCGTTCGGCACTTCTCACTTCAGCCTCTGAATAGTCTCAAGGAGCAGCCCCATGCAGAGAACATTAAAGTAGTCCTGTCTTTTGATAACGACAACTATCATGAAAAGTTGTTTTTCACACTAACTCCCTGGTACATAATCTAAAACCTAACTCCTGTTTTGTGGTGGTTTTGTTTGAGTATTTACTCCTGTGGACTGATTAGCCAGCCCTGCTCTAAGCTCAATACTTCTGACCTCCAAGTTAAGCAACAGGAATTTACTTTTACTCTTTCTCTGTTCTCAGTCAACCACAGCTTTAGATTTTCTTCCTGGATTCAAAAATGAAGTATATGCTTCATTTTTGTTGTTTATTACATCTTTCTGACACTTTATGGAATCCCTGTAGTGTACTGTGATATACCTGCAAAAAGGCCAGTGTTAAAGACACTATGTGAAGAGGAGAGAAAAAAAAAAAGACTCTCATAAAAACTGTCACCCACAACAGCACGTTTCTATGGTAATACAGGACTGCTTTGGGTTGTTATGGTAACTAAACCTTTTAAAAGCAGTAGCATAAAACCAAAGCAAAAAAAATCACAAAAATGGAGCTTCATCACTGCTCTTCCCAATTTTACAAATCATTCTCAGCCTTCCTACCCCACACAAAGACTAGATTGGATGTTACGGTGATCAAAACTCTTTAGGAAGAAAACCACTTGGCTTCATGGCAATGGGTGCGCAGAGCCTTCTTACCCCTCTCTTAGAACCAAGGACTAAAAGCGCTGGTCCACAAGAAGAACTTTTGCACCGTAGAGCAAAACAAATAAAGAAGTGATAACAACGACAGCAGGACTAATTGCTGACTGCAGCCAAGTGTGGATGATATCTGCACTACCCATCTCGCAGGAGGGAGAGGACAAAATTTCACTGAATTAAATGCTGGGTTAGGTCCTTAATGCTACTGAGTATTTCATTACTTCCTTGGCAAGTTTTTTCTTATAGTCAGATACAGAAATTTACTGTGATATAGGGCGGTTTTAGCTAATCTCAGATAGGTTTCAAGATAAAGAATCTTTACTAACTTGGGATGTGTTGCCACTTCTCCCTTTTCCTATTCTTTTTTTCCTGTATATTCACTCCTGCTTTCCGTCTCCACACTGTTTTCTCATTTGCTTACCAGTTATGTCCACTTCCTATTATTATGTTTGAAAGAATTATATGATCATGAGAACGGAACTGACAGTGTGAAAACATCTTCTTCTAATTCTGCCGAGATGCCTCAAAACTCATACCCCAGCAGCGTGTCCCTTTGCTGCCCTGCTTATGCACTTCAGCCTTCATGCACGTCACACTGCTGAGGTCACCCAACTCTTTTTACTTGTGACCCATATCAGGGGTCTAGGGTTGAAAGGACAGCATATTTAAAGATTGCTCGTCCATCTTTTTTTAGTTAGCCTATAAAAGAAGTTGTAAGTTCAAAGCAGAAATGTTTATGTAAATCAGGGAATATAGGAACTAGACTTCTTTACTGATGTTAAGTCATCCTGTTCACTCCAATGTTTTATAGAGCTAGCTTATACCAGTTTATATGTGCTCTCTCAGGATTTTAGGACACCAGTGTAACAATATTCAGATCATCATTTCTTAGTAGTATGGGAAAGTGCCTGAATGTCCAAATACTGTAAAAATTGGTGCCAATATGACTCTGAAGCAGGTTGGCAAAAAGCCTGTAGACAGCCCTACAGAATGCCACTTGGCACCTGCAATAATCGTATCCTGAAGCATGCAGGAAGGAAATACTATTACTGTCTATTAAACATAACATGTGCAGGAAGACATGGTAATACCATAAATTAATGAAGTTCATGAGATTCTGAGCCAGTTTTAGAGGCGATGTGCATTTCAGTAAGTTGCTGTGAGCATAAACTGGCAGACATTTTGTGTTGATGACAGAAGAGTGGTAGCATCGAGTGAGCCAAGGACAACTTTATGAGAAAAAGTATGATGGCTCACTTCACCGTAGGGCTTCTCTTGGTGTGTCAGAACAGCACTTATTTGACAGCTCTCCTAGTCCCTAAGCAGATAGAAAACAACACCATATCCCCAAACACGGACGTAAGTAGCTTCAGGGTCACTTAGTTGTGCCAGTAGTTAATGGCTCTCAAGAAGCTGTTCTGCTGGCATGTTCAGTCCCAGTTCTGCAATGAACCCCAGAATCATGAGAACCAGAAGCAGCTGACACAGGGCTCCTCTTATATCCAAGCAGGAAGAGCATCAGCTTAGATCTTGAGACCCTTTTAAGTATTCAGGCGGTGCAAAGGAAACATGAATTGGCCTGGTCTTCACCAGAAAATGTCGAATGTGCATCTCTTACTGACATGAACTTGTACACCATTTATGGTAGATATGAATTTTGCCTTTCAGGTCCAAATTGTTTTCAGGACCAGCCCTTGTGCAACGGAGGGTGTTACAGATCACCATACTTGACACTTAAGCCCAAATTATGAACTCCGTTGTGACTAAATGCAGGAAATAAAATAAAAATACTGAAAAGTTGTGGACACACTTGGTCCCTGAGTTCTACTTCATGTTTATCGATCACCTTTTGGTATATACCTGGAAGGGCTAGGACAAGAAACTTTTTGTTGTTAGCAGTGTCTCAAAACACAAAAAGGATTTACCTTGAGGAAGAAGTCAGAGGGAGAAAAGCTCCTTTGTTTAATTGAACTGCTTGGCCCATGCTGAATGCAAGCTAGACACTACTGCAAAGAACATGGAGAAGAGCAAGCTTGACATTTAAGTAAAACAAAGGAACTTGGGAGATGCACAGTGAAGCGGGCCATTACAGACATATCTAATTCTTTCTTTTAGCTTGAGGGTTAAAATAAGGGGTTCAAACACCTCTGATTCTCTAGATTGCTTGGAAAAAGGAAACCTGTGAGGTTTCTACTATTTCCACAAAATTGGACTGATTATTGATTTTGTTTACATGTCTAACTTTTAGTTCATGCAGCTCTCCCCGGTTTTTGCTCACGGTGCATTTGTACACAGCCTTAGTGCAGTTGTGTAATAAATTAGTATAATTTTGTACACTCTTTTCCCTCTTCCCTGGGAACAGGGAAGCAATACCATGCACTCACCCTGCTGATGGGACAATCATATCATTGGCCTCTGGGCAATACATTCTACCTTCTGGCTTGAGCCTGTGAAACAGATATTCCCTACGCCACTTTACCCAATGCAAATCCATGTGCTGCCAAGGACAGTATTACAGACTTAATTTGCGGCATGAAATCAAAAAGGTGAAACCTCGGACAAGAGCTTTGTAATTGGAAATGGGGCCTTAGGTCCTCAAAAATACGGATCACTAATGCAGAACAAGGTAGGCTCACAGAATATGCCTGGTTCAGAGAGGAAGGAACAGAATATCAAGTTATTACGATGCATGTCACAGAGAACTGTGAAAAGCATATGTGCTTGATAGATTGCACGTGATTAGAATGAGGGCTTTAGGCACGGAAACCTCTCTATTAAATATCATTCTTTCTTTAGTCCTAGTAATATAACTATCAAACCTCAGAGTAAACTTTATTTGTTAGGTGAATGACCCATGTGTCTCATCTGCTTGGCTTTTTCACACACGCAGAGGTGTGTGAATCATCATTACACATTATTAATTGGAATGATGGACAGGTTGCCACTCCCTCCGTGTTCACTGCCTGCTCACACACTTGTTCTGCTTTATTGTCACCTGCGTAATGCAGACTGACTGGCCAGAGTGATTAGTGCACAGATTTAATTTGTGTGCTCCGCTCAAGAAGACTGGCAGACATGCGGGTTTGAGGATTTTTTAGTCCTCTAAAAAAAATACAATTAATCAAGTTGTGAGTTGACAGGACAGGGGTACTGAATGTATCTGAGGGGGAGCATGTCTATAATTGCACAAGGTGAACAGATTGCAGGAGAAAATGATCAACCCCAAACATTTATTGGTGGACAGCAACTTCTGACTGAATTCCCCTTTTTAGTTGTGATCGGGGGTTATTATTTTCCTCCTCAGTTTGCTCCCACCCTCTGCTCTCATAGGTTTTCATTTCAGCACAGTCTACTGGCATCCCGCTCCCAGAAATGCACTCTTCCTCTGCCAAGAACAAATACGCAAAGCAGAAATGCTCCTTCGCCCAATGTGTACATTCTGGGAGCTGGATTTTCTAGCTTCTGGAAAGTCACAGCTCCTGCCAGTCAAGGCAGATGGGGATGTGCACTTTGCTCCTCTGATGCCACACTCTGCCCAGATTTCTCTCACTAAATATTTGCAAGGCAATTTAAAGAGCTCTAGGTCCACTCTCCATGGTTGGAGTACTTGAGATTAATAGAATTAAAGTCTCTCTAAATCCTGAAGAAAGAGCTCAGGGGAGACAAAATCTGTTTTTTCTTTAACACCACGTGAGTCACAGAATGTTTAGTTTGGGTGTTTGATACATCACAGCATCTAAGCCAAAAAGACAGCTGTAGAATGAGTGGCAGGTTAACAAAGACTGGAGAAAAATAATGCAGAAAAAGCACAAAAGATTGATGTTGAGAAGGTAGAACAAAGTCTTCAAAATTTCAGTATTGCCAACAAGATTTTATTACAAATCTTGTAGTATGTGGTGGGTTTTTATTCTGAAAGCTCCAGTTGTGGAATCAAAAGATGACAAAAGAATATCAGCTTTCATTTTGAATTAAAACATTCCCAGCCCCCATGGGAAAAAGCTTGAAAACATGACCAAAGGGTATCCCTTGGAAATCAAAGTGGAAAAATAAAGAACTCAAATCTTTTCTTTTATTTTATTTTAGAATTTCCCCCCACCATGAGTTATACCCAATTTCTATGCACTGTTGGCCTTTCACCTCTAAATATTTCTGCCTGGTGGCAGAAACAGACAAAGAACCATTCAGCTAAAAAAGAACTATAGATGTTTTAGAAACTGCAGCCATTCTATTTTGGCAGCAATTCATAATCAGAATTTTCTGATTATGTCCCTTGTCACATTAAAACCCATAAACTAGAATGCGCACATGCTGATCTATATAATAAACTCTCTCCCCTGGATCTCATTCACTGAGGTCAACTTTCTTACATACTGCCTCCTCAATAAAGGAATACCATAGCAAAGCAAACTGCAATTAGGAGAAAAAAAAAAAGGGAAAAAAAAAAAAAAAAGAGCTTCCAGCCAGTCAGCTTATCTGGCAAGTGTGGAGAGACAGAAGTGTTTTTCCCTAGACCCACAGAATCAGTAAGTCTTTGCTTGATCCCCTCCTAATTAAAATCAGCAAAAATAACCTTCAACCACTGTTACAAACTTCTCTTTTTTTCCAAATATACTAAATCCTTACTTTCTTTGGCTCTTCGCCAAGATAAACTGTAATTCAGTGTTCACTTCCGTGGTTTCTCACATAGTTGATAACAACAGCATCGTGAGACAGAACGGCACAACACACCCCAACATTTCTATCACCTATAGCTAACAAACAGGATTCCTTATCAATGAAGCTTCAAGGCTTCTGCAGCAGAAAAGAAGAAAACACCACGATGTAACAATCGGGAACAGAAAATCTTAAGCAGATAGAGTCTCCACAGGGACCTTTTCAAAGAGAAAATGTATTTCATTTGTGGAATAACCCTAGAATGAGCTAGGTACTGTAGTCCAACCATTAAACACTTATACAAGTCTTTCAGAAACTAACAGATGTTCTTTTTATGAGCAAAGACAAGTGCCATTCGGCCTTTTTAGACACCTATAAAAATTCAGATAATTTTAACCCATTTTAATAGCTGCCTGACAATTTTATTAACGCACTCCGCTACAATGTGATCCTGTTTCCTTCACAAAAAGACTGACTTATATCATGGATTTTTACACACGCTAAGGTGCACGTTGCTAATGCTTTCCTCTTGATTAGTAAAAAAAGAAAACCTATTGTACTGACCAGAAGGAACAGAAAGATCTCTGCAGGATTTAACACAGTGTGTCAGCCCACAGAGATCCCATCTCAAAATGATGTGTGGAAGCTTTAATGATTTACTCAGTGTAAACTGACAGACTGAAGTACAAACCCTGCCCAGAATCAATTCTGTGGCTCAAACCCTGCCTTCAGCCATAGGTGGCAATCAATTTTAAATTTTAATCTTGGCAACAACTGAATATTTTACATCATCACAAGAAGAGCATACCCATAAAAAGTACAGCCTTTGCAGAAGAAGAGCTGAGGTCTGACAGGTATAGTTTATTAAAATGGGGCTTCACTGATAGAGCCAAATTCAGGGAAATTTATACAGCACCTGCTGACTTTGCCTGACTCTCACCGGTGCCATCAGCATCTCACTTTCTGGCACACTAAATTCACACACAAATGAAATGTTATGCATGCATTTGATACTACAATCTTATGCATAATAGTTCTTGTAGGAATATCATTACTAAACCACCTACACAAGATGTTGAATTTTGTGATGGTTGTGATTTTTTTTGTTGTTTGTTTGCTCTTTTTCCTGAAGAAGCTGCAAAAATAGCAAGAACCTAGATTGTTACCTCAGGCGTTCTGCAGAACAATATACCAAAGCAGCACATACTGAGTGTTTGCAAATTTTAAGTTTGGGATTGACTATGTGCCAGTCTTGCTTCAGCTGTGGGCACTTGATCCTGCACCAAAATCGCTGTTGACCTTTTCTGGTATTTATGATGTCGGTATGGATTTTTATCATTGTTTGAGCTCCTGACACAAAGCAAACAGCTTCTATAGCATGTTTTTATTCATGCAGAGTATGAATATGGGAATCTCAGTCTTCCTATCAAGCTTGCCATTTCTCTTTCTTGGATGCTTGGTTAATGGAGGTAGGTGATTCTGCCTCATTGCCTTCATCAGCTTTCCAAAGAAGAGTCACTTCCACAGATGTAACTGTAGAATATAAGCACTAATTGTAGCTTATATTCTCTGGATGACTTAATCTACAAGAGAGTTATTTGAAATACATTAGTTATGTACTATCCAGTCTCTATCGTTTAAAAGTACTTAAAATATTCATCGTTATCAACTAGCTGGATTGTGAGACTTACACATAGCAGTAGGACATCACCGGTCAATATAGCCTCTGAGTTAGGACATATACTGAGAAATACTATAGTGCCCTTATATGTGGCACTCAACTTAATACAGAGTCGCCCAACACTGATCTCCACAGGGATTATTCAGGTTTCATTCGTGGGTCTCAGCTGTGACTCACACATAGTGATAGCCTAAAGGAACCAGGCAGACACAAGAATTGTCACCTGGCACTAGGTAAAGCACAAAGACTCTTCCTATGTAAAGGTACAGCACCCAGCACAAAGAGGCTGTGATCCCAACTGGAACTGCAACCTGTAACACAAATAATTACAATGACTGTAACAGTCAGGTCCCAACTAGCATTTACAATGAATGCTCTTGAGAATCCATATTTAACAAATAGTTGAAGTAAAAAGCTTGGAAAAAGAAACCCACATTTCAATACCAAGAGTTTGAGTGAGCAAGGATAGTAAAACAATTAGCTGATGTGGCCTTTAAAAGAACTTTAAGATCGATGGCAGAGAGCATAGCTTTGGACTGGTTCTTTTCTCAGAAGAATTCACACAATTTCTGCAATAAAAGCATATTGGTTACACTAATCCTTGCTGTCTGAAACACTTTGCAGCGCTTCATCCAAGAATGCATATGATCTACAGTCCTATTCTTCTGCCCTTAGGCTAGATTGCTTTCTCAAGTTTAGAACTGTCAAAATCTAGTGAAAGATGAATAGAAAACATAATCAGTGTCAACTGAGTCACAGAAAACATGTATGACAGGTTATCTTCACCAGACTGGCTGCAGACTCACACCTTTGAAGTCAATATTTTGGAGGTATACATCTGTCTTAGAGAAACAGACTGCTTATCTTTGGGACAGCAAAAAAGAATGAGGCTAAAGCAGAAATGTCCAAATCCTAGCGGAGTAGGTAAATCTTGAAATTTAAGTTACTGGTTCCCAAAGACATATTTATGCATAGAGACTGAAGCTTGCATATAAAAGGAATAATAATTATACAACCCACAGTAACCGCTAAGAGACATTTTTAAATGTTACATACTTGAGAGACACTGTTTCAAGCTACTGAAGAGAGGTGTGAATTTCTCCCAAAGCCTAAGGTTGCCACTTCAAAGAAGAGATTTTAAATAAAATCACGTATGTACAGCCCTAATTTGTGCACTCAGTTACAGAATAGTTGGATCATTTATTGTAAGGGCGTATGCAAAGAGCTTATCAGAAAAGGGCAGAAGAGCAATAATTTACAAAGGAATCCTACTCTCTTTTTTCCATCTACAGAGCGAATGTAATAGTAGCTTTACCACCTAAAATATTAAGTCGCTATGTAAGGGTCTGATCTTTTCAGCAACTCTTAAGATGACAGGAAGAAGAACCTTTGCAGAACAAGGATACTGGGTTTTGCAGGTGCTATTTAAAACATACTGTGGGCCTTTCTACACAGCAAATTGGACCTGGTTAAATTGCAAGACAATCCTAAATCTGAGTTTTTTTCCAAGTGTGGTGTCCTAGAAAAAAAGAATCTGAGCTACTGGTCTCTCTTTGTCACTATTTATGTTGGGAAGAAAAGTCTTCCTGGGCACAGAAAGAACCGCAGACTCTAGGACCTTCTCTATCTTTATTTGTGTGGCTGTAAATTGGAAGACGCTGTGCTGGACTGTCTTATCAGTTGTCCTGCAGCAACCAGCAGAAGGAAGCTCTTGCCTTTTCTTTCTTCTATTTGCTGAAACAACATCCTGCTGCAAGCAGGTTTATAACGGCTACTTCTAGCAAAAAATTGGCTGTTTGAACATTTCTCTAAAGCTGCCCTCCAAGCTGGGGTTGGGTATAGTGTCAGGTTCCTTTGGAGAGTAGAACTTCCCTTCACAGGAGTTTTATTTCTCTTCTATTTAATTAATATTTCAACAAACACATTAGACTGTCCCAGAGAAATCTTCATAAACTTACTTGGGACTTCTGAGGGAGTAACAAGGGGATGAAAACATTAGTTTAAAACCGATCTTTTAGAGGAATATTTGGGGCTAATAACAAGAGACATCCTTTGAATCTTTTGTAATGCTGGCAAGAAAAAGACACTGAGGACAAACTGAGAATCACTGTATGATTTAAACCAATCTTTTACAAAGCAGTGAAAGAACAACAGTATCTTTCCAACTTGCCCTTGCTTTCCAGGATGATCCATTTCCATTGAGTATTTGCCTAATAGGACTGCGTCCTTTGATACATGCTAGAGAACAAGCTTGTCCTTGGAAACTTTCGTTTCCCTCTCCTCCACAACATTTAGGATCGCTACTTCGGGCATTCGTGCCTTTCAAAGCCCCCTCCCACCCTGCTTAACTCCTGGGGCTATGGGATTGTGCCATTAATTCTTTCTTTGTGCATGACCATCTGGGAGATAAGCAGATGTAGACACTGACCAATTTATTGTCAGGATTTAAAAATTGTGGAGAAGCAGGTGGTCAGCCGGAATTAAAAAGGGACCGGACAACTTACAAAATCATACATTTGGGAGTTGTGATACATATGTTATGACGGCTGGCAGTAGCACAGGAATTCTTTCTCCATGTCTAAGTTAGAGCTTTTCACAGCTCTAATCAGCTGAACAACATTGCCTAGGTGTATGGAGACTACCTTACACCAACTTTTTTACTTCTAGTAATTACCCTTCTCCATATTTCCATATTTTCTGTCTGTACTTTTTCCAATCTTAGGCCTGCCTCTGCTCCATATTCCTTTCTTGACAAGCTTTTTTATGCTTGGTTTCATTCCCCTCTAAAAAGCAAGGGACCTTCATTGAAACTATGGCAGAAAATATAAGAAGGAGATGATCCCCCTAATTGTCTCAATTCAGATTTTGCCGATTTTGACCATGCCGTGCTTTATGCCCAAGTTCAGTTTATACACATTTCTTTACCTGCTTCATCATGCTAATACACCATATTCAGTAAAATATTACTATTAATGGGACAGTATCACACAGTGAGACAGTACAATAGCACCGCATTACTCCCTATGCATACATTTATGTAAATTATGGCTATCAAGGTATATGTTTATATGAAACTCAAGGTTCAGCGTAAGGAAAGGCTTAGTGAAGAGGTTTGAACAATACCTGAAGAGGATGAAATCTCTATCTTCCTTAACGAAGCAAGTGTGTGAATAGTTCAGTTAAGTATGTAGGTCATCGCTTCTGGCCTGCTAAAGGGACATCAGTATATCCAGAGAAGGGAAAGGAACCAAATGCAGTGAAAAGCAAGTACTAGCACCCAGTCCTTCACCGTAGAGCTCAAGATAATAGCTCCTGCCAGTTTGCTGGGTACTGGGAAAGACAAAGAGGCCTTGTGTATTTCAGCATGGGATAAGTACCGTAAATGCGCTCTTTTTTTTCTGTCACCTTTCTAACATAGTGGTTTATTTTGGCTTCTGTAAATAAATGGACCCATTTGCTTAGGCTGACTTTGCTTGAGGTGATTTTAAGAGAGCTGATGATATGCATCAAGGCTACACTTTTACGGGGCTGTAAACCTTCAAACCAGGATACAGCAATGCCTCTGCACTTACCAGCACTCCAATATATATTCTAAGGGCAAGAGAAGAACAATAGATCACATCTCTGACTCTGAAAAGCTGGCAACACTGGAGCCTGGGACAATTAAATGGTTTTAGCAGTGTGTTAGCCAGGAAAGTACTCTGGTTTGTGACAGGACAGTGGGGAACTTTTTAATGATCATCTCCTCACACGGTAACTCTGAAAGTGTCCTTTCTTTGTCAAACTATCAAGGAGGTTTTCAAGGAACTGTGGAAAATAGATAGAAGTAGAGAAAACTACTTTAGGTGGATACTTCAAATCCAGAATCCTTTATCAACTCATTAAGAGGAACAAGCAGTAACTCATTTCTATTCACATGTAGAAATTTGCCCCCTTCATGCTCCTCCTCCGTCCAAATATGATCCTAACTTCATTTATTTTCAGTGGAAAAGTTATACCGAAAGTAATAATTAGGTTTTATTAATAAAAAGTAATATAAAACAAGTTCTTCCAACTATTGAATACCAACAGGTGCCTGAATGGTAGGTCACGACAGCATCCTCATAATTCTTTATCATCTACTGTAGTGTCAAGATCTCACCTTTCCCAAATAATTCGACGAATAAAACAAACTACATAGATAATCAGTGCTGTCAATCATTCTATACGGAACATTGTTGAGGAAAGAGCTCACAAATAGAACAATTATATTCAAACACCAAAGAACGAAAGAGTG
The DNA here is from genome assembly GCF_963924245.1 of Chroicocephalus ridibundus. NCBI lineage: Eukaryota > Metazoa > Chordata > Aves > Charadriiformes > Laridae > Chroicocephalus > Chroicocephalus ridibundus. The sequence continues at coordinate 162,013,224 of NC_086284.1, forward strand.
AAAACATTTAACAAATCTCAGATAGCCCTTTTACCCCCATTGTACTGTTTGCTTTACCGTTCTCCCTCCCCACAAATAAAGACAGTAAAAAAATCATTAGAATACCTTTGAACTTGTGAAAGACGGCCCATAGCTCAGCAATGTCAGTGGCAAATGTTATGTCTGTGTCGAGGACAATGACTCGCTCAAGATTGGAAGGTAGAGTCTTAGTCAGAACCAACTTCATCAGCCCGTAAATCCCAGAGTAGTGTTTGTTGGGGATCCAAGACACTTCCGACTGACAGGAGATGGGAAGTGGGAAAGAGGAAGAAAAAAAAAAAAAATCTTCATTAGAGAGAGAAACTCTTCCTGACGCTAATTTCTTATAGTAGTGTAAGATCTCTGAGTACCAGCAATACAACACCATAAAATGCCAGGTGGAAACAGTCATCTAAAATCCTGCTTTAAAATTAACTTCAGAAGCTCTGAAATTTGCAAAGTTTCTGAAAGCTTGAAAAAAAAATTCTTTGAGGTAACCGCTTTACACAATATAATTAAAATTAGTTAAGCCTTTCCAACTTGGTACAATCCACTCTGAGACATCCATGTATCCTGATAAAATTGAAATATATTTTTAATCCAAAACTTCAGGTGTACTGCAGATTGCTTTCATTTTCAAATAAAACAAAATCTTTTGTGTTTGCCGTTCCTGGAATTTTCTGACTCTGAAGTAGAAATAACAAACGTAATTTTTTTCCTCTTATTTCTTATGGATTTGAAGGTCAGAATTGCAAAAGGCCAGTCATTGGGAACAACGGGCCAAAAAATTGCAAAAAATTTGTTTCTTAGAAACTGAAATTTTCCTGAAGCCTTACATCTTTAGCTTAAAAGGAGTGACATCACAGACATGCCCAAAAGTGGAGAAAGTGGGAGAACATTTTTTAGCCACAATTTTTTTGTTTGTTATATATTGAAGAGCAAACCCAAACATTTACATTTCTTCAGTAAGGGCTAACCAAAACGTTTCTACAGCTTCTAAAATCTGTTGGGAGACAAAACTCAATATTTCATTGTGCTACTGGCACTAGCATGTCCCATGTGCTAAGTTTCATTTTTTTTTTATGTGAGACTCAAGTCCTCAAATATCAAAAGTCACTGCTGAAAGTGGGATACAGAAGTTTTAAAAGAATTCCTATTGCCCTCTTTGAAACTCCTTTTGTTTAATGCTTTAAAGGGCATGCACTACAATCCCCAGATTTTAAGTTTTCCCCTAAGCTATGCTCCCATTAACTTCAATTAGTATTTTGTCTATCAGGGACCTCAGTGAGACAGATTTCAGGATTTGGCATGGCATGTTATACTTCGGAGAAAGTAGGCAGAAACTAAGTGCGTTCATAAAACTGAGAATATTTATTCTGTTGTTTAACTGTCTCATATCTATTCACCAACATTGTAAAGTTTATTAGGTGAAACAGCTTTTGCACAGAAGAGCTCATTTCCTCCAAAATCCTTCAAGAAAAGCTTCCTATAATAGAGTGGGTTCCTAAACTTTAGTTGGAAGTTGGAAGAGTGGCTGAAGAAAGGCTAATAATAGCTGCTTAGACTGCATTTCTTTTTGAATACAAAGGTACAAGGCCACTGCCAATGTCAGCTGACCTGCGCTTTTCCCTTTAAAATGGCACAAAATTTTCTCCTGTATTCTCAGGGTTCCTGTACCAGTACAGAGCTTTCCCTCACTGCTAAGTTCCTTAAAAAGACTGAGGGTACTAGAGCAAACCTCTAAGGAGAAAGGCGGGAAAAGCAGGTTATCTTAAAACAAACCCAAAACAGAAAGGGCAAACTGAAGTGTGAAGGGTTTTTTGTTGTTTGGGTTTTTTTTTAAGGTATCTCATCCTGACAATCCATTTGTACGTTCCCTTGTCTGTGAATATAATTCATACGTAATCACTTGCATATAAAATCTGGCTGGCATTGTCACCTACACACGTATATGTATCATGTACTTGTGCTTTCTATAGCATTTGCACTGTATAATGCCAGAAGCAGCACAAGCAAAGAATTCTAGGACACTGGTATGGACACTATGAAAGCAATTAGAGAGTGAAGTAATACACAGTGTGGTTTAATTTATGAGTCTAAAGAGGCATCATTCTTTTTTCATTCTTTCTTGCTTGATCTCTCCGTAATTTGTGTAGTGTTTAGAAGAGAAATCTAGTTTCTGTCTCCCAGATATATGCCAATATTAAGACTCTAGTTATATAAAAATGAACCTCAGTGTCCCCCACAAATGTCTTTTGTGTGTGTAAGAGAGATAATTTCAAATCCACACCCTCAAAGCCCTAGTTACTTGTGGTCCTAGCTCTCTCCACGTGATGACCCTAGGAACGTACCATCATATCAACGTGTCAGCAAAGCAGTATTTACCCTGCTTCCCCAAACTCTGTTATCATTCTGAATCTGCCACTTGACATCCTTGTGCTAGACCAGCCACAGAGATCAGCTCTCTAGTCATACTGACATGGTAAGAGTTAAAGTAATTTTACAAGACTTAAACTTGCTTTAATTATTATCCATCCCTATGTTATTCATTTTGGATGGCATGTCCTTCATTTAATTAGTCCAAATGCAATATTGCTCCAGAATAACTACTAACATACTTATGCAATAAGGGGCTCAGATGTTGCATGGATAGCCTGAGACAAGCAGGGAAGATAAAAGGTGCCTGGAAAAGTAAGAGTCACCTTCAAGGAGCCATTACTTTCTTTGCTCTCAGGATCCCCAATATCTAACACCACTGCCGTGTATCACTGCAGAGAGGAGATCCTTGCCTGGCTGTTCCTTCCGATCTGGCACACCGAAGCCAAAAGCCTGCCATCCTGAAGCCTGGTGTCTGAAAGACCGCTACTGAAAATTAAAGTAGTAGTCCCTATTCCAAATGGTCCATCACAGCTGGCTAGCGTGTGTTTGATTTGAGCGTATGTTGAAGCTTGAACTGTTAATCTGAAGCTTTCTCTCCTCTGATGCAGTGATGACCGAGACCTAAACAGGGGTCCTAATTAGTCCCCAGTATAATTTCTTCACAGCTTTGCTATTCGTGACCAATGTAACCATTCCAAAGTCATGCCAAGGAAAACTCCTTACGCTACACAACAGCACTGTGAAGACACACTCCCTCTATATAGAGACTCAATCTCTCTATTGCAGATAGTCTTACTAAAAGAAATATAAGAACACTATGGTTGAATAGGTGCTTAGTAGTTAAGAAACGCCAGTTTGAGATAATTATGGTGGCCTCAGCACAAACTCTTGCAAAATTCTGCAACCTCCAAGCTGCCTACTTTGATATAACTGGTAACATTTAGCCATTTCATTTATCTAAATACTGTCTAAATATTTTCTGTAAGTCTCAATACATTTTTTTCTCTAGCATAGTTAAAATGGCCCATATATGGAACGTCTGTGAATCATTTGATTTACAAGCTAGAGCAGAGTTGCCTTCAGAGAACAAATATTCCTAGAAGATATGGCAGGAAGAGAAAAAAATAGAGTTAGTAAAAGAGGAAAGTGAAACAAAATAGTGTGACATACTTTGCCATTTGTCTAATACTCCATTCAGCAGAAATAGCACACCTCAGATCTCTAGCTCTCAAGATCTGGATTTTTGTTCATGAGAGGAGAGTAAAGAAAGGCATTTAGCTATTGCTGACAGATTCTTTTAAGTAAGCTAAGTGAAATAATACCTTCTCACTAAAGATCTTTCATCAGAACCTTCTTTATTCTTCCCATAATTGAAGACTGAAAATGCGCTAAATTATCTAAATTATTTGGTGCTTCTGGCTATGAATATAGAAATTACGTGCCCATGAGTCCACACGCTGTACACAACTGATCACTCTGGTAAATGCCAGAGAAGTGGGAGCAAGAGTCTCCATGTCCAGTGATATTTTACCAGAGAGTTGTCTTCCTGACTATGCTCTGACTACCTCTGGGAAAGGCTGTGGCTGTACACAGCCTAACTCAGCTTTCTCACGGTTCCTACCACTGTATAAATGTTCACCAGCGTTAGCAGAAGTCCACCTTTTAAGAAGAAAAGTCTAATACAGACATACAGCTTAAAATCAAGCTTCCCTGTTTCTATGATGGAGAGAGGGAAAAACAGTGGCACCTTCTCTGTTTGTGAATGAATTGCATAGTGACTATTTCCCCAAGTCGTTAGGTATTTCTACTCTTAAAAACACTTGAGTCTGTTTCCCACACATTGAGATCAAAAAGCACAACTCTTCTCCCAAGTCATCACAAATACATTCAGCCAGACTTCTACTCTTATACTGTACTTCTTTAGGGAATTGTAGCGATTATTTTTCTTCCCTAAGTAGGCTACTCCCCCCTCCCTCCAAACAGGGGATGGGGGGAAATTTGCCCAGCTGAATACTGATTGCTCTGTAGCTGTGAGTGAAATCTGTATATGGGCAGGTATCTTGAGCCTCTTTAAAAGGGATGGACATTGGTCTTGTAGACTTAGCAGAGTGCAAAATGAAACACGAAAAAACCCATGAACAGAATGACAGCGGGAACAGTGACCAACAGGAAAGGACACATTGGTGGCCCATGTTCAGCCTGGTTTCCACCAGGACCACCAGGTCCTTTTCTGCCAAGCTGCTCTCCAGCTGTGTGGCCCCAAGCATATACTGGTGCACGGGTTAGTTCCCAGGTGCAAGACTTAGCACTTCTCCTTGTTGAACTTCATGAGGTTCCTGTCAGACCCTCTTGCCTGTTAAATAGTATTTTTTCCATTTTCTTAACAGAGTTCCTCACTGTCCCACAGAATATATAGCACTGTAGCACCCCCCGAGCTACAAAAAGTGCTTCCTGTTCAGCATGGTAAGATGAGGGAAGTTTGGCTGATGAAGTGTTTTCCCTGTCCTTAAACACTTTACACTGGAAAAATGCAACCTTCAATACTGTATTGATTTTCTCACTACATTCACTGCATCTTCCTAGATATGCTTGGAGAAAAAAAATCAATCATAATAATCCTCACCTATGACATGATATCCCCATCCCCAGTCCAAATAAAAGACACCCTTTCTGCTCAGCTGACTTCGCAAAAGCACCGCTAAGGCCAGTATCTTGCAAGAGCCTGAAGATCAGACTGGCTGGGTTGATGCACCAGGCTGAGAAACAGCAAGCCTGGATGCAGAAGGTGCCACTTGCATGCACCCCTCTCAGAGGTGGGATAATAAATGGCATCAGATAGACCCAGATCCCATTGCCACACAGACTTAATGGCTGCAGATTCACTGCGGTGGGGAAACAGCCAGCAGCAAATAGCAGGAGTCAGAAATCAGAAAAGGCTGGGGGAAAGTTGAAAAGGCAGTCTGTAAGTAATTCCGTTCCCCCAGAGCTTTCATGGCAGGTTTTGCTATTGAAAATATCAGGTATCTAGAATATACTGATTGAAATAAAGAGAAATGTGAATTAAGCTTTCTAATGAATGACTTGATGGAAACCTGGATTCCCAAAAGTATTCAGCATCTACTTGCATCTATGTTGTCAACTTCAACATAGGCACCGTCTTCCTGAAGATTATATCAGTCAGGTGATAAGCAAATTTCAGATCTTAAAAAAAGGCAACAAAAAAAAAACCCAAACAAAAAAAGCAAAACAACCCAAAACTTCCAGGTCACAGTACAATCAGAAAGAGTGGTTTGTATCTGCACAAATTGTATCTGAATCGTTCTGAATTATACCTGACACTGATCTGAAAACCAGTGCAATCTACATGGTGCAAGAACTTGCAGCTGGAGGGATCTCTGTCAAGGAAGACCATCCAAACACTTTGGCAGCTGCTGGCTTCAGGCAGCCCTTACAAATGGCCCAGGCACGGGAAACAGCCCTGGAAATTCTGACGTGTGAATTAGATAACAATAAAAATTATTATTTCCTCAGATTGGATGAATAACTTCCTAGATGCAGTTGATAACTTGTTTTCACAGCTTTTTAATTACTTGTTTAGTGCTCTGCTGCTTCTATGAACACTAGAAGTAGCAAGGTAATATTTTTTTAAAATCATGTGACCTTTATTTAAGACAAAGCTAGTAGAACTGGGGTTTTCATGTCGCTTCTAAACTGGAGGAAAATACTGTCACCATTTTAATGACAATCACATTACCAAGTTTTTCTGCAACATAAAGCATAAAAAGAGGGAGAAAACAATATTGTATTGCTAGCACAGGACAGGAACTTTTCTTGATGCACAGTTTTTCTCATCACTGTTTTTCAATTTCACACAGGCAGAACTTCATCCTCCTGTGAATTTTTGTCATACCTTTTCTCACATTCATGAAAATTCAGTCACAATTCCAGCAACTCTAGCACAGATCAGAGTTATTTTCAGGATAATCTTTCCCATCTCACATTGACCATATCTCACAATATCTAAAGTCTTTTTAGGGACATCTAGCTGATCCCCTTTCTCACTCTCTTGCTTCCAAGAGAGAAAAATTAACATCTTGTTTCTGAGATTGGGTTAACCGAATCATTGAGAAAGGAGATGGGAACAGCAGGTTAACGTTTAAATATGTATAACATTCCTGCCTGTCTTTAGCACCCTGTATTTCTTTTTTGCAGATAATAATAAAAAAAAAAGAATCAAAAGAGAGAGAGACCAATTCTGAGTAATTCTGAGTGACCAAAGAGCCTGGGAGGAACAAGGTGACTGTTACCTGTAATAGTTTCTTCAGGAGGAATGCCAAAAGGAATCTCCTTGCATCTCACCTTCGGAAAATCACTGCCTTTGCTCCACCCTTGTCAGATATCCAGCAAACATTAACAGAAGAGCCTTATTTAAACGAAAATAGACTCTTCTGTTAATGTTTGCTGGATAACTTGTAACTTCAACCTTGAATTTAATTTTTTCCTGGGTGATTCACAGACTTGGATTATACTGATATTCCCCCCCATAACAGGTCCTTACTAGTTATATGAATGGTTGTCAAGGAAACCAGGAATCCAGCAAAGCTGGGGAACTTTTCTAGATTCAGAATTTCTGGTGCCTGAGTACTTAAAAAAAAAAAATAATAATAATTCACACTGAGAAACAACTGTAAGGAGATGGGAATTTATACATTTTTTGCTAAAATTATATTTCAGCTGGCCTTTGCTGCTGTTGTTCTTACTCATCATTGAAGCACTGGTGACTTTAATAGAATTCTGCCTCATCTCTTGCTTTATGAACAGATGATATCTTCCACACATACATGCAACAAGTCTGGGTACAAATAGCAGCGAGCAAAAAGGTTGAGATAGAAATGGATGATTATCTGAACCTCTGGGTCCTGGATAATGTAGAGCAAATGCAGAAACCATGGAGCAAGCCACAACTGGAAAGGAAGATTAGATATTAAAAAGGCAGAACAAACAAAATCAGCATCAGCATACAGCAAAGGAGAATAACTGCAAATTAATTCTACTCTCTGTAGCAAAGTCTGTAACATAGTCTGACTGATGCTGATGCTTGGTTTTCTTTTTTTCCCCCTTCTTTCTTTCCAAATCTCTCACCAATACACACATATACACAAAGGGCAGACAAGTGGGAAAAACCTGATTTAAGAATGCTTCTTCAAAACAACTTCCTTAATAACAAAATTAACTGAGGGTGCCAAGAGTTAAGCCGTGCTCCGTGATTGGAACCAATGTGCTTTATACGGATGAAACTGCAGACTGTTACATAAAGTTGTTTTGTTTTTTTTTCTCTGCCATTTAGGTAACAGGATATTCAGCCATACAGCTTCTTCAGAAAGGAAATGACCAAATTCACCTCCTGAGATCTTTGAGGATTATCTCCCTCCTTTTAGGTCTTTGGCTGGCTTTCCTCCACAAGGTTTCCATTCCTCCCCCCTTCCTTAGCCCCACCAAACTCAAATGGTCAGTTTCCGTTTCAGTCCAAGTTCTTTTATTTACTCTCATCTGAGACATTCTTAATTTTCTCCAGTGTTTCTTGATATCTCCAAAATGCAGAATGCCCTCTTTTGTTTTTCGCTATTCATTTGTGCAAGAAGAGAAAAGCCTGGCCAGTCCCAGTTACTGCTGTTTCTTGTTCCTTTGGGGCCTTTGGCCTCAACGCCAGCAGTTTTTTCAGTGTGTGAGTCAAGGGTGGAGGACCTACAAGAGTCAGAGCATCCTGAGAGAGGTCAGTGAGAATAAACCAAACACCAGCCCCCCAGTTCTACCTCTCCAGCAGAGGCAAAAGTGCAAGTCTTCCCTAAAAGATAAGATAAGGACTTTTTTTTTTAATTCCTGTCAGTGGTTAAGTGAAAAGAGGGACACAAGCTGGACTAGATAAAATGGCAGGAAGCCAGAGCTTTCTGCTGAAAGCTGACTGACAGGTAGGTCTGGCTAGAATTTGGCCAGTGGTCAAAAGCAGCTCATGGGTGCCCTTCTCACTTGACCTGTATGGAAAGATAAGAAAGATCAATTGCATGCTTTAATTGCTAGTGAACTCAATCAACAAGCTCTTTGTACTAATCCATCAGGGAAGTTACAAATCCATGAAAATATTATCATTGCCAGCTTTTTAATTTTAGTAACTATGCAAATACATGCACATTAGCTGCAGCCATTATATTTTCTGGCAAATTTCCATGCAGCTCTTAGGGTCAAAGTCCAGAGGCATCCAATCTGTATTTTGCACAATGTCAGGGTATTAAACAGGTGTCATCAAGACGCGCTGTCCAGAATAAAAAACAACACCATCTCCTGCATAAACATGTGTTATGTTGGATAGACAAGAGCCTCAGCTCAGTGACAAAAATGTATCTGAAGTGCGATTCTTTTTTTCCCTACCGGATTTTGTGCAAGAGTCCTTTTTTTAAGGATGATGAAAGAAGGTAGCAGAACACTTACAGTGGCTATTATTAACCAAGTAATGCCTGGCAGGAGACTGCAGGTCTAAAATATTAGTTGTCATGTTCAAAAAAAATCCCCAACTAAAACCCAAAAATGTTGAATGAAGGACTTCTCACCCTTTTACAACTGAAAGATCTATTCCTGTTTGTATCCAATACAAAACAGAACAGAATTAACTTCAATGCAACAGCCAGGGTTGCAGAGAAGATGATTTGTGGAAAGGATGTGGGAATGCAGCTTCCACCAGAACTCTGACATCCTAATATAAAGTCAAAACATAGCAAATACAGACAGGAAAAAAGGATTCATTCTTCTATTCAGAAGGAAATCACTAGCTACTATCGGGCATCTCACCAGTAAAATCACCTCTCTCCAGACCTGAACATTTACTGTTTCTACCTTCAGAACAAGAACTGTGAAACTTCAACAGCTGAAAATGCTGCACCAAGAAAGAGGCCATTAATGGGTGGAACACACATCCAGCTGGTGGAATAAATGCCATATCACATACTATTAGTTCTCCTGTTTTCAGCAAAAGCAGAGAATTTGCAGGAAAACAAATCATCCTCCATCCTGCACGGTTGGAGGCCAGGTGAGTGGGAACTTCTTATATTGCAATTATTACTTCAAGAGAACAAAAATTACATGAAGCAGTCTTCTTTTCTCCAATGGTAAGTATTATAATAGATCAAAACTCCTGGAGATGAAAAGCTCCAGGAATACATCTGGGATAAAAAGGATAATAAAGGATAAAATATATTATAATTACGAACAAGCAATACTAACAATAACCTAGTATAAGAAGCACTGAATGCAACGGGGCGGGGGGGGGGGAAGTATTACTTTTTTGTTACTAGAAAGAGAAAAGTTGTCTCTCAAACAATGCAGCACTAACTAGAGAAACAATCTGAAGAAAATAAAGACATTATTGGGAAAGCTGGGCTCCTCCAAAGCAAGAAATATTGAGCTTGATGTTCCTGACACCAGTCTAGCTTCTCGTCTAGGTTCTGGTTAAATATTGGTCAAATACTTCAGATAACAGTGAATTTGCATGAGTGGTGTTTAAAGGAAGTGTCCATGTAGCAGGCATGTACCTCTTACACTTCTTGAACCTTTTGGTGTGAGGGCTAAGGCCACCGGTGTCACCCTAATTCCATGTAATCTTGTATTTTCACCCTAAGGACCATCAGATAAAAATGGAGTCAGAAAGACAGGTGAAGACAGACCTTAAATGGCTGATGAATACAGCTGGAACTATTTTATAAAGGCTTTCAACTGTATCAGCTAAAAACTGTGGAATCCATTCAACTGTGAACGGGGTCAAACCTGAAGTAATGGAACAGTATATGGGAAAATTATCAGGGGATCGAAACACTGCTGAGTTTTCATCTTTGCTGCTGAAAGGGTGAGACATAGACACCATCATCTTACCCTCAAAAAATGAAACTTTTGCAGGATTAAGTCAGTTTGATCTGAAAAGTGATATCTCCACTAATAGAAATGAAATTTCACAATTTAGAAATTCAAATGTTCTCATATCAAGCAGACTCAAAAAGAGGTACCATCAGTGTCATCAAATTAATAACCTTATTATATATCTCCCCTTTGAAGCAGGTACTCAAACTCCAAATCAGCCTGAATGCCCTTACCCAGGAGGCTGAGATGATCTCAGAAGACCTATGAGAGGCGTGACTTCATTTCACTGTGTGCTCGTGCTCAGGCAGACGCACAGCACAGCTTGTGAAAAGTGCTGTGAAAAAGTGTCACACAAAGAGGCGTGCCCTGGTAAGATGAATATCATTTTTCACCACAATAATGACCACTTCAGCCCTAGTCCTTCCAAATACTTTCTGCCCACACTGCCTGCTGGAGTGCTCCGTGGGAAGAAACTCACATCTGAACTACCATGCAACACTACCCTGAATTTCAGTTGCTTCTTAGAAACAAGCAATGCCAAGTACTTCACAAATGATGGATTCTAACAATTCCAGCTCCCTGGTGGTCAATCAAGGATATTTTTGGAGTCCTTCCAGCCTGCTGTCTTTTTTCAGCTTATCAATCAGACATGGAAATATATACACTTCAGTTCTTTGTAAATCTAAAAGCAAAAACTAAACATTTTTTTAAAATGCTCACATCAATACCAATCCTGAATAGGAATGCCTTGAACAGTCACTGCTGTTTTTCTATCAGAAATCAAATGCCCTATGACAAGGAGGTATCTTTATGAGCAAGCGAAAAGCCATTAAGGTCTAAGACCGTAGTCATTATACGTTCTTTGCAGCTTCTTATCTGTTAGTACCAAGAAATTGTGCTGGAACACAGGATGACCATTAACTCTTCCCAGCAAGTACAGGGGATATACAACCTATACCCCTTATGCAGATCAAAGTGTTAAATAATTTCTATATGTCCAGCGTTAGGACAGCAAAATGCTTTAATTTCTCACAGATGGATTATAAAGTTCTGAGAAAGCTGTTGCTGTAATGGGCACATAATGCTGTAAATAGAACAAACAATAGCTGCAGCAGTCAGTTTGAGGCACTGCGTGTTTTTAACTTCTTTTTTTTTTTCCAGGGCACACTGGATAATTTTTGTCAAACTGAATAATTTCTGGAAAATCTCATGTGCAGTAATTCATCTTTTTCTCATTCTCTGCTAAAATAGCCTGCCCTGGAGATGCAGCACACGTTGCTGCAATAAGAGTGATGTTTAAGAAGCTGAATGCCAAGCAGGAATCCTTGCTATTCAAATGTCAGAGTCAGCTACTACGATACAAATGTGGGTGATGGCACTGGAAGGGAGTTGGCTCCTTATTTCTCACTTCACATATGTTACAAAGAACAGCTACCCTGGCTTCCTGGCGGAGGTAGTACATAGTGACTGTGCTGCTTTTCCTTAGCATCAAGAAAAAGGTGGAGCTACAGAGAAGCCCACAACAGTTAGAGGTAGGTTATAAAATTAAGAAAGAACTCCCATGTTTCTAAAGCACCAGCAACAGTGGGAAAGGGGTTTATAAAGGCAGACATGAGGATTTATTTTGGAATAGCCAGTTGTGCAGTAGAAGCACTGCACAATATAGCTCAGTGGGTGGACTGGGACCCTTGGAAAGAGGCCCAGGAAACGCTCCACCTTCTTTCATCACATTGGGCTTCACCCCAGTATACCAAATTCTTACAGTTCCAAATCTCAAATTAACCGACAACACTTGTAAATCCAAGGAAAAATGACACAAAAATCTGCAAAATGCCATTCCACTTTTAGTATCTTGCCTCCCTCCACAGACAAAGTCAGAGGTGAGGCTGCTCCTGAAAGCTAGATGTCACTAAGCAGATGACAACAGCTGGAAGTCAGTAGCGGCACCATGACTCCCATCCTCATGACCAGTTTCTGACCTGCCTCACCAATTTCTACATCACTTCTTTCATCACTGCCTGTTTTGAATAGGCAGAATTTAAGACCCAGTGTGATTTTACACAAAATTACTTTTTTCATATTCTCGGCCTGAATAATAACGGAAAACACATCTATTTTTAATTTGTAATGTTGCATGGATTTTTTTTTCCTGCAGAAGAGGGACAGGGAGGGCAGAGGAAGTACTACTTAGGCTACTCAGTCTGCATGGATAGATTCTGACCACTTCACAAAGGTTCCACTGTGCTGGGGAGTTTGAATTGCTATCTGTTTCTTGGTGGATACTCATTTCCTCCCAAGCAGGCTGAAGGAAAATATCTTGGCTTACAAAACCTGGTCTGTTAATGTCCAGTCATCTGTACTGAAAACCATGGATAAAAGACCCTGTTCTTAGCATGGTAGCATTGTGTCACAACCACAAGTATATTTTATCACCTGAGACTTCACGTCTCTAGTATGCATTATGTTCATTGGCAAATACACAAAATCTCAACTATAATGTGGGAATTCAAGTCTAAAACTAAGCCGTGCAAGTTATGAAAATCTGTACAATGCTTTGATTATAGACTTTGGTTTTCAAAATCTTAAATTTGCATTAGAAAAAAATAATCATTCTTTAAAAGAGAAAGGAAAAGGGCAGGAAGAAACAGCAGTCTATGCCTATTATTTCACTGACATGTTCAGTAGGCCAGTTTATAGAAAGACAAAAGGCTGGTGAAATGAAGGAGCATCATAAGCCCACCGTAACATGTGACAGTATTTGACCAAAACCGCAGTGCTGTAGAAACACTTTAATTGAATACTTACCACTGCGTAAATGAATGTAAACATAAACAGATGCTGTGTTTCACATCCTGTATTGCATTAATAGCAATTAGATCTTGCATATGAAGTGGAAAAGAAAGGAAGGAAAGTAATGTGTGTCTGCTTTATAACTTTGTGTGTCTGCCTCTGAGGCATAGAGTGAACTAGTTCATAAATAAACAATCACGCACTGCCCTTGAACAATATATAACCTGCATGCAGTGCAATGCAAATATAGTCTAACTGTTATAATCCATCATAGCTAGTAGCCAGTCATTAGTCCTGGGAAAATAAATTGTAATGGACGGATGCTTCTGCAACATCCAGTGGAACTGCTTGACCAGGAAGATGGTGGAACACAGGAAAATGCTGGGCAGTTTTGTTTCTCAAGGCTTTATCAACACTGCTGTCACTGTTACCCTCTGCAGTTGATGTGACCAACACTAAGCTGATAATCTGTTCATCAAATATCATTTCACATCTTCCCAACTGTCAATCAGCTTCCTCCCTCCCGCGTTCAGCAGGTGGTATCTGCAGTTCTGTTGGAAGTATTTGTTTGAAGATGGTTCCAAAATTGGTATATGCCACTGTATGACACATAGAGCCCCATCAATGCTACCATTCATTGGAAAAGCTTCCACTGGCAGCAAAAAAATTCATGGCATTTGATTTGCTTTTGGTGTCGTTCCTTGCACAGACAGTTACAAACAAGCATACGTTAAAAAAGCTAACATTATTGGGATATCAGCTTAGGCTAACTCTTGCATGGACAATACAATTTGTCAAACAGGACACTCGGCTGCTGTCTAGATGGTGAAGAGAGTCTCCATGGTAAGGGCCCTTGCAGAGACATCTTAGTTGGATTGTGTGAGACTCCCTAAAACATGGTTCTGTCCAATTTTTATAATCCATCTGGCCTGTGGTCCTACATGACCACTGCAGGACATGCATAATCCATCACTATAGATTATTTTAACCTACATACAAAACATTTTTTGACTATCTTAAGTAGTATAGAAGACTATCCTACATGATCATTTCTACATATGTAGGAACTATTTCTATTGATTGTCTTACCCTTGCACAAGTGATTAATTTTGCAGCAGGAACTGTCTGGAAATTTCTGGGACAACCAGATTCTCCACCCAGGATGTTAATCAACACATTTAAGCATACAAATTGGTCTAGGCACTGCAGGGACTGCCTAGGAAATCTCAAGAACTGTCTGAAATTCCCACTGTGAGAGCTCCTGTAACAATCTGTCAAATACTTCTTGTGCAGATGGCCAGCAGTACAGTCAATCACTTCGTTTCAATTTTGTCTGCTGTCTCAGCCCCTTTCCTCATCTATGCAGATGACTAGCCTGGGAGTTCCTGGACCACCCTGGGAATTAGTAACTTAAGTGCATTGGGAGCACGCACAAGCACATCTCTGAGACCCAGCTACACTACAATTATAATTAAAAAATTAAACTTGATTTTCCTGCTTAAATCTCATAGCCCATGCCCATCTATCTGACCAAATGATGTCAATGTCTGACCTAGTGAACTACCTTCACAGTTCAGATGGAAGTGGTTAAGGAGTGACTCATCTCCTGCTTAAGTAAATGCCTAAAGTTAAGTAATATATATGCCATGCCTTATGCCAGCTTGGTTTTTCTCTCTGGATCACAGAGATTTTGACTAAATGTGCAGACTACATCAACATTTTGGATATGAGATCACTTAAGGCAGCACTGGCAGTGAGATTTGTGGTCTGTTGTTTCATGGAAGAGTAAAAGCTGGAATATTGTTCATATATGCAGCAAAGTATGAAGCTTTTCACGCTTCACTTTCAGGTCAAATGCTCATCTATTGCAAAAAACTATTCACCAACCCTGCCTTAGAGTTCACAGAACAATTGCAGCCCGTTTGTGGGCTGAACTATTTCAAGGACATGGCTCTTCTGCTTTACCACTGATGACGAGACTACATTTATCTGAGCCATCAAGATTCAAAGGCTGAGGGATTTGGGTCTCTTCAGTCTGGAAAAAAGACGTCTGAGGGGGGACCTTATCAACGCTTATAAATACTTAAAGGGTGGGTGTCAGGAACATGGGGCCAGGCTCTTTTCAGTGGTGCCCGGCAACAGGACAAGAGGCAATGGGCACAAACTGGAACATAGGAAGTTCCACCTAAACATGAGGAGGAACTTCTTTACCCTGAGGGTGGCAGAGCACTGGAACAGGCTGCCCAGAGAGGTGGTGGAGTCTCCATCTCTGGAGACATTCAAAACCCACCTGGACGTGTTCCTGTGTAACCTGCTGTAGGTGACCCTGCTCTGGCAGGGGGTTGGACTAGATGATCTCCAGAGGTCCCTTCCAACCCTATGATTCTATGACTATGACTCTATGATTCACCCACAGCAGAGCAGGCAAGTCCTCACTCTACTTGCCGCTTCCCTCAGTTCACTTGATGTTGTCAGCAGTTTGTCAGGCAACATCTGGGAAAACAAACTCGCCTCATCTGTATTCCACACATCACACATACAGTACTGCTTTATCAGCTGCTCCTTCTGCTCTGGGCCAATGCAGATCACAATGGGTTTAATGCCTATACTTCCTTGTGAGCAAACTGATATGAGATTCCATGTTGAATAACAAAGTATAGAAGCTGAGCGGTCACGTTGCACATCTTCAGTAATTAGGTCTGGAGTTTACTCATGTAAGACTGAACTGAAAAAACCCACAGTATCATGCAGCCTGAAATTTGCAAGCCACAGCTGTAATGGGTCTTTAGATCAATGTTTTTCACAGGTGTGTTTTTTTCTTTTATTTAGTGTTCAAAGAAGACAATTTTCAGTTTCCAGTTATTTTGTGGGATGCATTGTTGTAATAGCTACATCTACTGCATCAGGACCAAAGCTGAATAACACGGCCAATGTGATCACATAAAGTGAATCTACATTGCCAAGTAACTTTCCAGTTTGTAGTCACAGCCATATGTGACCACATAAATTTGGAAGAGTTATGTGTGGGCCATACTGAGTAGAACAAGATTGAAGTCTGCAGCTATGGAATGGCTCAATTACTGGCACAGTTATTAGCTGCCCACACTTCAAGGATGCTTATTGCTGATTACTAACTGCATGTAGCAAGTTCAGTTAATGGGAGAGAGTGGCACTGGCAGTACAGTTCACAATCTGAACAGCTTTTAAGTTGAGGGAGAGCTTTTAAGCACAGATCTCCCTTGTGGTTATTGGCAAGGCAATGAGGACACAGGCCAAGTTATGTTGGGGGAGGTCACAAGCACCTTAGTAGAACTGTCTGTTACCATCATCAAACTAGATGTTTAAAAGAAATATACGCTGCAAGCTCCCATCTCAACTGTGTCTGACCCTTTTCCTGGAAATGCTGTTATCTTGGCTCAGCTCCACAGCCAAGTCTCCTCCCCTTTGCCTCATCCCCTATCACGTGCCTCAATATAGACCTCTCCCTGGCCATCCTTTCCAGTGCTCTACCCCTCTTCCAAGCAGGCTGATGTTAGTTTGGCAGCACCCACACCCGGGGAGAGAATGAATGTTCGCTCTTTTTGGTGCACGATGAACATGAACAGATGTGTCACCTTGCACAAGTAAAAGTCGGTCTTCTCTAAAATTTAAAAGGAACATCTGACATGCTTAATTCACAGCAACAAATAAAGTGGATATGCTGGTTTCCTGGCCCTAGAAATTCTGGGATAACCAGAGGTACCTTGTCTGCCCTTTCTGCGATGAAGCATCCAGTTCTCCTCTAAAACCTGAGAGAAAACAACACCTACTGAAGAGCCTTATTTTTTACACCTTCCTTCAGGACACTGGTTACTCTAACTCAAAGCTAAAGAGCATGCATTTTAAGAACTGCAGGATATATTAAGAAACATTGCCAAGTACTTTAGTCTCAAAATTCTGCCTTTTAAAAAATTAATACTCTAGTGGAAGGTGATGACTGAATTCTAAGTAGCTACTTGAAAACAAAAAAGCATCCATACTATTTATGGAGGATCTAACATTATGTGCTCCCTTCCACTGTTTGAGCAGAAGCAGGACTTTTCCCAGGACTTAAGGTATTAAGCTAACATGCCAGCTCCTGCTGCATTAGAAGTAAGAAGCTGGAAGCTCATACTTATCCAAAGGGAAAAAACCAAATATGAAATGAAATGTTTTCTGTAGCAGCTAAAATGTGTTCCAAAATGATGAAACATTGGTGAATGAAAGCTAAGCAGAAAATTCTCAAGCTACTGTTCAGTTTAAACCCTTTTAAGTGTCAACAATTGGTATTGATTACAAGTTTAAATAAGAGCTATGGAGGGTCATTAAAACTGAAACATAGTATATACTGTAACACTGGATTCATAGGTCACTTTAGAAAAAGGCAGGACTTCTAGTAAACATTCCAGCATCAGATCTACGTTTTCATAAGACTGGACAGCCTAATATAGCTCCCAAGAAGAGAGGTGAAACACATGAACCCAAAATAATCATTAAATCCTCTCTGGAGGCTATGTAGGAAACACATGAGATGAGCTCCTACAGCTGTCTGTAAACAGCTCTTCTGTCTTCTTTGCTAAAACTTGCAGGATGATCTGGATATGAGCCAGCATCACACTTGTGTTTTTTTAAACTCCATTTATATTTACAACTCTTTGCTGTCCTTTGGCAGTGTCTGTCACATTCACCTATGCTGAGTACTACTTTATACTGTGTTTTTTGACAACTGAAATCAGGGAAATTGCTTGGTATGCAGTATGATGAGCTCTGAGCAAGAGTGGTGGACCTGTAAAGTTGTATTTATGCATCAATACTTGCATCCAGTAAGAAAGTGGTCCCCAACCTAAAGCTTGTGTGTTACATGCAGGGCAGTGCCATGTTGTTTTAGGTCATCAGCCACATAAAAATTAAAGTTGAGTGAAGATGGAGGGACAAAACAAGACTTTTCTATGTAGCCTCATATCTGCACAGTGTTTTGCCTATAAATCAGCAAGTTGGGGATCACTGAAGTAAGCTCTCTTGGTTATTATTTGCTTAACTAGATTGCACCATACCCCAGTGACCAGAAGGAAAACACTAAGAGGTCTGTCTTGCCCAGCTGAGAGGCTAATTAAGCACTGTAAAATCCTACAATTTGCAGAAAAGCACATGCAGTATAGACACATACAAGATTTACAAGAACAAACCTCCTCCTTGCTATAAAGCTATAAAGAACAGAAGGGAGATCTCTAGCTAATTAGGTTAATATCTGCTTATAGCTTCATGTGGAAGGACCAATAAAACGATAAAAAACAGCTAGAAACAAAATATTTTTCTCAAGGATCATTTTTTCCCTTTTCCATCTTGTTCTACAACTGCTTGTACTCAAGATTCTACAACACAGTGTGCTTTGAATTTACCCCTTAATTAGCACAGCAATTTGCTAAATTTTGTTTTTTCCTTGTTTCAGGGTGCTGTTCAGATCAGCCTGATAAGTCATACAAATTATTGCCACCAACTCCAAATGCTAAAATCTGAATACTTCATTCTACCTCCACAGCTAAAAAACGTGCAGCTCGAACTCAATGCTGTGATGCTGTGCCTCCGTGATATAATTTAAACTTTCTAACTATGAAAAGATAATTACTTTATGCTTTGAGTAAGTGATTTTTTTTCCCCCTTGGAACTCTCTTCATATTCAGTCCTTTTGAAAGGGCATCCAGATAAAAAAAAAGGTAGGTATTTCAAAATGTAGTATTAATATCTCATCAGAGTGTTATGTACTAACGGTGTTACACACCCATGCTGAAGGAATGCTGGGTAGTTGAGTGTTTCCAGTAACAACCTTGGGCTTATTGAGTAAGATACTTAAGATTCCAGAATTGCTACTAGAAAGAAGCAACCTTAGAGAACATAACGTGATCAGATGCAAATCAACCTGGGCAACCATAATCCTCTTGATAGCAGGTAAAATTCTAAGCTGCTAAACAACATATTCCATTAGCAGAGAAACTGCACTGATTTTAGCCATTTGGTATCTTCTAGTTAAGTGTAACTGGGGCTACAATCATGTGGGCTAGAATTAGTTTTAGCCAGGGAGAATATTTTAGCCAGCAGTTCTCCCACAAGTCACCAATCCAGAGGGATGAATAAAAATGGGATCACATGAAACCAGAAGCGTATGAGTAACACTTGTGT
Source organism: Chroicocephalus ridibundus (assembly GCF_963924245.1). Lineage (NCBI taxonomy): Eukaryota > Metazoa > Chordata > Aves > Charadriiformes > Laridae > Chroicocephalus > Chroicocephalus ridibundus. The sequence goes on from NC_086284.1 coordinate 162,032,511, forward strand.
TTGTCTTTACCTTGAGCTCATCTGCATCATAGAAGTCTATGTGCACAGCAGGGACCATCCATGTCTGGAAGAGAGTCGCCAGGATCTGTTTGGCAATTGCATCTGCGATGAGGTGGAAGTGGAGTGGGTTTCGCCTGATATGAGAAGAGAAAAGAATGCATTAGTTCAAAGGTTTTTAATTCCTGCTGTAAAAGGGCAACATCAGAACTTATAAAGCTTTATCTATGTCTAAGGTCTCAAGGTAAAGCATACAGCATGTTCGGTGGAGTCCTGCTCTGTGGCCAAAATGCTAAGACACTTAAAATTTGAATAAACGTGACAATGATAGAAATACTGGATGAGTTTCTGGGTGCTTGTAAATAAACATAGTTCCTTTGACTTCAGTGGAATGTGATGATTTAAAACAGCTCAGGATCTGGTCCCTTCTACCGGCTCCTTAAAAGAAGGCCAAGTTAATCCCCCTTTGGGGACTTGAGCTGTGAAAGTGATTGCTTTCAGTTTCTAGGTCAACCTGGTAATTTATCTTTGTGGTAAGAACAGTTGTCTGTGGAGAAGTGGGAGTGGAAGGGAAGGTTAAAAAACAATCATCTGAACAAGGTGAAATTCCATTGATTTTCCACACATCTTTTCTACAAAGAGAACTTAGGGTATCAACAGCTGTCCTATGGGAACCCAAAATGAGATGTTTCAGGTGAGTGCCTTCTAGCTACTGGCTAGTGACTAGAATGGAGACTGTAAATCTCCCCACATCCTTGTTCCTAAGACGGAGGGAGGGTTGAAGAAAAGCAGGAAGAAAGAAAACATTTTACACTTCAAAACGCCAGATTTAGGTTCACCTACGTAGTTATAGGACTTGGAGTAAGTGAAAAACTTCAAAACAAGATGAGTGAAGACAGTATGTGCAAGAATGGCACGGCTGGACAAAGTGTATAGATATAGGAATATATATAGTATTCCATACTAAGTTTTATAGTAATGCGAACTTGGACATTACAAATCCCATGTTTGAATCCCTTAACCTTGCTTCTCTCTTTGAGGGACAGTAAGCAAAAAAGTCTGATCTTTACTCAACTTCTGTGGTAGGAGTATGAAAACCTGTCAGTGGAAGTTAGGCATGATTTGCAGTCTTCCATGCTTAACCCTAGGTTAGCAACTTTCCCTGTCCGCAGAGAAGGACAGAGTTTGCAAAAGCCACTAAGAAGACAGATGGTTCATTTAGACTTTAGCATTAGTTCAACCTTTCTTTGATCCCTAGAGTGGAATAGCGGAGTCTCATTTCTGTGAAATTTATAAAGGTAAATGGGTGTACTTGTTAACAGATATTTTTCATCTAAAAAGAGAAGCATTTAGTTTCAAATGCTGGCTAAAGTGGAAGATGACTGATGCTACTACATTCTGCTGTGTGAACAAGAAGTGAGGAAATCTATGTTAGTTCAGGCCAACGTACTTGCATTACACTTTTGGCCTTAACTCAAAAGATGAAAGTTATTTCTTTCTCCATTTCGGGCATTAATGAACAATACGTGCCTTTCTCTTTAATGCTACTCTTCTTGCTTTGATGAGTAATACTTTTTCTCACTGAACAAAGTCCACAAAAAAAACCCCATAAAAATACATATAATGGTTCATAGTACCATAACACACCTCTCAGCAGAAACAGGAGATTGTTGCGAGAAGCAGTATATGGCTGGATTTTACAGTGTTAGAAATACTGCACCTGAGATCCAATCCAATACCCAAGGATGACAGTGAAGCTCTTGTACTGGCTTCAAGGGCACTATGGATCAAATTATGTTCTTATAGGAAAAGCAGAAAAGGGCTGCTTACAAGCCTTATATATGAGATAATCGTGATGGCAGAATAAACCCGCAGCTGATCTGCATTTAACAATACCCAAAACACTAAGCCACAACATGCTTTCCAAAAAGACAAAGGTCTTTCAATCTCCAGCTTGCCCTGGAGTGAGGAGAGGAGAGGGAAAGGCGTAGGCTGCCAGCTGCTGAGTGTCCCATTATCAAGCTAAAGGGATCACAGCAATTATATCTGCTTCACCAGCCCAGCAGGAGAGAAGAAGAGGACATCCTGGCTCATGCAGATTCCGCAGTAACCAGGCACCTTGCCAAGAAAAAATTGGGAAATAGCAGTGATCAGAAAATACGTTTCATTAGCAGAGAAAAGGCCAAGAGAAACAAAGTACAACACCAGTGGCTTTGGGTACAGGCAAAGCAATACCTCAAGGCAAATAAGTGTTAAATGTCAACATACACATTCCACATAGGTCCCTCTGCTTAGCAGGGGCTGAGTCTGGTATCTGGTAGGACTATTTCCCAGCTGGTGTTCTTTAGTAATTTCTTTTCCTTTTTTTCAGGGTCATTTATCTAGATATTGCAAAGTAGAATAAGAAGAGTAAAAAATCAGTTAAAAGCAAGGAAGAAACATCGTCTTTCAAACCATCATTTAGTTAAATGGAATTGATATAAAATATCTGAAGATGAAATACACTAGTTGAAAAGAAAAAATCTGATACAAAGACACTCAGATGTTCAGTAGCAGGTTATACTTATCTGAATGACCCAGAGTGTATGAATCTTAAATGGGAACAAGTGGGTGACATTTTCTTTAGTTCAGCTCCTACTGGGAAAAAGAAAAAAGGAGTAGTTGTACTCCTACACAGAAATCTCTTTTGAGTTGTTAGCCTCATGGTAGAGATTCAGCTGGAAGGAAAGTATGTGTCAGAAGCAAAGTAGAAGATTATCACTTACAAAAATATATCCCCAAAACAGAACAGTGACCCACTGACATCTACAACTAAATGTGCATCAGTCACAGAAAATTTTACTCCAGATGAGATTTTAGTTATGTGAAGTGTGAGGTATAGCGTGGTGCTAGAAGCCAACAGAGCACAGACTCAAACCTGGAAGACCTTCTGAAGGTAACAGAACTAGCGTACACACAGATGACATCTTTTACCTCTTCTGGTGTCTGCAATATGCAAAAGATATGAATTGCTTCAAAGTGTTTATGAAATAAGTTCAGAAGTTTAAAGATCAACCGACATCCATTGTAAAAGATATGGAAGAGATTCTGTAAGATGAGAAATCTTTCTCAAGAGATATGAGAAAGGGATGTCATCATTATTTGCCAACATGACTGTATCACTGGCTGTAAGAATTAGGGGTGACAATCAGGATATTGTGAAGGATTCCACTGAAAGCTACATTTCATTACACTCAGATGTTTTGCTCTACCATTTGGTGTGAGTGAAAGCTATTCCATTCTTCAGACTGGTCTTCTTCCAGGACAAAGACATTTTGGGATACGAGGTTTATAAAACTGAAATCAAGCTGTATTGCTTCTATGATAATTTAAGGAATAGCCATTTGGAGAGCTATCCTTCACAGGCATTTAGCAGCTACAGTTTAAAAAGTTTGGGAAAGGCTGGGGGAGATACCCGAGTCTTCCAGAGGGAGGCTTGAGAGTCCCTCATTTGGGCAACAAGGAAGGGTAGCATGGCCTTTGGATAAGTTTAATGAGCAGCTGAAAACACTGAAGTTTGCTATTGGAAGTTGAGTAGCATGAAACCGGAAAAAATACAATGCTCTGGTTAAAGAGAAACCCGACTTCTTTCTGTTGTGAAGGTAGATCGAGTTATGAAAAGGATTTCAATGCTGTGGTTTCCTGCAATAGCAGGGGAGTTAATGAGATGACCCAATAGGTTTCAGGTTTTTTCCAATTCCCTGAGCCTCAGGACTTCAGTGCAAGCCATCTTTCTTGGGTTGAAGGGAACCTGGAATCAAGTCTCAATGAAAGTGATGACCAACACAAACCTCTTCTCTCGCTCCAAAGGTGAGGTGGACTTTGTTTGATTACACCTTCTCTAACGAACTCAAAGCACAGCTGTGTGTTACATTTATTTGTAATGTATATGTTATCCCCTATAACTCATTTTCCACTAGGCACATCAACAGAGTGAAAAAACACACATGGTAGAGGTTGGTTATATCTTGTAGTGCTAGAAAGCACTATACTGTAAATGGTGACAGTATACGCAACTATGGAATAATATAGGTCAATATATGAAAATCTTGATAAACTTCTCTTACAAAATTAATAGGTTTTTGAAAATTCCCAGTATTCGTGTGAATTCGAACGTTTGGAAGTTGAGGTGTCTAGTGTCCCAGGTTTCAGAACAGACAACCCTTGAACTCTTAGCCCCAGCTCTTCCAGATTCCTCACTATAAAAGCAGGTATTGAAACAGCCAGAGAATTTCTCCCAAGGTCCAGAAATATTTTATCTCATTTTTGTCAAAGATTTTGAACATCTGAATTTTTACCAACTACAACTTTTCACAGTTTCTGCTACATGGAAAATGCTGATGCACTGATGTCTTAATGCAGAAGAATGCCTTTCAAAATATATGTATTTCCCATCAAGTGGAAACTCAAGGTTTTAACCATTCTATTTAGAAAACTGCAAATCTTCGTATATTAAATTATTTCGACTTATCTTAAGATCAGAACACTATATGACAAAGTAAACCATACGTAAAGAGCAGCTATTTACTTTCCTAAAATGCTTTCCTCAAAAAGGAATGAAAAGAGATTCTGGCCAAGATTTTCAAGCATGGATGCTTAAATATAGGCTTTTAGGCCTAAATATAGGAGATTAAATGAATGCTCTCATTTTCAGAATTGCTGAGGTTCTACAAAGTTAGTAAAATGAAAAGAGGTCAGTAATTTTAAAAGTCAAGTTATGAATTTAGGACCCTATTCCGAGGTACCCTTTTCTATATATAATATTTATCATGATGTCTTATTTTTACATTTCAAAACTTCTTACTCTTCATCAGTTTTGATCTGCTTGCTGAAGCATTTGTGACCCATTCTTTTTGAATAGCCACTGCCACAGAGTTAAATACAAAAATCTGCAATTGAAAAAGGGAGTAGTGAACCAAGACTCACTCTTCCCTTCTGTATTATTCCATAGCTCAATTGTTAGCAGTTCAAAAAGCAGCTGCTTGGTTGCACAGCTCTCTCTCTGCAACAGAGGAATTTTATTTTCTAAGAGTATAAAAAGGTCAGTAGCCCAGGGGTTTATTTCCAAAACCTATACTTTATTAAGGGAAGCACAACAAGGTAATACCTTTTATATCTGTAACAAATGGTTACAAGAACTTCAAACAGAAATTATAAAAGGCAGCTTGGGAAATTTTTTTTTCCTAATGCCCATATGACAATCCCTCTCTCATACAGGGAGAATTTTAATTTGGAAATCATTACAGATTTTTCATACCCCTTCATATCCAGTATTGATTAAAATGCTCCCCAAACTATCAGAGGGATCTTAAAGATGTACTAGCTGCCTCATTCATGGATCTTCTTGTTTTGTGTTAATTTATAGAAGCACTTTGGGAAATAGGAAGAGATTCATGGGCATATTTTTTTAAACATTGCTTTCTCCATTATGCCTCCATTGTTAGGACAGCTAGAAAATACAAAAAGAAGCGTGCATTACTGATGCATCTATATTGATCAGAGAAACCTGTTCATCAGAGAAACCCAGAGAAACATAGTTCATGCATGAATTATGGCATAAGTTTTTGCCATAAGAATCTCCCACAAAATAGACTGACATGTTAGAAAAGTTGGAAACAATGACAGAGGTTTTAAATTCTCAAATTAACCCCATTAAGGCAAAGTGGTCTCCCTGGAATACAGCCATTAGATTACATAAGCTTTAATTACCAGCCAGTGTTGACTTGAGACTCTTACTTGGAAATTACATGTCATCTTTTTTATTTAATTTAGATTTTCATTTGGTTTGCCTTATTCTACTTGTTCTGAGAATTCATACAGCAATCTATAACAGTTTCATATTCTAATATTAAAAATGCTTATACATACGCTTAACTGTAAGGTTATAAGCAACCTTCTTAAAGCAAAGAGGCTACTTTGTATTAGAAAGCATTTGTCTAGTTGACTGGGTTTATTTACACTACAAAACCCCACCAGCATTACAATGCCACTATTGCTGTAGGACAGATTGAGCGTACAGCTAAAGAAGTAATCATGACCACCTCTCCAAAGAAGAGGGACTAACAGAGGGAAGAAAAAAAAAAAAAAGAAGCCAGTATTAGCTAGCACAAAAGAGGAGTTAATTCTTCACAGATTCTCAGGTTGACCTAACTGCCAGCAACATTACGATTTTGTAATTTTGGCCTTTCTTTGTTCCCAAAGGACACATGGTATTTAGCTTGTCTTTGGAAAAGATAAGAGTACATTAAAAATAATTTTCACTCTTACTCAAGTTAAGACTTATCTAAGCAGAGACTGAAATCATCTTTGCAATATAAAACTGTATCTCACGGTCTGTTTCTGTGGCACTCTAAGCTTTATAATTTTCATAAACAAAAACACTGAAAATGACCAATGTAACTTGGACCAGTAGTTGCAAAAAGTTTCAAGGAGAGTTATTAGCCACAGGACACTTGAAAAAGAAACGGAGATGATTTCTGCATACTACTGTATACACTGTTTCCAAAACCACTTGCATTTCATTTTGCCCATTTTTCCCAATATCTTTAATTTTTAGGATTCACTCTTTTGCTTTGGAAAAACTAAAGTTAAGTTGCACTTAGGACACAGTAATATGAGCTTGGCTGTGTTAAACTGGCTCAGAGTATTTTTTTTTTTTTTACCACTGCAACAGATTTATAAAATCTGTCATAATTAGGAACTAGATGCCCAAGAGAGGAAAGCAGGAAAGTTGCAGACTTGGACTAAGTACTCATTCTACAAGCCTCCCTCTGTGCAGCACTGCCAATGCATATTTATAAGAGTTTGCAAACCCTGCACTGTCCCAGCTCTGCTGAGTCTCCTCCTGAGAACAGACTGTCAGTTATGTCAAACTGGGTGTTAAAAGCTGCTGGGATTTTGTGGCTTGAGCATACGTTTTTCTAAAGACAAAACTGGAATCAAGCTCCTTTTCCATTGGGAATGAAACACATTTCTGAACTGTGCTGTTCTTATAAGGAATCAACCACACCACCCCTTTCCCCTCCTCTTCCCACTCTTTGGAACGTGAAGACAGATATAGTTTCTCAAATGGTTTGAACAAGCAGCTTTCCTCAGTCTTACAATATATATATGGTATGACTAGAATCAGAAACTTGCTTTTTTAGACCCGGGGAGAGCTGAAATGTTCAATATGCACGATCTGCTGTACATTCACGCAAGAGAGAATAGACAGCACACTCCACCTATAGAAATTCCTGTAGTTCTTGTTCTTAATGACCCAGCACCCCTGCTGTTTTGTGTCTCCCTGTCTAGCACTCTAGCTCAAAGTTGGGGGCGTAACAAATATGTTAATGCATGGAAGGAAGACAATTAGACTGACATGGCCTCCTTTTCTCAGAATTTTTCCATTAGAGAAGTAGGGATTCCCTACAGAACTAGGGAATTTAGGTACCTCTTTTTTTCTATCAAAATGCACAGCTAAAACATGCTTTAATTACTAAACTAGACAAAAATGCTAATAAATGCATTAAAAATGACATGCACAGGAAGGACATGGATCTGCTGGAATGGGTCCAGAGGAGGGCCACGAAGATGATCCGAGGGCTGGAGCACCTCTCCTATGAGGACAGGCTGAGAGAGTTGGGGTTGTTCAGCCTGGAGAAGAGAAGGCTCCGGGGAGACCTTATAGCGGCCTTCCAGTACCTAAAGGGGGCCTACAGGAAGGATGGGAAGGGACTCTTTATGAGGGAATATAGCAATAGGATGAGGGGTAACGGTTTTAAACTGAAAGAGGGGAGATTTAGATTAGATATTAGGAAGAAATTCTTTACTGTGAAGGTGGTGAGACCCTGGAACAGGTTGCCCAGAGGTGTTGTGGAGGCCCCTTTCCTGGAAGTGTTCAAGGCCAGGTTGAGGGCTTTGAGCAGCCTGGTCTAGTGGGAGGTGTCCCCGGCCCAGGCCATGGGGGTTGGAACTAGATGATCTTTAAGGTCACTTCCAACCCAAACCATTCTATGATTCTATGACATTTCCATGAATTCCAGACAAATTCACTGAAATCAGTGCTCTTAACAACAAACACCAACTGCAGTGCGGCAGAAAGAGGCGAGAATATTAAGTGTGGTTGCTTTGAGAGGCCAGTTGTTTAACCAGTAGATTGTATTCAGGGTCTTGCAGGGCAGCATTGAGGTGCCACGCCACAGCTGCCCAAGAAGAACCCACACTGTGCCTGGCTACATAACAGCCGTGATTTAGACACAAGGGTCTTTCAGTTATTCAATATGCTCTCCTACACTCTTGTTACAGGCAAATTCTGCACATGCTATATCAGGTTTCGTTGAACATTGACTGTAAGAAACTTCAAAAAAGGAAAAGAAAATAATCTGACAGTATGTTTGGAGGCATGTTCATTCTGTTCTTGCAAAACTTTATATATATTGAATGTGGTGATCCTACAAATGAAGGACCAGTAGCCTAACTTCAGAAATTAGGATAGAACAAGCAAACTTCTTCTCCACTGGAAACACAGAGTCCTTTCAAAGGTCTATTTTGCTTGGCTTATTGGACAATGCTAGCTAGGATACATTCCCTGGTGAACATTTAGAGGTTAGAAGAAAAAACATCTTCATGCCTGTTTTCAGTAATGACCTTCAAGTCAGATGGTGAACTTGCTACTGATGTAAAGAAGCATCCACTACCTGAACCGACCACCTCCAGCTCTCCTAACTCATTCCTCCTAATGCAGTATCATGAGCTGTCTCCATCCTTCATTCCTACAATTAAATAGATCCTAGCAACTAAAAGAAGCCTTCTTTCCACACATTTTTCAAGTGCATGCTAGTCACCAAGATAACACTGCACATGGAAACCAATGCAAGGAATCTTCATTCTAAATCAATTTTCAGCTGAGTTTGTTGTTTGTTTGCTTTTTATTCTCCAGTCGCCTTCACCATTGCCTCTCCAAAGAGAAAGATCCAAGAAAGGAGTGTCTCTGAGGCATGGCCCTCTGCACGTGTAGCCATAGCATCAACAGACGCTTAAGATGCCTGTATTTTATAGAAGATAAGGAAGAAATGTCTGTAAGAAGCTCTAAGTCTTCTCTGAGAACATCTTCCCTTTCTAGTGAATTTATGCCTTGCAAAAAAGCTAGTTCTAGGCAGGAACAGACTTAGATTTGTCTTTAAGCATGTTTTGAGCAAACAAGTGAGACCGGCTATCTTGAATGTAACTAACTGTACTAAAGTTTCATTAGCCATACTGGACTTTATCTTGATGACCTCTGCTGAGCTAGACAAATCTTTTGAGATGAGCAGTACTGCTAGCCTAACAGCAAATACGTTCTTGACAAGGGCAGAATCCACCAGACTTAGAAATACCAATGTTAATTCCCTTTGGTTTGGTTTCATATTTTTAATGAAATATAATTCCAAGTTACATAACTGTGCCATTATATGGCAGAATTGTTTATAAGTTTGCTAATTGCTCAGATGAATGGCTTATGTAAAAAAGGGACATTGCCTTTAAGTAACACAGAAAGAGATTGTTTAAACCTTTGAGCTGTGAGATTCCTATTATTTACAGAACATTTGGAAAAATACAGATTAGAGTCTTCTCAAAATGGATGCAAGTACTTGGAGAGAAAAACAGTGAGAAGCTAACCACTTGGATAAATCATCTCACCATAAAAATGCATATTTGCAAGAAATCCTTTAGAAACAAGAATCAAAATAGACAAAACGCCACACATCCTTGCAATAGAAAGCCAGTTTACACTGAATAATTCAGAAGTCTAATTGGAAATAGATATAGTTTTAAAATTTAACAGGATTTTAACATTCAGAAAAATCCTGCACCGAACATGATACAGGTTTTTACTGTTGTTTTGCTTTTGTTATGCTTCTTTTAGCATTGCTTTTCTGCTTCTAGCCTTCATCTAACATGAACATACTACTTCTGGAAAGACTTGCAAAGGCTACGTGCTGATAGTGAAAGTTACTCATGTATTTTGGAGAATTTGCCCTCTCCACCTGCACTCTAGCCAACCTCTTAAACAATATTTACTGAGTCTGCTTCCGCATTGTACAAGGTGAGCATTGTACATTACCAAAAATGGGTAAAAGTTCAAATGGTGTACTAAATTAGCACATGACATGAAAAAGAGTCGTCTTCCCTGCAATAAAATTATCATTCAATATAAAGCAGCGTATTGAAACTTCCTCCTTAGTAAACTCTTTTTACTCTGTGCATTTTTTATTAGTCTGCCTGTCCTGTTTGTGTCAAAGAGCCTGATCACTTCCCTGTTTTAATCCACTTTTTGCAACACTGTCGAAAAACATCTCTGAGAGCCATAACTAAACTGGACAAGGCATATACATATATGCCCACACGCAGTTTAATACCATTTCTCTTCTTCTGGAGCTGCTGTTTATTAAGGGAATTGAATATTTGAATATTTGAATATTTTCTCTTCATTGTACATTTATGCCTCTCAATTCCGGGATCTAACTGTGCTCCACGTGCTAAAACCAGGTTGCAAGGGGACTGCGAGTAGCCCTTCCAAAGCCAGAATAAATAATCTGACTTTAATGAAATAATACTGACTATAGTAACAGGTTCACTTTGAAAAATAAATGTCTAAATGGGAAGCTGGGATAGTCAAGTAACCAGTGTGTATTTATGTGTATAGCTTTCAAATTACCACCTACACCTGTGCCAAAAAACTGATACCAGAAATAGTCTAAATGAATACAATGCTATTATTACCATTATTGTTATTATTTTACAACATTCAGGAGTGTGCAGATGCTTTACAGTACAGATAGATACTGTCCCTACTCCCACAATGCAACAGGGGTAACACGTGGACCTCTGATCCCTCTAATTCACTAAAAATCTTTACACAGGTGAATCTATTTGTGGTGGTCATAAATGTCACGCTTCCTTCCTTCCAAAGAAAAAGCAACCAGGGGAGGGAACCTGACTTGCTTTTGAAGTAAGAGAATCAATGTAAAAAGAGCTTCCTTAGCCATCATCAGATATAAAATATACAAGAAAAGAAAGCTACCCTTACCTGTGAAATAAGACAGACTTGACAAGTGTGACAACATCCCGACTGGCGTTGTACCCTGCACAAACAATGGCAACGTGGATGGTCTGTGGGAGAAAAGGAACAAAAAGAACAAAAATTAAAGCCTGCTCCTGTGTTCTATCATTCATTAAGGAGAGCACACACATGACAGTGCTATTATTTAGTGAGGCGATTGTTAAAGATTTGAGTGGGCGTTTTGCAGCTGTTTGCAGCCCACTTGAGGCAGTTTGTTAAAAACATCTTAATTGAGTTATAACACCATCATCATTCCAAAGTCATTACTATCCCTAAATTACATCAGATGTCTGAACAGAATTGCATTCATTAGCTAAGAGCACATGTGTGCGCGTGTGTGTACACACACACATACCCGTTTCGCAGCACACAAAATTCTGAGTATGCAAACATGCAGACCCTTTAACCTTCTGAACTGAAGTTTAAAAATAAGTCCGATAACTTGAAGCAGATATACTCTTAGAAATTTTGCATTATTTCCGTCTCAAGGACAGCTACTAAGGAGAGGGAGAGCAAGCTCTGATGGATGAGCATGCGTGGGACAATTCGTTTGCCAGGGGCTGGGTGTACCCCAGTGATAAGACAGGACACAAGCTGTGAAGGCAGGTGGCCACTTCCCTGCTTGTGACTACCAGTAAGGGCCGTACTGGGCAGTGTTAACGTGAAGTTAAATACATCCCCTCCACACACTTTCTCCCCACGCCAGCACCTTGGTAAATTATCACTTATACTAGCCTTCTTACCTCCCTTTTAATACAAGGCAGAGGTTTACTCGTCTCTTCAAGAAGAAAGGGAAAATTGAAAAGGTGCTACTAATCATTATTATTAAGGCAGTAAGTAATAATTTGAAAAATGCTGCTAAGTTACTCTTCTCTGCTTTTAAAATTAGCCATTGCTATTCCCTGTGGACAAAAGACAATTATTCTTAGCAAATTTTGACTTCAGCTTCCATATTTTTCTGTTTCTTAGTGGTCACAAAAATGAAGGAGAGTTCACCATGCTGGCAGCACAACGCTGCGATCGGGGCCACAGCTGTGAAACTGCAGGGAAGCCTCATTTGGCTCCCATTTGAAGCTTGGTTAGCTGGTTTCTCACACACACAGCTCTCATTTTCCACCGAAAGCCCACTACGCAGAGAACAAATGAGGAATTCTGCCTTCTCACATAGTCACAGATTCTCGAAGTCTGGCTTGTAACAGAAGCAGATTTATACAAGAGGTGGCATGTGTTGGGCACGTCTAAGGAGTCCATAACCCCTTCCATTAACATCGCCTGGTACAGGGCACAATTTGAATCATGTAATTGCCAAGTGGCTGTGCCATTGTGCAACCCCCACATGAACACCGCAGCTGCCTCCTGCCTTAGTGTGCCTCACAAGCTGAGGCACATTGAAGATCCGAGGTTTTAAGAGGACTTGAATTAATAAGGCAACTGTCTGTCCAGAGAGGTGTGAGAAAGAAAAGATACTGCAGTACATTTTGGCAACAGCTCTGTGAGGTATTCAGCGCTTTAAATTTATGTTAAAGTCAATGGGAGTCGAGCATGCTCAGCACTTTGCAAAAATCAATTGTGTTTCTCTCTTGTGATAACAACAGGGGAGAACAGAGGCTGCTTGCTGGCAACTTTTATTGCAGCAGTCGTTTGTACCATACTTATGGGCATGGGTTCCTGTGGGTGCACAGATTCCTGACACTGCACACGCTGCCTCCTCTCTGGTTGCCATATGCTCTTTCTCAGGCTTTTGGAAGACCTGAGATCCTTCCCTTCAATGCCAATTTAAGTCAAATTAACTGATAATGGTTTCATGCCTGCTTTAAACATTTTACCTGAAGACACTGGACCAAGCACAGACATTTTATGGGTTTTGACAGAACAGCATTGTCATATCACTGTCAACATCATTTTATACTACCTCTACTTGTCAGAAAAGCTCTCCTCACAGCCTCTCTCTCCACCTTTTAAAATCAGAATTTATTCTGTCAAGGACTTCCCACATCTGCTCTCCTTTTCCTAAATTTCTTTGTTTCAAAATTAAAAGTATGCTTTCCTTGGTGTATTTTAGCAGGTGCCGTTGTCTTCCATACTGTTACAGCCAGCGTACGGTGGGAAGGCAGCACTTGCTGCTCTTCTGAATATCTTTCTCCCACTCAGAGACACAGGCATCCGCACACCTTTGCTCAGCCTCTCTGTGGCATTCGATACTATTTATCACTTCTATTCCTTCCTGCAATCAGCTACAGGGAAGAGCAATAATCCTCAAAAAGAAGAGAAACCGAGTCCTTTTTTTCCAAAGTTTTTGCCCACAGCATGCTGCAAGACTCAGTTTGTTCCTCCTTTTCTTGATTCACTTTCTTCTCCCTCATTGTTTAATTGTTGAACAAAATAGTGGTAAGATTGATAACTCAACATGCGTTCAACAACCTCAACTGTCTGCAGATGCTTGCATCCTAACAAGAAAAGCTCTATTTCCAGTTTTTTCCATGTTTGTTCCAAATAAACGTTTGGATAGAGAGCATGTTACAGCTTCCACAACATGTGGCAGCCTGTCTGCTTGGTCCAACGTGTCCCTCCAAACATCTCACACCAAGGCTGTGCATGGTAGGCTTGCTCCTCACTGTTTACAATCCATGATGATTCTAATTGTCAAACTCTAGCGTGGATATTCAGAAGTCACTGTGGGACTAAACTGAGCTCCTTGAAAGTGTCCATCCTCCTACAACGCTCTTTTTAAACTGAATGATAGGCATGTTCATCACTAGTAGATGTTGCAAGAAGTCTGGACACAGGCCATTCACTGGAGCTACTTTTAGACAATAGAACTCACTGCAGCAACAGATGAAATGATGATACATCTTGCTTTCCAGACTCTATAAATTCTTCCTCTGCTTATACATACAGATATGAATACATAATCAAAACACTGTGGAAGATAATCAAGCTGTTCTTCCTAAAGCTTGGGGATCAGGGACACAGAGAGAATTATTTTTGATTTTAAATAGTTTAGGGAGCACTCAGGCCCAGGTACAGATGGGCATATAGGGAAGTTAAGCTTCTTTAGGAAAGGGAGTTTAAATAATCCAACGTGCATGCTGATGTCGTTTAAAAACTACCACTTTTAGCCACTACAGACCAGGAAAAACTGCTTCTGAAAGAAATACTTCATGCAAGTCTATTCTGGGGTAATATTAATGGGAAGAAAATATCCAAAGCCACATGAAGAACTGGACATAAGATCCCCCGCTGATGAGGAGTTTAAGGTGCCTAGAAAAACAGATGTTGGGTTTTTTTTCCTCCTTAGGCTACTTTTAGTAATGGTGAAATAATGAGCTTAACAAACACTAATTAGTTCTTATAGCTAGAAATAATCTTTGGTAAAGCATTTCATACTTCAATAATTTTCCAGTAGTATTAGCCAGGCCTTCCATTGCAGTTACTTAATTCTTCATAAATAATTGCTGAATGCGGTTAAGAGATATTAAAAGCATGTCACAAAAATGTAAATATACTACAAATAATTTCCAGAGGCAGTACCTTCTGCTTTTCCTGTGTTTTACAGTGCTTAAGTTGGTGGGGGCTTTTTCTTTGTGGCTCTGGAGCACTACACGCTTAACCCTATTGAGTAACACCATTGAGAATTGTAACAGTACAAATATGCCTGTAAAAATGCTTCAGATAATATTCTGCTAAACTACTAAATGCTATACTGCTGACTATTTTCTAATATATAATCTTTAAAAAATTTATAAATGAACACTGAATTCAAACTAAATGCACAATTTACAGAAGCACAAGCTGGAAAGATATTGGGATAACATCATAAGAAAGAGTCATATAATTCTGTTAGCTTCCATCAGCATTATGCTCTTCATCTGAAGCTTGTTATTTGTGCCTACATCTCTGTAAGGACTACTCTTAGTTAGATTTCCAAGGTTTGTGTTAAAATTGTCTCCTACTGGAAAGGCATGACAGGGATCTGCTCCCTCCAGGGCTAAAGCCCTTGGTTGGAACTCTTGACTTTTTCTTGCAATATAACACTGGTCTGTTTTATAATACTAGAAGAGCTCTCCTGTGATGCAACAGGGCAGGAAGCCGTGGCTGAAATACAACAAACCCACTGTTTTTTGATATAGATCACAATTATTATCACACAGATTATGCTTTATCAGATACTTAATGTTCAATCATTGTAACTGCACTCTCGAATGTTTTAATCATCACTAAAGACCATCCCAAATGAGATTCTGAAATGTCAGCTCCAGTAAATCTCAAAGAACTGCCTCAATGAAATAAACAACTTTTTCCTAGCTCTCTTTGTCTCTCCCAGGGCCCCAGTCGTCTTCTCAGGACCCTTGTCTCTTTCTTCCCAAGTTGTTGACTCTTGTTGTGATATATTCCATGGTCAGAGGCTAAAAAAGATTTAGTTTACACAGCTGAAACACTGAAAACAGAGGGTGAATGCAGACAAGATACCACTCACACAAACATGGAACCAGAATCTACAGTAATAGGATAAATGATGAGACCTCTGGCAAATCTGATAATAAGGAAGTTTAATTTTAACTTCCATTGCTGTTACTGAATTACTGAACGAATTCCTTAAGAAAAAGAAGAAAAAGCTATTTCGTTATCAAAATAGTATGCGGTGAGATAGGGAATTGGCAAATAAAGTGAGGTTTCTTATTTTATATAACCATTGCCTCCAGCGCAATGTTAAACCCCACTGAGCAAGTAAATTTATTGGCAAAACACATTATAAACTGAAAGGCCACTTAAACTATTCCTCCTTTAAGCTGCTATTTTTGTGTCCCAAATTGGTTGGTACATTGAACAACCAAGAACTGACATTCAGCTCATCACTGCTTGGCATGATAATAAGGCAGAAGTGAGGTTTGCTTATTGATGGCCTGAACCTTCCCTTATTGAAAGAAATGCCAAATGCTTACAAGGAGGAAAATCAGGCCCTTGTTATCGGGAGGAGGGAAAATGAAAAACAGACTCCTCCTTTTCCCTCTCTTTAACATAATGTTGGTTCCTTTTCACACACTGATGGACAACGATGTCCAACTGGAATGCAATAATTCATTTTTAAACGATATTTGATATTTTCCAATTAAATATATTTTATCTGAAGAGATAATGAGGACTTCTTTTTCTCTCCCACTTATTTTCTTTCAACTTCTATCTTCCCAGTGGCAGAAAGCAAGATAAAAGGTGATATGGTACTACCCTCTTTGCAGAAATAAAGGGAGGAATTATTTTTGATATCTTCACCAGCTGGGACTGGCATAAGGTCTTTTAGCAAGACTTTCCATTTCAGATCTAACCATATTTGGAACTGTCATCATTCAGATATCTGACAACCAAATAGCTGGATGACATCCACAAAACCACTGGCATAAAATGGGGGAAACCAAACCAAAACAACCCCCTAAAACCTTCTTGGAAATAGATCTCCTGTTCCCTGCAGTTAACTACACCTCTTGAGCACGGCTCATGCAAAGCAGGTGGTTCCTCAGTAGCCTCCAGATACACTCCTGAAAGTGACTCAAAAGCACAGGCTGGCTCCATAAGCCACAATTTAATTACCGGTAAACCCTGAACTGTTCTAGTACAGATGCACAAACAAAGGAATAAGGCTTTTCAAAGCACTGTGGCTCTTTCATTTAATTTAGAAACACAGAGGGTCAGTTTGCCACAGGTCTTTATCAGCACAGCTGTACTGAAGTCAGCTTGGAACAAGGCTTTGATTTTTACACCAGGTTTGGGGACACAAGAATGAAAAAGACAAAAAACTGTTCAAGAAATAACTCAAAAGATATTCAGATGATTAGATGTTTTAACGTTTTTTTTAAAAAGAATAATTAAGCATTATCTAAAAGGTTGCGCCCAGTAGTCCTTTAAGAGGCTGGTTTCTGAGCAGATAGTTTCAGGGGAAGGAGACAGGGATCTGCAACGTCCTTAAAGGATCAAACCTATCATGCTTTGTTTCTGGCAGGTTCCTTTTTTTTATTTACCTCGCATTTTTCCACTGCTGGTTGCTGCCCACACTCGGAGCTGTTCCCCGCCACAATGCCAGCCCGCAGGCTCTCGCTGTCACCCGTCCCCTCTTCCATGGAGTAGGTTTTGGAGTGATTGCCATGGTGGTGCGAGGGGCTGCGACTCTGTGCCAGGCTGAGCTGCTTGCGAAGGACGCGGTTCTCCTCCTCCACCTCCCGCATGCGGACTTCCAAGCTCTCACGCTCCCGCTGGCTCGACGCCGTGTACCGAGGACTGTGGGGCTGGGATTCAAGTGGAGACAGCGACACTGGCTTCCCATCTGAAGAGAGAAGGAAACCAAACGTTTCTCAGAATATGCTTGAAGTTGCATTTTCCTTCAATGCCAGCATCATGAGGCAGGGATGGGTTTCAAATATAGCCACGTTTTACGCAGACTTGGCACTTCAAGGCAATGCTTAAGTGCATGGTAAACTTGGACAAATGCTGAAGTTCTATGAGCTACAGGTCTGACTAATTTTAAAACCACACTAAAAGATAAGCATGTGTTTCTTTTGTTCTGGATAGGGCTGCCTGCCAGTCTCTAGTCTGGGAAGACAGTCAAGAATAGAAGCATTGAATTCAAAGACAACTAATATATAGTTAAATATATTTTAGAAATGCATGCAAGACAAAATAATTCTTCTATTCCCCATTTTCTCCACAGTCAAGCTACAGCATTTTGGTTACCATTTTGTGCCAAACAGTAGCCCCAGCTGATTCACATGTGAGGAGCAGATGGTTTTCATTCAGCAACACAGTATTATGTGCTTGCTAAGAAATAAGAGGTTCAGACGGACAGAAACATTCAATACACACGTGGGTCAAATCCTGGAAAGTATTTTGGCTGAAAAAAACAAGGGAATTTTGAAAAAAGCAAAATGGTGCAATTCAACACCTTTAACTGAAAAGTTATATTCTAGATACATGAAACACTTCATTTCCACATTTTCAAAAGCTATCTTCTTTGTTCAAAACAGCATTAAAAAATTAGTATAAAAAAGATAAATTAACCTGAAACAAAGGTCCATAACCAAAGACAACAACTGCAACACATTCTACTGTCACTTCCCAGTATATTATTGCTACCAAATTTTAGTGTTTTCAAAGGTGATGTATTTTCACATAACTTTAATAAAGCTATATATATACACACAGAGCACAAATGTTTGAAAGGTGGCAAAAACCCCTCAAACTAAACTACTGTTCAAAAATGTTCGATTGAAATCAACTTGAAACAAGGCAAAAGACAGTGAGAGTTATCCACAGTGTCATAATTAGCACGACATTCCTTTACAGTGAAGATACGTATCTTATACTAAGGTATTTCTCGGTACTAACTTTCTATAATAACTTTTCACCTGCATCTATTGAAAAAAAATATTGCTATTTAATAATTTTCCCAACGCAGAGAGTCCCTTTGGCTTTATCAAACTAACACCAGATTGAGTGGTTTAGAAAATGGAAATCACGCAGTTACTGTGCAGCAGTTCCTCTTAACAAGTACATTTCTCACCCTCTGACTCAAAACTATTTCCCTGCTATAACGACCTGCTCTTTGGTTGTTCTCTCCCACTGTTTCATATTTTCATGAATGGTGATCTATCCTCTAAACTGAGTTCATGAAAAAACAGCTATAGAAATCAAAACCTCAATTCTAATTTTCATTGTTGAGCTATACAGGTGTTCACACCTCCTGTTATCTATATAAATAGCTGTCCTCGTTTTAAAACACCATTTGGATCAAGTATCTTGCATTTGCTTGTAGATTTTCTCCTGGAAAAAATTTTCTAATTTACTCTTTTTACCATTAGCAAAGCTTATGGATAAATCCGAGCTTGGAAAATGTCTCAAGACAGATTCTGAAGTTTGGCTACTGATATTTTGGAACTTGAACACTCACAGAAATAGTTATTAAAAATTAAATGACAGATTTGAAAAGCCAGAAAATCATGGGTGCAACAATAGACAAATGTCAACGTTAAGGAAAAAGCCATGCTGCAATTAGCAGTGCAATAAAGTACTGACTTATCTTTCTCCATCTAGCTTGGAAGGCATGGAACTGAAATTGTGTTATTTCTCAGCTGCTGATACCCAAGCTAGGAAGACTAAAACTCATTTGGATGTGATTATATTGCATTCCTATTACTGGACAGCAAGAGTGTATTGTGTAGATACTCAGATGAAAAACAGCACCCAAACAACAACCAACCTGTATTATCATCAGACTTACAATTACGACGAAAATCTAGCCCAAGACTTCACTGGCAATCACAACTCCATAGTTGGTGAATACCCAGTATGACACAGATGTTACTTATCTCTTCCTGTTCTCGTCCCTGTATTCTGCTACCTTCTCAAATCATTACCAGAAAAGGTACTGAGCGATTTGTGAAAGTTGCAAGATATGGAAGTAAATCTCAGAACAACATTCATCAAAATTTCAAAATACAGAAAAAAATTAGACATCTCTCTAGCTATTAAAATACAGAAAAAAATTAGACATCTCTCTAGCTATTCTACAGACATAAATCAATAGGTCATGAATGTTGCTTTGCCGAAATTCAAAATTAACAAAAAAGATACCATTTTGTGCATCTGAACAATTGTAGCTGTATTCATGAGAACAGCTGAACTGTTTCTACACAATATTTAGAAGAAACAGCACAGTCTGAGAAAGGAGCTGAAAGAAAATATCACCTGACTGCCTCAGAGTGGAAGTTGCAGCAACTAACGAGACCAGCTCAGTGTTTATGCAGCCTTAGCTTTAAATGCCAGTAAACTCCACTACTGTCTTCTCAGTAGTACGTATTTCTGCTGGTATGTAAAAGGCAGTACGGAAACCATGTCAGGAATTATGCAACCAGCTAGCTTCTTGATCTGAAATATATAACTACTTAAAATGTATTGGTTTACTATAAAAATTATCCATGTGTTGTTACAAAGTGCTAAGTCCAAGATATTTTCTGGGATGATCTCCTCAGGGTTTGTACAGCTGGACAAGTCATGTTTTGTTACTAACATTATGGATTCTTCTCAGATGTATCTTGATGGATTTGGTATATTCCTAACACCCCAGCTCCCTGCTGCAAATGATAATGTGACAATTCCAGGACCCATTTGAAATAAAAGTAAATAAAATCAAAAGTGAACTGAGTTTGATCTTAAGACTTGGAAATCAAATAATTGTTGTCTTAAATGTTGAGATAGCCTAGCTCATAATTTTTGCACATCTGAGGTTGGCAAGGCTGGTGGCAAGGTACTGTTTGATTTAGTCCCACTGCCAGACTGGACATGTGAAGATATTTTTACCTGAGTGAACATACAGACATGGCAACATGCCTCTTGGGAGCTACTGCCTCGTAGGCAAACACCAGCACACGCCACCCTGATCTGCTTCTGATCAGCTTTCAAGGCAATGCAAGGACTGTGTGTTTCACCGGTGAAGGAGTAAGTGGACTAATGTAAGGGACCACTAATATTTGATTGACTGCGTTTGCTGCCTGGTACAAGAGTTAAACTGACTGCACTGCACTTGAATTTTATAGTTTTAAGTAACTGGCAGAGTGCTCTGAGCTGATGTCTAGGTACTTTTTATCTAATCTAAATCAAAATAAAATAACATAACACATAACGAGGTCTGTGTGACTTTGAGACAAAAGATCTCCCAGGGAACACTGCAAGGAACATTGCTGTGCTCTGAAGCAAGCCGTACACTTTTGAATGGTGGAATAAATAATAATAAAGCTATTATTTTTTATTCTTCATTTGGGGTTATTGCTCTGTTTTTGGGCCCTGGCAGTCTTGGATTTAGTTTTTTTTTTTTCTATCTCTGTCAGACCTTTTACTTCAGACTTTCTGTGTTAATACACCCGTAACAAAGAAATAAAAATGACCTACAAATTTCCACTGTCCTCAAAACAAAACACAAACTTGAATAATTATTTCATGACTGACAGCAGTCAATGACTTAATATCACAGTAGGTCCAACATTTCAGAAAACTTGACAAAATGCAAGTTATGAATTCTATGGATTGTTGAATGTTTCTGCATATGTGGAGACACCTGTATTTAAGGCAGAAGATTTCATTAAACCTTACTTATGCAGAGCACCTTAAAACACTAAAAGAAATAAAGCCCATAGAACACAATCCAGCATAGTTTATTTGAAAGGAGAGGGAACAAAGCAGTGGAATTTTCTTACATGCAAAACCTAAAGGATAAGCATTAACACCAAGTTCCTAGTTTTGCAGTTATCAGACTTGGAGAGGTGATAGTCCTGAAAAGGACCCAGTGGCATTAGAAGCTTGCTGGGAAAAGAGCCATGGAGAAAACAAAGTTTACCCAAAGGTTAACTGCAGGGCTGGATAAAGGAGAAAAACGCAGTGCAAGAGAGAAAAATTCACCCTGATTCAGAGGAGAAGACAAGTGCAGAAGCAGGGATCCTGAATTTCTCAGATGACCCTGATCTGAACTCAAATGCTTAAAACTTTGTTAGGAACTAACTGAGGCAGGCAAATTTATGTTGCATGTTGCAGGATTTTTTTCCTTAATTTTTTACATTTCTTTTGCTATCTTATGTGCAAACTGCTTGTTTTTTGGCATCTTTACAAGGTCCAGAGGTTTCTATGTGTTTTAGCTATTATTCATCCCCTGCCTAATAGCGTGTAATGCCTTAATAATGAATTAACTGATGACAGTGAACTCTAGGCTGCCTCTGAGATAAGGGGAAGTTATGCTGCTCACAGATAATGTTTCAGTCTGTCTGACTACAGATACAAGAAAACACCACTCCTCCATTTCACATTTGTTCACAGTTGAAAATTCATATTATCAGTTCACCCTTTGAGGACTAGCAGTATAACAATTTTAACCAAAAGCCAACACTCTGCAGAAAGAACTGGGATAGCAGGCAACCACCGTCATAAATTTTCCCCTGTTCAGGCCATGAGCAAAATCATTTGAAGTTCATTCCACAATTATTTTTTTCCCCATAAAGACCATTGTAGAGAACTCCATGGATCCCAAGGGAAAAGAAAAGTAAGACGACTGCAGTCAGGACTATGGAGACATAAAAGCTCTACGTAAGCAGATAAACTATACCTTTTCTTTTGGAGCTCTAGCTCAGCTTTAATCATCTAACACCTTAGTACTCTATCCACTTCTACTCAGCTGGATGTTCTGGTAGGTATCGGTTATATGGGCAGCTATGAATGAAGTTCTTTTTGTTAACAGTTTGGTACTTTAAGATATATGCCCCCATGAGTAGGTGCTAAGGCATCCCAAGGTGCCTATTCTCACACTCACCGAGGCATTTTTTTCTCCTACACCTTTTTGTAAATCTCTGCAGTGTGATCTCAGCTGGAAGTAGAAAACCTTGCCCAAATAACCATCTTAATAGTGGCATATAGTCTGAGCAATTTACTCCAGATCTGTGAACACAGAACTTCTTCATTCTAATATGATGTGAGGCAATTATGAGCTTATGCTTCCAAGTTTCACTGGTAGAAAGTTGTGCCATTGAAAGGTGTCACAGCAAGAACACTGAAGGCTGACATTCACTAGATAGAGACAGCACAATAAACGACAACCAAGCTTTTCCATAGTGCCCAAACAAGTTTCCCGAGCTCTGACAGAAAAGCTGCTCCCACCAATATTAAGCACAAATCCTTCTCAGGATTTGGCACGGACAACATATATGCTAAATTACACGTTCATTGGCAAGAAGAGGCTGTTTCCACACAAGACACCAATCAGCCATCAGCCTTGGACTTCGGCAATAGTAATTTCACTTAGGCACTTCAGCTTGTCCTTTACGTGCTAAGTCAGTGTTCACATCCACTGCTTTTAATGGTACTTAAGACCATGCTAACATGTTTTATTGAACCCAAACCTGAACCATTAAATTCCACTGCAGAACACCATTACTTAAAGAATCACATTATTGCCTGCTGCTCATATACACGGAGATGCCCTCCCACTGTCCTTTCCTTGAACAAAACAGCCCTCTACAATCAGTGGATTCAGAAATTAAATGCATCATACACAAAAACCCTACACCCACAGAACATAAGGTTTGCATAGTGTATTGGGTTTGCGTGCCAAGGTTTTGGCAGCAGGGGGGCTACAGGGGTGATTTCTGTGAGAAGCTGATAGAAGCTTCCCCTATGTCTGATGGAGCCAATGCCAGCCGGCTCCAAGTCGGACCCACTGCTGGCCAAGACTGAGCCCATCAACAATAGCGGTAGTGCCTCTGGGATAACATAGTTAAGAAACGTAAAAAAAAAACCTACAGCGGAACAACAGCTGAAGAGAGGAGTGAGAACAGGTGAAACCAGGAACTCTGCAGACACCAAGAAGGAGGGGGATGAGGTGCTCCAGGCGCCAGAGCAGAGATTCCCCTGCAGCCCATGGTGAAGATCATTGTGAGGCAGGCTGTTCCCCTGCAGCCCATGGAAGTCCATCATGGAGCAGATGGACCTGTTCCACCTGCAGCCTGTGGAAGAAGGACCCCATGCCAGAGCAGGTGGTTGCTTGAAGGAGGCTGTGAGCCTGTGGGTAGCCCACACTGGAGCAGGTCTTCTGGCAGGACTTGTGATCCTGTAGGAGACCCATGCTGGACTGCACGCCGTGGAATGGATGTGTGGAAGGGACCTATGCTGGAGAAGTTCATGATGAACTGCAGCCTGTGGGAAGAACCTACATTTGAGAAGTCCATGGAGGACTGTCTCTCACGGGAAGGACCCTATGCTGAAGCAGGGGAAGAATGTGAGGAGGAAGAAGCGGCAGAGACAATGTGTGATGTGACCACAACCCCTGTTCCCCGACCCCCTCCGCTGCTGGTGGGGAGAAGGTAGAGAAATTGCAAATGAAGTTGAGCCTGGGAGGAAAGAAGGGGTGAGGGGAAGGTGTTTTTTTAAGATTTGGTTTTATTTCTCATTACCCTACTCTGATTTGACTGGCAACAAATTAAATTAATTTTCCTGAGTCAAGTCTGTTTTACCCATGACGGTAATTGGTGAGTGATCTCCCTGTCCTTATCTCGACCCACCAGCCTTCCATTATTTTCTCTCCCCTGTCCAGCAAAGGAGTGGGAGTGACAGAGCGGCTCTGGTGGGCACCTGGTGTCCAGCCAGGGTCAACACACCTATAAAAGTCAAACACTCAAAAGTCTGCAAATGTGAGAATGACAGTCTCCTGACCAATCTTTGCTGTCATTCCCTTGTGCCTGATGACAGGATCATTAACTGCATGATCACCACTTTATTTCCAAAGAACCTTGGCATCACTGTGTGCACAGGATGGATGGTACTCACAGCTGTTCAGTAGCTTGCTTCAGCTCATCATTTAGTTTGTGACCACTCATACCATGCTCTGAAAAAAGACTTAGTTATTCCCTCCTTGGCCTATGATGCCAATCACTATAATACCTGAATACAGCAAGGGGATGAGTGCCTTATTTTTCGACGTTATTTGAGGGAAAGGTGGTACTATCAGTCCCTCTTTACAG
This sequence comes from Chroicocephalus ridibundus, assembly GCF_963924245.1. Taxonomy (NCBI): domain Eukaryota; kingdom Metazoa; phylum Chordata; class Aves; order Charadriiformes; family Laridae; genus Chroicocephalus; species Chroicocephalus ridibundus. Next base: position 162,057,174 of record NC_086284.1, read on the forward strand.
ACAGGGCAGAGAAGTTTGGAGTCACTAACGCCAGAAGAAAATATCAGTTTTGGATGCACAATTGAGACGGTTCTGATGCAGTTTGTCAACAAATAAGCACCTTTTCTGCACTTCATTTGTTCAGAGGACAGAGCTCATCACCTACATATGCAACAGTATATACTTAACTTTTCTGTAATGCAAGAGTCTCCAAGCTGGAAATCCAGAAAATGGGAAAGAAAATACAGTTAGCAGTCACTTGTAACAGCTTTGTTTTACGAACCTCATGTAACGAACTCAGTGGTAGAGACAGAAACAATTTTCCAGGGCAGATTTGACTTCATAAACTACAAAGCTGTCAGTTTTCTCTCTATGCTCCCCTACCTTGTTCATGACACACCTTCCAGTCTCTTCAATTAACTAAACGGAGTGGTCCAAGAACCACTCACCACATTGCTGCATTTGCTATGCACACAAAATGAGGACGGGGTTGTGTCTTGGAAAGAGTTAGCAATTGTATCATCAACGATGGCATCACACTGAATAGCTGCAGAGAGCTGTTTATGTGTTGGTTGAGGGAGTGTAAATCTGGTACTTCTAAACGGGATAATAAGGATGGTAAACAGTAAAAGACTTGAGGTAAAGAAAAAGCACGTAGCAACAGAATGCAGGAAGAAAGAGGGAAAGAAAATCTAAACATATCATACACCTTTCCTGAAAATGAATGTGGCTCTTTTCAATAGATTGTATTTTCAAATGAAATACTAGCTTATTAGCTAACGTTGTGAATGTTAGCTTGTTTGCAAATTTAAAACAAGAGTCCATAAGACTTAAAATTATTTGTTCATTTTCTTGTCTATAACACAGTGACTTTTTTTTTTTTCTTCTGTCATCTTCTCATTCTTCCTTTCCCTGCTTTGCATTGCATTGGCAAAATATAAGCCTCTCCAAGAAAAGGACTAAAAATAGTGTTTTTCCCCTTTCCACTAGGACTGGAGATGTAAGAAAATAATGTCTTATCAGAGTAAGCACTGAGTGAAAGTAAGATTTTATCAGGGACTTGGCTTGACGAAGATAACATGTTATCAAGAGGGGGACTTGGCAAAGATAACACGTTATCAATATCAGGAGTAAAGCTTGGGGAAAATAATGTTTTAATACCTATTAGATTCTAAATAAGCCATCTGTGCTCTTGATGAATTGTTATTTTCTCCAAGCCCCATTCCTGTAAAGATGCTGATTTTTTGGCAAACCACTTCTGTAGCAGTTGGGGAAGGGGCGGGGGGGGGAGAAAGAGGAGAAAAGGAATTTCTTTCTCCGCAAAGCTAGAGGGGTATTCTCTTTCTTTTCAAAAGCTTTGCATGCAGGTAGAGACTGCCAACGTGACAGCACACCAAATGTTCAGACACCAAACGGGTATTGGAGGGAAAACTCCTACAACAATGCTCTGCAAGTATACTGCAGAGAATCCCCTAACAGAAGAGGGTCAATACCTCTTCTGTCCTTGACCACCCTATCCAGGCTCAGAGGTGCTGCCTATAGTATTTTTGGCAGAAGCACTTCTCTACAGAGCCTATGACCAGCCATCACTTAGCAACGACTTTTTCTCATAAACAACCACATCACAATTAGCAGAGGTCACTTGGGGGCACAAATAAATGACCCCTTTTAGATCAGTTGCAGACATTATCATTACTCAGCTAGAGGTCACTATTCGCACAGCTTGGCTGACCCAAAGGGTCATGCAACACCTCTTACCTCCTGCAGTGCGAAGCATCCAACTCCGTTTAAGTGGTCAGTGGAGTTGGTTTGAGCCAGCCCGATTGCCTTTGCCCTCAAGCATTTCTCTCTACCACCTCCACGACGGGGTTACAGTCTAGTGGGTGTTTGTGCCCTGAAGCTGAAACCTTCTGCAACTCAATTATAAATCTTCAGAGTTACAATCCAGATGAATTTAAACAAACTGTGGCATCTCCTGGAAAAGGAGAAATCAAATTCATAGTAGGATGGACTACTTACTGCCTTAACTGTGGGTGAATGCCACTGGTTGTTCATAGGAATGGGCAAGCAGGGAATAATTAGAAGGGAAGCTGTGGAGGGACTGTAGGAGTGTGATGTGAATAATAAAGCACACTTAGGAAAAGGCATATGAATGATATCTGCAGGGTAAGTATTTGTAGCCAGCTGAATTTCCCTGGTGTACAGTAGGAGTGGGAGGGAAGACAATTGGATCTGTTAATCTGAAGATTTCCTATGGAGGAGATGCATCTCTTTTTCCATTAACCATTTGGATATCTTATGCCCAGAGATTTCTCTATGTTCAGGTGTGAGCTTGGTGTCAAGGTAACTTCTGAGGCCCCGATATAGCAGAATACATACTCAACAGCAGGCAGCCATTACAGCTCTCTAAGGCAAAGGATGTGCCCAAATGCATCCCTGCAGCTGTACACAGTACTGTGACTATCATTCGTGGCAGTAGGATGTAAAAGACTGAAACTCTTTTATGTTGGTTCCTGCTCAGTAAAACACTGTGGAAGAGATTGCAAGGGAAAAGTTTAAAATACAGCATTTTACAGTGTTTTTTAAGAGTACAGAAAGTACAAAAAGTATCTATAAGCTTAGAAAAGATTATAAAAATACCTATAGGTTTCTACAATTGCCACAGTAACCAGACGCATGAGACAAGTGTGCTCAATCAAAGCCTAGTAGTAGTTAATTCAGATTCTGTGCTGATGATTAGCCTCAGCTGCTCATCAATAGAGACTCCAGCTGATAATTATTAAGTTAAACTTCTAAGCAGTATTTGCATATGTAAAGCACACTTTCCCTGCTGAAGCAACAATGGATGCTATAATGCATTTCCTGATTGTACAGCACTTGGATTTGGGGAACCTGGGCAAGAGAGTCTGCTTTCCATATCCTTCCTTACCCTCATCAGGCCAATCATTCAGAAGAAACGCACTTATACATACTGACGTCTACAAGCTACAGCAAAAAACAGTCCTAACCCTGCATAACAGGAAAAATGCAACCATTCATTTCAACCAGCATATCTCTAATAAGCATAACATAAGACAGAGTTTTGCATATTCCTCAAAGCATTTACCTAAGCTTCCTTACAACCTGAAAAATGTGTAACAACTGCTCTGTGACAAGACAGCCCAGTCGTCTTAAAAGACATGCAGAAACTCCAGAGGACAGATTCAGCCCATTAATTCCTAGTGACCTCCAGATGTGACCCTCTCCTCCAAAGGAATATCATCACGTGGCTCTCTGTTTAGCCTTTTCTCATCTTACTTTCTCCAGACCAGAACTTCGTTTCCTGAATGTGATTCTTGGTCATCAGTCATAGCCATGCCCCTCTGGTTAACTGTAGTATCAAGAACACAGATAAACATAGACCATTGTGTAGATTACATTTATGCATGCAATTCTCCATGTTTTCATAATTATTTGACAGACAAGGCATGCACAGATCTGTTTAATACCAGAGGAGTCCATAGGCCCACTTGTTTTAGGGATAAGAAAACGTAGAAAAGAATTGGGAAGATCTTTATGGAATCCATAACACCGATACCTGCCCCCATGTAGCTCCGTACCACTTCGGTTTAAGAGTCCATCATAGGCTTGCTATTAACAGACCTGAATGATTTTTTTTATCAGGCAGCAACAAACAGTAAAGCAAAAGATGCCCAAGTCTGGCTTTGGTTAAACATGGGAGATGGGCTGAAAAAAGGAGGTCTAAGGGAATGCAGGTAGCCAGCCTCTCTAAAAGACACCATTTAGGCTCTTAAGTGGTTGTTTAAAATTTGGTAAAATTTATGTGTCTTGCTAGAAGTCACTTGGCAGCACTGTTACACACAATCTCAGAAGCTGATTTTCAACACATCTACAGAAATGCTGCAGTATTAGTTCAGGCTGGTTGGTGCTGCTGAAGCCTGCTGGAAAGCTTGTTATATCCCTTAATCTCCCTTGGCACAGAGATGCCATCAGAGAACCATACGCTGGTATTTTGATTGAGGCTGCTGGAAAAGGAGATTGTCTGAATACTGACTGACCATCAAGGATTGCTCAAGGATAAATAAGTAAATAAATAAAAAAATCCGAATTCTGCACCACAGCATTTCTTCCTTAGCAAGAACCAGGTTTGTACGAACCTTCAAATCTTACAGAGCTCTAGCCATCAATGACAGATATGAGCACATATATATAAAGGCAAGTAGCAAAGAACAAATTTTCAAAACAATGATTTCTCTTCTTTCTAAACGTATCTGAAGATTACACATGCAGACAGAATTATTGCAAGTTTATATTTCTAGTTTAATATGATGTTAGGAAATAACATCAGTGTTATTTCACTGATGACATAGCACTGCATAAGCTATTAATATCTTTCAGTATTGAGTCTTCTATTTTCCCCACTCATTCTCAGCACTTTTCATTTGCTGCACTTGCCATTTCAGCCCCTTCAGTCCTAAAGAACAGTAAGGGGAAAATGCAAATAACTGCATTCAGAACACATGAAGGCTGATCAGTGTTATGACATTTATCTTAATTTATGACAAGAGATAAAATAACTCTTTAGTTTCCCGTCCTCCTCATGAACAAAAATGTCACAACAGATCGTCATGTACTATATACAGCAAAATTTCTAACACACCTTGCAAAGAATAAAACATCACAGCAGTGATGCAGATGGTAGGTTACATGTCATGGCTATGACATCAGAAATGAAACACGTAGCATTTTAAAATAGTAGATATAAAAATAAGTCATAATATTAAAAAAAAAACAACCTAGAACAACAGTTCACAAATTAGCTAAAGGCAACTAGTTTGACTATTTGCAAAATTTATAATTGCGTTAAACAGCAATAAGTTGTCCATGCAGTTCAGTGGAATCCTAAATAGATTTTCACATTTTCTAACTTTCTCCATTTTTTCCAAATAGAAAGACACAGATGGCCAATCTATTGTCTTTGATAAAATAATACTTTTCTACTTAAAATCTTAAGACCCCATAATATACACAAAGGAGAGTAATGAAATAAAAATAAACAAACAAACTAGAAAATATACTCTTAATTCTCATCACAAAGGTAGTGCCTTTATCTCACAAAAATCAACAGTGGTTTCAGAATTAGCTTCAGCGTGGCCAGAAATCTATCCCAGGACTACAGTCTGGTTTTGGTGACCAGACTCGATTGACATGTAATATGGAACCTCTTTTTTACATTAACTTACTTAACATTTACCTTTTAGAAAAATATTTAGCTGTAATATATTAGAGATGCTCTTTCTACAAAGATAGAATAAGTACGTACAGAACTGATTTTGTATCAGATATATCGTATCAGGTAGATACAGATTTCATTTCAATCGGTGACCTAGGTTTCCTATGAAACATGAGGAAATTACTCTTCTTTATGATATTCTTGTTTTGTTACAGAAGCGAAAAAAGCGTATCAGAAACATAATCCTATTTCAAATGAGTCAAAGGCAAAACTCAGTGACTTTGATGAAAACAAGCATAGGTCTAATATTTCATGACATTCTGCATGCATACAGCATGGTGGTGTTAGTCACTTTTATGTTGTACCATAAATGTACACAGTGCTGTACTGTGGTAGGTCAGAATGTGGGCCATATCCCCTGTGCCCCATCACAAACCTGCTGAGCTTCCAGTACAGCAAGCAAATGAAAATTTTCATTTTTGAGCAGCCACAAGTTTATTAAGGTTAAATACCATCACCTGACAGCAAGATTTCGATGTTCTGCCTACTAAGATTTTGTCTTTTAAGAGGTGAGTTATATCTTTGAAACTAATTCACACTTTTGCTCCTGTGCAAAGAAACATCTTAATGTATGTTTAGGAACCTAAATAAGGGTCCTAAAGAATATGCCTATTCTTGTGTAGGGCAACATTGAGGTTAAGCCCCACTGACATGCTTACTTAGTATTCTAAAATAAAGTTGCTTTACTCAATTAGGGTAGCAGTGCTCAATATAAATGGGATCAGCATGTATTTAAATAAACGCTTTATCTTGTTGCTGTTTTTTTTTTCTCAAGTAGATCTCCTGTTTTCTAAGTTTTCATTATCTCCAGGAATTTCTCTCAAAAGTGGAATATACTGTGGGAGGCCTCTTTAAGAAGCACAAATGAAATACTACAGGGTGGCATTTTTAATCGTGCTTTTGTTAGGTAGGCTGTGATCAGGGCTGACTGCCATAGGCTTTCCGCAGTGACCAAGACTATGAACTAAGTGATGTCTATGACCAGTTTCTGTGTTGGGGTAAAGGGAAGATGAAGGTGGAGGCATTTACAAAAATTCTCGTATTGTGTTTGGGAGTAAATGGGCTGTGTGCAGTGGTCAATTATAGTCTTGCAATTGCCCTTTATTTCTGTGGATAGACTTTCATTAAAATATCTATTCATCTTCCTTTGTTAGTGTAATTATAGATATATTCATTTCTATAACGTGAAATAATTTTTGGTACCTTAAAGTCTAAGTGGAATAGATGGAGACTTGACCAAAATTATTTCATATTAAAAAAACCCAAATCAACACACCTTATGCCTAAAGAACAACCAGACACGGAAAAAAAACCAATAGGTCAGCTACATAAAAAAATGCTTCAACTGTATAAGTCCTTTAAAGGCCAAGCTAAAGAAGGGAAAAGAAAAAAAAAAAGGAAAAAGTAGCTTCCCTTCCAATCTACTCCCACCTTGTTCTAGGAAAAAGGAAGGATCTATATCATTATTTTTAGTTACATATTCCTTATTAATTTGAACAAACCTAGACACAGGAATCAGCTGTTAAGAACTGACAGAGGATAAGGCTGAGGAGTGAATGCTAGAAGAATATTACTTACTTCACCCTTCTTTCCCCTCTGAGAACAGGCTGCTGCAATACATACCCTTACAGCAAATAAGAGAACATGGTCTTCTTCCTTCTAAATGATGACCACCTGCCCAGAAAAAAACTGAGGCTGACAACAGAATAAGAATACTTTATTGTGGCATTACTATCACCTTTACTTTTTAAATTATATCTTCTTCTGGTCTTAACTATCATTAAAATAGCACAGATACTGAGTTATACCAGGTCAGACTTCATGTGCTCCTCTGAAGAAAATCCTACATTTCTATTAGTATATAATATGTATCTTGTCCCTTATGGTAAAATTCCACTTGGCAGGACATTTGAATGTGATTTCTTATGTTTTGAGGGACAGCCTTTCCTCTTTTGAGAAACTGTAAATTCACCAGGTACGTATTTAAAATTCATACTAGCACCTTATACTAGCACCTTCTATAGAAACGATTTAGTTTCTTATTTGATGAGCACAAATATTTATTGTAAATTCCATCAGACAATGTTTTTCTTTCTTTCCCTGAATAATCTGACTGAATCCAATCAACAGGGAAAGTAAAATTCCCGCCTTGCCTAAACACCACATAGGTCTATTCTACTCTACTATTATGTGACAGTCATTAAATCTTGTTCTATCTCGCAACATTAAGAAGCACACAAAATGTAAGAGTGAGCAAAGAATTTGTTGCCTGCGCTCACTATTTCCCATTCTTAATATTATATTTAAAGTCTTGCAATATTTTATATTTATTGGAAAGTCAAATCTTGGAGTTACACAAAAAAGTATCAGTGCTTTTTGCTTGCTTGTTTCCTTTGCAGTAAGATCTCATTTTCATCTCGGCAGGAGAAAGCTGAAAAAAACATGACCCGTCACGATGAAAAAATCAGGAGACAAAACTCTTAAAAACTTATAATTTTAGATACAGTGAATTATGGCTTCTGAACACTTTGAACTAGCAATGCCGCTTTTTTATTACAACTGTTCAAGTGACTCGTGCTTTACTATGATGAGTACATTCTGTAACAGCAGACACGTCAGCTAGGGTGGGTAAATTGAAGGGCCAGCACTTGTGACGTTCTTGTGATAGCTATGGTGCAACCATCAATTCAGCCTGAACAGCACTTACCAAGACAATCTAAGTGTTGGGCATTTAAAGGAGCACTAAATATCCAGCAGTGATCTTCAGCAGAACTTTCAAGATAACAGTATTATACCAGATAAATAAATACACAAAATTAGCATGTATTTATAATCAATCATTTGAATTATTGCTCTTGTTTTGTTTATTTTTGTTGGAATTATCCTTGAGAGGGCTCTGCAGGAAAAGTTTTGTACTGAAAAACATGTTATTTCCACTGATGTGTCCCCAGTACACCTAACAGGGTTTTCTCCCTCTCCATACTGGGCACTCAAAAGGTATCCATATCCCAGGAAAAATGCTCAGATAAAAGTATCAATTCCACTCTGTCCACATTATAGCATTTAGAAGGCAGAAGTTTAACTCTGCCAAGAATATAAACCTGCAAATCTGTTAGGTATCAATTACTATGTATTTAATTTCACAGCTGTGCCTTTTCCCTTTTTTATTTTTCCCCCTTTTTATGCTTCTCTTGTTCAAGCATTTTGGATCTGGTTCTTAATCGGGTCCTGATGATCCTTAATGCCTTAATTTCAGAGCCCGGCATTCCCCAACTCCCTTCTTCATTTTGAAATTTCTGCAAATTCCATATTCATCCTCTGTGTGGCTGTGCAGACTGTAATCCCTCATAATAGGCTGATGCTGATCCCGCTCTATGGATTAACCAGTGTAAAATGCTTATGCAATGAATTTTCATCAATTCATGCCTTCCAAACTCAGCCCCAAGCAGCCCAGGTATATCTAATCTAACCGACTGGCTTTTATCAGCTGCACACAAGAGATGTGAAAATAAGCCTCATTTCAAGCCTCAATCGCGTAGCTACAACCATGTTATTATTTATTTTTCTTAACGGAATGAGTATATGTGAGGAATTCTACAGTACGCTCTGTAGTTATACATCACTGGGTTTGGTATGGTGCATGTTTCTTTGAAAATTGTGAAATGACAATATTTTCATGCCTGTTTTTGATTAGTTCTCTTAAAAAGAGAGAGGAAAAAAATATATCTGAACTTCAAGTGTAATTCTGCTGCTTTCTTCTTGTGAAATCTGTATTCCCATGCCAGATGGTGTCTGAGTTATCAAAGTTATTAGCCTAAACTCAATTAGGGAAGAATGAAAGTAATTAAGTAGGGGATGAAGTGACACAAGTATTCAAGATATAAAGCATCTAACATAGGTGAGGATTCTCTAAATTAGATAGAAATTAATCTATAAATTCAGCCTAAAACGTAACAGCTTGAGCCTTCATTTTCAAATATTCTAAGACATTGTGCAAAATTCAGTGCTGAAATGGGCACAATTCCCAGTGAAACAGCAGTCTAGAGAAGGTGGGAGTAATTTTTGTATTCTGGAGGGGCTATTACTAGCAATCACCAAATGCTCTTAGACAGTTATTGTTCAAATGTTCCTGTATCTGTTGTGGGATGGTTTTCTAGGCTGTTGTGTGACCTCAGGAATGCTTGTTTCTCTTCTTAATCCTGGCTGTTTCATACCCACCACGGCAAAAAACAATTACAGTAAATACTTTTTACCATAAAACCTGTAAAGTAGACACCACAGAGGTGCTATTAACACTCAGTTTATTTTACATTTCTTTTTTCTTTCTCTATTTGCTTTTCCTTTGGTGAAGTAAATCTAAACAATTGCCACTGAGCTACAGGCATGACTGAGAGCTACAGCTACAGGTTTTAAAAGCAGTGGCGAAGCAGCCAAAAATTATTTTCTAATCTACTAATGACAGTCTACTTATAGGAGAAATATGTAAGAAAACATAGTGAAAACAAATCTCTTTTACTTATCAAAACTCATTTCTGCACAGCTACTATTGATAAGAATCATGCATTTATGGATAAAACTAATCAGGATAATTTGTTAGTGCTCTGCAGGCTGTTCGCTCATTTTCTCTCTGACAGATATATGCACCCAAATTCTCACAGTACGCAGAGGTGAAGAAGAATGGTAAGGAAAATATCATTACGTTCTGGAATGCTTAGAATTGGGGCTGCATGGCTGAAAGAAAAGAAACATCTACCGCTTTGGAGAACAGGGATGAAGCTTGTGCTACTGCTACAGGCAAAATCCCTGGCCAGAAGGGGAACAAATTAAATCCTAAGAATGCATGCATCTCTTGTTCCCACACTGGGGACAGAAGTGCTGGGAGGCAAAGGTCCTTTAGGATCATATGCCGATTACACCATACCATACACCATACCATAGACAGGATGAGGGGTAATGGCTTCAAACTGGAGGAAGGTAGATTTAGATTAGGCATTAGGAAGAAATTTTTCACTATGAGGGTGGTGAGATACTGGAACAAAATTACCAGAGAAGCTGTGGATGCCCCACCCCTGGAAGTGTTCAAGGCCAGGCTGGATGGGACTTTGAGCAACCTGGTCCAGTGGGAGGTGTCCCTGCCCATGGCAGGGGGGTTGGAACTAGATGATCTTTACTGTCCCTTCCAACCCAAACCATTCTGTGATTCTATGATACCATACCATATACAACAGTACTATGTTTAAAGAATATAAGGATTTGAAATATAAGCACTGAAAAGTTAGGAAATACCAGAAGTACTTCCGCCTTTATTTGCCTCGCGTGCTTACAGGACAAAACAAAGCAAAAAGCACTCCTGCAGCGGAGATGCAAACACTAACGATGGTTCCAGTCTGCAGAGGCGATGGCCTGACAAACTGCAGTGCTGTCATACACGTGCTTAAGGAACTCTCAAGCTCTTTTCCCCACCACCATAAAGAGTGGGCTATTTGTAATGCAGACCACTTAAATCTTGTTTTTAGCACAGCCTCACAAAGGTTACAAACTTATGGGAGAGGGGAACAGTGGGAATGAGTAGTTGTTTAGGAGAAAGTAGAAGCACGGGCAGGGAGTATGGACTTCCTAACCCAGCTGGGCCAGGGTCTCAGGGAAATCCGCCTTTGGTTACATCCTTTCAGTAACAGTGGCCCACACCTTTCCTGAACAGGGCTGCACTCGAAGGCTTTACTGGGACCAAAAGCAGATATAGTCTAAAGACTCAAATATCTGCAGCTCAGGAAAGAGAGGGAAGGGTTGTAGTATGGCCACAGCAGTGCTACCACTCAGAAGTCTTCGAAAATACGATCCATGAGGAGAAGTGAAGCTAATTTATGCCACTGGGAACCTCAAACCATTGCTGACAATAGCAGATTTTCAATTGTATTCTGAAACACAAGGTTTGAATTCTATTCTGAAGCACATTGGTTTTGATTCGTTACTGAAGAGCTTCCAGGGGAGATCAAAAAGAAGCTACTGAGATGAGCTGGTGATAAAACAAGAACCAAAAAGAACTCACATGGATCCCTGTGGACAGGCAAGTTCAACAAAAAGATGCTGGCAAGGTGGCAACAGACTTCTGCTTGCCTAGGTAATGTCATTTCCCATCCTTTATTACTCATACGGAGCACTGCTGTCTACCTGGAAATGGAAAGATCTTCTTCTCAGAGGGCTAAAACTTGCGGAGTCTCTGAAGGCTTATACAGTGATCTCAGTTAAAATGGAGCATGAAAAAATTGAGAAAAATTAACTACTGGAGACTTACATATCTCTGGGGAACTGATCGATTACAATCACATATGGGATGTTAGGGTACATATTGGACTGGCGCATGCACATGGCTATTAAAGGCTTCTAGAGAAAAAAAAGTCCCATCTGGAATTATTATCGGTTCAGCTGCAACATTACTGAAAATACAGTAATGATCCGTGATATTTTCATGACCACTGCAGGTCAGGACAGGTGAGGCAATGTCACTTTCAAGTAGTGTATGAACGCTTTCATCCTGTGCCACATGGGTAGCATAAAGGGCAGACTGCAAATTGTTCCCTGTTTGACCACTCCTACCATATCAATTAAAGTTAACAATAAATCACGACGAGTGTATCTTGCTGATTGAATTTCAATACATGGAGAATTTTGAACCTAGGGCATGGTACAATGATGGTCTTATATATATCTTCAGGAAAAAGAGCTTAAACTATTAGGGCAATGGAGTATGCAGAGAGCAGTGAAGCGCTGCTCCGAGAAACATGAAAATCAGTAACTTGAGGTCACATTTCATATATTACTTCATAAAATGAAAATAGCAAACGAGAGAGAGGCACAAAGCCAATTTAGAATAGAGAACACGTGAACCAGAAAAAAAGCGTAATGAAACCCCAGAAATGGAGCTGTTAAGGTGAAGATGTCAAAAATATCTATCGAGTTTAAGAGAACCATAGCAGACACTGACCTTAATTTACATTTTACTAAGGAAAAATGTATCTGGTAGACTTTTGGTTAATTTGTTGAAGAAAAAGAGATCACACACTCTTAAGACTACTCAATTTTAGGGAAACCTAAACAGCACATATATTACACTTACTAAATTCACCTATTCTAGTTTCAGGGGACAATGAAATTCTAGAGAGCTAATAAACTATTTCCTGGTACCTAAAGTTTTTGTAATGTTGACTTACTCAGAGGTATGAGAAATAAATCTAAACCAGTGGATATATCTATGTAAGAGGAATTCTCCATAAGCAGCAACATCCACCATCACTTTCTTTGAAAGAAAAAGAAAATGACTAACTTCAGTAAAAGAAGCCATGGGTGATTCTCCTTATAATTCAGATGAGGGTGAATCCTACTACTCATTTGCAGGCCAAAATTATTAAGACAGTTGATTGAGAACTCTTTCCCAGAACAGCTTGCTCTACCAAACCTATCTTTTTATCTTAATTTGAAATTAATTTATTCCCCAGCTGTCAAGAAAAGTCTAGCAATCAAAAAAAATTTTAATTTTAATTTTTCCTTTTTCTCATTCCTATTTCCATCGTAGACTGGGGGATGGAAGAATAATGAAATAGAAAAGCACACATAATTATTGTTTTCATTTAGGTGATGAAGAAGATTAGTATTATTTAATTAAAAAACCCACCTATATTGATACTCCCCAATGAAATTTCACTCTCTGGATTTTTTTGTATGTCTTTCTACAGTTTTGACACGATGATGATTTAGAAGCACATTCCATTAAAAGAAATAGTAACTGAGGAACCTAAGAGGAGCAGATTTTCAAAGAAAAGCAGGTGTCTACAATGCAGGTAGGTGCACCTTTAGGCATCCATCCTTACTCAAATTGCTTAAATGACTTTAAAAAGACAGTACTAACTGACTAACTTTGCTCTTGAATATCAGACTTCAGATTTTTTGAAAATGCTATCCCAAGACTAATTAGAAATCCATTCCGACAGACAGGTACCTGCCAATGCTCTGTAAGCAGACAAGCCTCAGGAAAAGCAATGGATGTTTAAAGAAGAAGAAAGCCCACAAACGTGGAACGTGCTCTATATGTCAATGGCTGCTATTAAACGGTTTGACCATGTCCAGTTCTAATTTCTATGTTGTACTTAAACAATTTGGCTCTGAAGATGTTAACTTCTGCTTTACATTTATTGTAGTGATAATGAAAATGCCGCCAAAATTGAAATTTGAACTCTTTCCTATTTTAATAAATGAGAGAGGACAGAATGCCTTGTCCTACACAGTGATGACTGGCTTTGCGCAGGTAACAGAACAAAGCATTTCAGTCAGCTCTTGAGAATAAGTTTTGATAAATGTAGCCTAGTTTTTGTCTGCTCAGTTCATCGCAGTGACTCTGAGGCTGTCTGTGCTCAGAAATTTCAGAATCAGAACAGAACTTCTTGTGCTACTGATTCAAAGCCACCATGCAGCAGTTAAGCCAATTTTGAGAGAAGAATAGCAAGCAGCCTCACAAAATTGTATACATCAAACATCTTTATGTGGATGTGTAACGTGGATATGGAAGACTAACAAAAATCTTTTTGTTAGTCTCATTAATTTCTTTTTAAATATGATCATATTAATTAAAATTAAAATACTCCTGATTTGCTTCACCAGCTCCAAATACAACAGGAGGTCCTAAGAGTACCTTTTCCCCAGTAGGGATCATGAAAATTAAAAAAAACCAAAACACCAAAACCAAACAACAACGTCTAATGATTTTATACTACTGTATTAAAAGCCCTGTTACTTTGGTAACAAACTAACAACTAAATCGTTGTTCAGTGGATTTTTCAGGCTTTCAGGCAGTATGCCTAAGCTTCCGAGAAGATTTCTTGAGCCATGAAATGGGGTATGAAAATGTTTAATCCCTGACTGAACTGTTATCCTTGTGGAAGCACTGCGAGTACATACAATTACACCAGAAAAAAATCATGTTCACCAGCAGTACATTTCATTGTTGGGAAGCAGCTTATTATATCAACATAAAGGTTTTTTTACTGGTACAGTTGCCTCCATGCTAGAAATGTTTTACCAGTATAACACACAAATGATCATATACTGGCTACAAAAGACACTGGTTAGGCCACTGCAGTATTTTGCAATTCCTTTATCACTTTCCTTCCTTTACAACTCTATAAATAACATTTTCTAATTGCCAAAAAATTTTAAAAATATACAAAAGTTGAAAGTTGGAGTGGGATTTTTAGAATGGCCTTCCTTAGTTATAAGAACAAATAGGCTGTGCTCATCTTCCTAAATCTCTCAGATACTTTTCATTCTGTCATGTAGGCCTATTTCCTTAGCTCCTAAATAACTTACATAAAATTGAAAAACATATTCCTAGTCCAAATAAATTGTCTCCAAGACTTTCAAAATGGGATGGCCAATATTAAGCTTTTAAGTTAAGATTTAAATTCCGACATGAATTAAAAAGATACTCATAATTATTTAGCTGCTTTAGCTTTCTAAACATTTCAAAACGTTAATACATTTACTTTTGATATTAACAGCAATTAGTCCAAGTACTTACCAGAAATATGAGATACTCAAAATCATGGATTTGCTTTTTTCTTCAAATTATAAATTTTGCAACATGTTTTTTGAGTTTTCAGAAAATTTTTTTCAAGCTTTTATTTGGAAGTCTGAGGACCACAATTTTTTACTTCAGTTAAAAAGAGATTGGTCAATAATCACAATAATCTGTGAAGGTATTTTTTTTTTTTTTCAAAAAGCAAATATGAGAAAAAAATGGCTATACACTGACAGTCTGTCTGGGGTCAGGTAGTCACATGAATGGTAGGGAGGAAGATTGTTCTTGACAGAAAAATAGCATAGCTTTCTGGCATTTCTTGTTATTACTTAACTGAAACTATTTTATAAACAAAACTACAAACTTTATAGAGATAACAGACTCTGTAAGGCTCAGGTTAGCATTAAAGCAGTATAAATTGAACATCTTCTATACTATCCTTCTTTTATTGTTTTTTCTCAAGAAGTTCCATGAAGGCCAGCAGTTCAAACTCATGTGAGAATTCTTGTTACTGTATAGAAGAAAAGCCAGAAAAGGGACTACACTAAACACGTGCTATTTTACAGCAAAAAATGTATTTAAAAAGTTACCACAGATGTCATATACTTTTACTCAGATATTGCAATGTAATATTCTTCTGATGATGGCGTCAGCTGCCAAAATAAAGATTTGGACAAGCAATTGGACAAAAGAACAGATCAAGAAGTGCAGGTCCAAAATTTCCTCAGTTGCAGTCCACTTTAAAAAGTTCTCTTAGCAGCTGTAGTAAATATAGAAAATCTTCCTTTGGTATCACTGAAAAAAACAACTAAAGTTTTCTCACTTTTGCACAGTCACGGTGGTGGGCTGAGGGGGGGATATACCTAATATTTGGATTCTCAGCTGTAATTGTGAAATTCACTACTTATAAAATCAGAATATAAGGAGCCTCATTTTCTTTTAATGAATCAGCTACAAGTACAATACTCCATCTTTTTAGTTTAAATGAATTTCATGGCACAATTGGACAAAGCCATCTGCTGCCAATTGTCTTGGCAACTAATAGCATTGCTGCTGGCAGCTGCCAAAGAAGAGCACATTGCCATACAGCTGTTACAGTCGCTATAAAACAGACAGCTAGCTTCATCGCTCCTCTCCATTGCTTCTTCCTCCAAAATCCCTGAGGGCTAGATCATGGCCAAAGGACCACCGGCATCCACTATAACCACTCACATGAAATTCATATCATGAGTTTCAAAATACTTGGTGATGTTCTCCAGTCTCTCACAACTGCCACAATTGAGTTATGTAGGATCTCAGGTTCTAAAGGAGTGCAAAAATACACTTAGTTCTGCTAAAGGTAGACAAAGGCTGAAAAGTAGTTCCCTAAAGTTTTAAAACTAAAAGAGTCAATAAAACTTCCCCTTCATCACCCATTAAGATTTTCTGAAAGAAGTCCTAATCCACTGATACCAGTGGTAAAACTTCCAATTTTCTAATACTCTCTCTTTTGGTCTTTGCTAAATCATGAAAATAGATATGGAAAAAAACCAAAACAACAGCAACATGCAGTCACAGTTGCTTCTTAAATCACCACGTTTACGAAATATAGGCAGAGACCAGACTAACTTCCCTACATTTTGCTACTCTGGTGTGTTCTTAGAGGATTCACAACAAAATAAGTATCAGCAGAAAGGTCACAAAAGACACAAGGAAATACCAATTTGTTCTCAGACCATACATGTTTTAAAAAGTAATTTCTTACTGGTTAGGCTGATTTGATGGATTACAAGAAAATGGAAGTCAATTAAGCGTATTTATAAACTGGCACACTAAACATGTCAGAAATGAACACAACAATATGTAGGCCTGACGCTTAACAGAGAATAAATCAATCAAGCGGACACAGATTATTTTATAATACCCACACTCTGAGCAACAAAGGGATGAATAGTATGTGGAGAGAGTGAAAAACACAAAACCTATTACCTTTTATTACAAACTACTATGACTGGAGCCAACAACCACTTTACGCATGTAATAGTAGGGACATCAGCACCAGATGATCTACAGGTCATAAAGACTCCTAGACAGCATTAAGTGAATTAACTTGATTCTTAGCCAGTATAAACTATTAGCTGAAAGCCAAAATATCCAGTCAGAGAGAATCCTTGATCTCTTCTGTTGCTCAAGATGGGGAGTTCAGGAAGCTGAAGCCAAACTGACAAACCAGCAAGAACCTTAGTCCAGCTGCCCTGAGACAGAAAATGCGCTTTGAGAAGCAGGGGCAGAGGGAAGGCGGTAACGCTACTGTCTTTCAAGAAAATGTACAGTGCCTTTCAAAGTCACTGGGAAAACAGCATATGTCTTTACATCTTGCAGCACAGAGTCTGGTGGTGACCACAGAGACAGTCTTTAATCCCATAGGATCTTCCCTCCTTCCACCCACACGTGAGGTGACTTGCATGGTTATCTTGCTATAATCCAGTGCCCCTCACCACGCCATGGACCAATGACTCGAGCTCTC
Organism: Chroicocephalus ridibundus; assembly: GCF_963924245.1. NCBI lineage: Eukaryota > Metazoa > Chordata > Aves > Charadriiformes > Laridae > Chroicocephalus > Chroicocephalus ridibundus. The sequence goes on from NC_086284.1 coordinate 162,074,523, forward strand.
TGCCTCACAGTTTTGCATCTAAGGGCGGCTCTCAGAGATACTTAAATTAGTTATCCTGGGAACACACACTGCTCAAGACACATTTACCCAGTTCCAGACAAAACACCAGCGTTGCAACTTGTGTGTGCACCAGAATTTCAAAAATCTTCAATGTTAGGCCATTCTGTCCTACTTAGAGTTGATGGGGCTCTGTCAGATCCAAAGCCAGGTGATTCCGAAAACATACCAGCTTCCACTTTGCAAAATATGGTCATTTTCATTTCTTGGTTTAACATTGTTTCTAGGATGCCAGTAACTAAGCCCGGTAAAAACTTATATGCATGTTAATCACATGAGGAAGAAGTTACTGCAGGGCAGTGTGGTTACTCAGATCCTTGGATTTATGTAAGCGCTTAAGTTTATGCAGAATCAGGGCCTTGCATTTTAGAACAGGACTTAATTCATTCTATACCTTACATATTCAGAGGGAAAACAGCTGTGAGTGAGTGCAGTCTTGGGGTTCTGAATTTAAAGTTCAGAAATTCAAAGTCATACATGGTTCCCGCATGGTTCCCCATTACTCTCTCCACTGGCACATATGTAGTGCTTTGCATTGCTGTTTATGCTAAGAAATTTATGCCCTGAAGTGTATGTAAAACATTACCAACTTATGTTTCCCACAGCTGCTGTAACTCTAAAGTTCCTGGCTTCTGTGCATTTAAATTAATAGTTGTAACAATACACCAAAGCCTTTTCTTGCACTGAAATTCAATTCTAGATTTATTTTTTTTACAGTATATAACCAAAACACTCAAACACTCATATTGATCTCCTGCTGAAATAGCTCTCCTTCTCAGTAAGTTCTGAAATAACAGTAGCAGGTCATTTACTGCTGCTCCTGCAAAACATCTGATTTTCATACCTAACATTTTCTCAAATGTGTGCCTTTTTTTTCCAATGTCATGGTCACTTGCCCTTGTGAAAGGTCGTATTCATAGCTCGCGCGAAGTTTTCCAGTTAAGCCTTTTTGAAATCACTCACTCACAGAAAATAACATCAGAACAAGGCAGTGAACGTATTGTTTTATCCCCTATCCTGTGTCAATCTGCACAGCATTTTAGTCAGCTCCTTTGTACCTGTCCCCTCCTCACCATGAAATAAATAAAACTTCTAAGCAAAGAAGTACTAGAAGCCTCAACTCAATGGGCAACTTCCTTAAAGTTAGAATTGGCAAAAATGGGGACAAAGTAGGAAAGTACTTCCTGTTACGGTGAAACAGTGATTGAGTAACATTTGCAAGGTAAATTACTTTCTCCTGGAAAATAAGCAATTTTCTCAAATAATTTTAAAAAATCTTGCATAGGGTCTGCATCAAAACCATAAAATTTTAGCCTGAACAGTCACAGTCTTTGAAAAACTGTAAGCCTCTTTAAAAGGACATTTAGAATGGAAACATTTCAACAATCTTAACTCTTGACACTTCAATATTTTCCTATGCGTATTTATGCAATATGCATACATGAAGAATACGGAACACTGTTCTGTTCCGGTGATCCTTATTAAACAAGGAACTTGATAAGAAGGATTATGAGAAGAGCCACAGAATGGCCCAACTTCTAGAAAACATATTTCAGAATCAACTGCTGAAAGACAGAAATCTATTAAGATAAACAAAAGTATGGATAATAGGCAATTTGCTCATAGTACCTATGAGAAATACTCAAATTAATTCCGAGAAGACTCTTCCAATTGTAAGAGAATGGTACAAGAACCGGTGGCTGATAACTGAATTTTCAAAAACGCAAGACAGAAACAAGGTACAAATTTTGAGCAGAGAAAGTAATTCAGCATCGAAATAACTAGCGAGAATCACCACCAATTTTCTGTCTCTGGACATTTTGAAATCAAGAATGAGTTTTTGTAAAAGATGATAAAAAAAAAAATCCTGTGCCCTGTGCCATGCAGAAGACTGCAACTGTGTCTTTTTGCTTGGTATACTAGAAATTCCCTTCATATCGGTGATTTTGGTGAAGTACTGAGAGCACTAGCAGAGCTAAAGAATGTGGACCCCAGAGCTCAGTGACCTGCACTGTACCTTAGCTCCTGCCTGGAGGACCATGCTTCTGAAATTACAAGGAGGAATTTGGAAGTGTGAGAATTCAAGGGTTTAGGGCATGTGAACTAATGCAGTGCTACCACACTTCCATTGTGAAGCCAGCCAAAGCCAAACTCTGCATGTATCTGCTGCCATATCTCATAGCACCAAAATGGCCACGTTTTCTTTCAAAACTCTACTAGATCATAAAACCTTATGCTTTAATATCATTGGCTGCAACCAAAGAAAAAAAGAAGCAATATAAATGTTAATGAGAAGATGTCTGTTTCACCTTATTTAAAAGCCAGACTAATCCCATAATCCTAACAAACAAAAATACTAGACTCTCCACAATTACAACATAACAATGTCCAGATGGTGTCTGTCTGCGGGGAACAAGAAGAACAAGGGGCTTTACTAGCTAAATTCCAGTCAAAAATCCGAGTCCCAAGGAAAACTAAGACAGACCTACCAGTGGAGATGTTGAAAGAGTGACTTGACTGGAATAAGTAGCACCTATTGCTATGGAACGGTATTCCATTTCATTTTTTAAGAGGAATTCTCATAACACAGTGTTCAGAGGAGTCAGGTAGATATACTCCAATGTTGTAGAAGGAAGAAGAGTTTGTATAACACAGCTTGAAGACTTTTCAGTTTTCCTTTCTAAATTTGTGTGGTTTACTTATTTTAAGAGCTATAAAAATTATAAATCAGCCATTGAGTTCTCAATGAAAGCAGCAAGATTTACAGGTACACATTAACAAAATAGACATATTGAGAGCTAGAAAGACAAAATAGAGACAATTAGAAAGAGTTCATATTTTTTCCCTGGTGAACCTCATTGTGGTGCATAGTTGGAAGTGCCATTTTAGTGATACTAAAGTAGAATTATTGTGCAAAGATATGCTCATTCAGTTCTTTGTAATGCAATACCCCTTTGCGTACTCAGCCCATGATGCTCTAACACAGGCCTAAAGTGGGGCTTCGGCAAAATTTGAAAAGGGGTCTTGAAGCTGAATGATTCAAGCTAGAAGGATATTCCCTCAAGCATAGCTTTTGAAATCTAAATGAAAAAAATGAAGCAAGCTAATATGCTGATGGGAAAAGAGGAGCAGTATGTTTACTGATCACACACCGAAGTCTTGGAAAGCACTGCATGCTTGGAAAACTAAATGTATTTGAAGTCAAACTGAATGTGACCTTTTTTATTATTTAGAAATTTTAGAAAATCTGTAATTTTTAAACATCATAAAAACTGTGACTTTAAATAATATAAATAGTTGCACTGCAGACAATTTTGAGACTCGGCTTTTGTTAACAGGAATGTTAAGCCATGATATCTTCTATCCAGTGGTCCATACTAAATAACCAGTGGAAGACAGTGTGCTCAAGAAAAAAGGAGGAAATTTGTCCAGGGAAGAGCCAAGAACACTACATAATACCTATCAGAAAAGATAGGCTGGTTTATTGACTTGAGTATTTATTCTGTGCCAGTACCCAAACGGGAAACAAAATGACCGTGATGACTCTTGGGCCCGTTACACTGATGCCAAATGCACTAAGTGCACTTAAAGTAATGAAAAAGTTAATCCAGAAATGAGTAGACAGAATTAATTGGTAAGAATATAATTAAAGATACACAGCTTTTTTTTTTTATTTTTACTATTGATCTTCTCTGATCAGACTGATTCTATCTTTTGATCAGATTTAAAGTGGGCAAATAAAGATTATGCACAGATGTAATACACTAAGGCATCTGGAAGGTGTCGGATCTCGTACCAAATTTTCGTGTTGAAAAAATAGAATACCAGGACATTCTATTTAATGAACTAAAAACTGGCTAGCTAAACAGATTGCAAGCAACTGAAATAGGAATTACTGGAATTAGGAATTACTGAATTACGTCAATTACTGAAATAGGAATATCTGCTGGGACCTCAAAGGAGTCAGTACTCTGCTGGTTCCTATTTAATATTTCACTGATACTATGGAAATAAAAAAAGAATTTTACACATGACATAAAGTTAATAGTGTAAATTATGCTAAAGACAGGGCAATCCTGTCCCACTAAACAAAATGCAGTTCAGTATATCCAATTGCAAAGGTATACTTTTGAGAACAAACAATGCAGGCCATACCTACAAAACAGAATCATGTATTTTGGAAAACAAGGATCATGGAAGGGACTTAAAAGCCAGTGTAGATAAACAAGCAATTGAAAAAGAGCTTCAAGAGCTGAAGCTATAAAAGAAAGAGGGGTGTAAGCAATTAGGTCTTTGGAAGTATAATTGGGGGAGTAAAGAGTAGGAGGAGATAAATATATGTAGTAACTCTGTATGTAGTACTGACAAGAATGATACTTCATACCACTATGACTTCTGTCGTGTGCATCTTAAAAAGCACATTGAAAATCTGGAGAGGATTCAGAAGAGAACCAGAAAATAAGTTGAAGACTAGAGATAATGCCCCACAATTCAAAGAGATCAATCTGTTTAGCTTATAAAAAAGAAAACTGAGAAGTGAGTTGATTAAACTGTATAAGCTCCCTCACAGAGAGAAAAGAGCAGGTACTGAAGGGCTTTTTAATCTAGTGGAGAATGATAAAGCAAGAACCAGCTACTGGAAGCTGTAGTCGGACAATTTCAATTTAGAAATAGGGTATACATTTTTGCCATTGAACATGACTAATCATTGCACAACACTCCCATAGGGAGTGATAATTTCCTGTGTTTTGAATCATTACTACATTTCTGAAGGATAGGTTTTAGCCACACAGAAATAACACTGCAGCAAAACCTAAGTAGTCTGCCTCACTACAATAAACTCTGGGGTAAAATACAACGACATGAATCAAAGACCCGCTCGGACAACTGGGAGGTCCTTAATGGCCTTGAACTCAGTGAACATATGACTTACATTGAAGTTTATAATTGGTCCTGAGAAGTGCACACTGACAAATCTCATTGACGTTTTTGCTGCTCTCAGGATCAGGCCCTACGCTACCTACTCCATCACTGCATACAAGGTCTAACCTAACATACTCTTGCTGTCAGTTCCCAAGTGTCTCTCTTGACACATTTTAATTGGAAGGCAACCTATCAAGAGAGGAAGCAGACATTTCACAACCTTTTTGCTAAGTAAACAAGCAGGCAATTGCCATCAGCATCTGTGGCCAAGTTCCATAGAGCCTATGAAGCTGCCAGATGTCAGTGCAACCATTGGTAGCTGCACATTGCAGTGCAAATTGGCGTGGATTATCACAGAATTTCCTAAGAGCTGCTATTCCCTGGACCTTTCATCTGAAAACTAATGATTCCTAAATCTATTCCGGAGTTAGAGAGAGAGAGATGCAGCACTCCGTACTCTCATGCTGTAGGTAGTAAGGATAGTGAACAGGAAAAAAAGATGCACATCCCAAGTACTACTTTGAGGTGTCATAATTCGTCAACAAATCTTCCTTAAAACTGTACGACGGATTAAAGAAGAAAATTCTGCAGTCATTTAGATGACAAGCCCATGTACCTGCCTTACGAGTACTGCTTAGATTATACAATCTTCATTAATGTGATTGTACCCGTGGACTGTTACTCAAAGAGGTTTGGTTTTCTTTTTTATAGCAAGTAGATTTCTTGTTTCACAGAATGCCAAAGCAAAGCTTGAAATTGTTATCTAGTTGTAAATTCTGATCTAATAATTCATAACCCAAATGGCAACTAATGAGGACTTTTATTTTTAGGAGAACAGAGGCAGAGTTGCTTTAGAAACAAAACTAAAAATTCAATGTAATGATTTTTGTGATCCAGAACTCATGATATGAGGACATTTGGGATTGGCAATACTGTAAACGTTATTTTTTTCTAGCCAAAGAGACACCATCAGTCAAATTAAATTCTATTAAATCTTTAAAAATGGAGACTGTTTAAAATATGTAAAAGTTTGAGAAATTACATCCATTCTTTTTCTGTCTATTTTTGTGACTTTACTATTAGATTTTCTTATTTTACAGACTAAGAAAAGAGAAGGGTTTTCTGTTCACACAGAGATAGACAGATACAATCTTTATTTATTTTTCTGATATTGAAAATGGGTATGTAATGAAGCTTTCCTACGGGTGAGTTTAATTCATTCATGATAGTTATGTATCACCTTGTCTTGTAATTTTTTAACATACCCCCGTTTTTGAAAAACTCAATTAAAAGAAAAAAACTCTTTAAATTGCCAGAGATAACATTTATCAGCTTCAGGATGGGATTCACCAAGTAGCCTGAAGCTCAGTTAAGTATCCATCTTCTTATAATTAATCAGTTTTTCTTCTTTTTTTAAAGGAAGAAAAATAACCACAAAATGGAAAGAATGGATAGGACTTAGAGAATAATTACCCTTGAAGGTTAAAGATTTTCAAATACTCATTAAACAAACGAATGGAGCTGTTAAAAAAAAAAAAATAGTAGTACTGGATTTTCTTTTCTGATAAATTTCAAGAAAATTGAGAGGTCCTCTTTGATTTATGTGGTAAAATGTATCCCAGCGTCCTCCCTTTCTTGCCTCCAGTGAGCTGCTAACTCATTCTCTTCCAGAAGTTTTACACTCATTTGATGCTACAGATTCAGAAATAAACAACAAACAGAGCTACATTTTTACAGGGAATAACATTTTTTCCCCCTCTCAACCCCTGCTCCCAAAGTAAGATGATCCTCAAACTCAGATGATCTATTTAAACTCCATCATTCAAAAAGATACTATTTTTGTCACTGTAGAAAAATGGACATATCTGTAGGTACTCCATTGATAACACTTAGTTCTTTAAGTATCTTCTAAATCAAATTGCCTTTCAGACTTTCAAAGTTCTACTTTGACTACAAAAAGGTATCGAAATAATGCCCCATAATTACTAGCAGTAATTACCCCAGTAATTACTAATTAATTATTTGGGAGTTGCGTTGAATCTTTTACCGCAAGGCTTTGCAAATTTCTGACAGTGGGAACCGGCGGGTAGGAGACAAATTGCCCTCTCTGTGCTTAGCAGCAGCAGATCCAAACCTCCCTGGAAGCAAGCAGGTGCTGGCTGAGAGACAGGACGTAACTGGATGGATCAGTGGCTCGGATCTCTCGGAAAGGCCTCTGTTCTCCTCCACTGGATTTTTTTCAGCCCCTCTACTCTTAGGCTACCTCCTTGCCCCTACTCTTACCATACTAACCATTACGTCTGTACCTTGGTGATGGGTCATGGCAGCTCTGAAGTGCAGACACACCAGAAATGTTTCATGAACTAGTTCAGACACTGACGACAGCGAGGCTGTATAAGCTCAGGCTGCACATGGAATCCCAAAACATCCATGCTGCCGCAGTACCAACAGCAATGAAGATACTGGATATGCAACAGCAGTGCTTCAACCGTGCTTTTAAAGGCCATGTAGACGTACTTTGAGTTTTGCTACCCTGTCAGAATGAATGAATTGCTTTGCTTATTTCTAGACAACATCTAAACATATTTTCTCCCTCCTAGCACCTCTTCTCCCCACCCCTTCCCAAGTCTGGTCTGCTATCATGAACGACTGAGCAAGAGACAGAGCTTCTTGTCTTTTATTTCATGTCTTGCCTCTTATTTCTCCCTAATTGCATTACTTACAGTGAAATAATGCTAAGACTGTCTAGCAACTCACTAACTGTAAGTACAAACACCCTCCAACAACACCATCATTTCTGGGAGGCATTAGCCCAACATACTAAATTATGAACGCTACACAGAGAGAAGCAGGGCATGGATTTGTGAAGAAATTGTCATCTGTCTGAAAATCTTGTACTTTAATTACTCTTGGCTGGCTGTATGATTTCAAACCACATTTTCTTCAGTGGAAGCCCTAAATAGAAATGCTCCTAAACAGCATTTAAGTCTGTGCAAATAAACCAGATGCAAGAAAACTATACAGCTGAAGAGTATGTTACAAAAAAAGAACAGAAAGCTAACTTGGTTAGGAGAAATTTACTCATAAAGAGGATAATTAATCATCATATAAGAAGGAGTCCCAATACAGTATGAGAAACTGCAGTCAATGAGGTTTTTATGTTAAGCACAGCTAAGCACGTATTTAGACAGTAGACTATACAGCATTGGAAAGCAATAGACAGGTGAACTGCACACAACTGATTTGCACAACTTCTTCATTCTGAAATGTCACTGTTGTATATAAAGGAACATCTGAGACATATTGGATCTTGTCTATTTTAACTGGGAGGATGCAACACGCTTGTCTTTTATCTCCATTTCCAGGCTCCTCGAGACTTTTGCACAGAACACATTATAACTTTGCTGAACAATGTTGCTTGATTTTGTATCTCCAAAATAAAATTGTTTTTCTAGTGAAAATCAATTTTAAAAAGAGGAAGCAAATGGGATTATATATTTAAAAAAAAATCACACACAACAAAAGAGAGAAAGAAAATTAATGATGTACATGTGGAGGGAAACTAGCAGTGGTTAAGATTTTTTGATCACATCATCATTGGTGCTGAACGAGGAACATAAAGACTATTAGAGAAATACTAGAATAGCAGCCCTTATTCCCGCTAGGCAGCACTGCAAATATACCCCCAGGAATTCAGTGATAAAATAGAGAAAATTGAACATGTGTGACAGAGAGCCAGAGTGAAATGAAGCACGAAAAAGAAGTGCAACACAAAAGGCTTAAAAGGGCTCAGGGTGTGAAAACACTGAGGAAAAAAGTAAGAGCGTGAGGGATCTGTGAACCCGTGCAAGTGCAAGAGGAAAACAGGAACAGGATTTTGAGTGAGTAAGGCTGAAGGTGACAGAGGGTAACCAAGCATAAACATGAAAGAAAAAACAGGGGTACGAATGACCCTACAAGTGAGCAATAGAGCATGGCAGAGTGACAGGCGGTGATGCAATAAGAGATGGCAAAAGAAGGAAAACCAGCTAGAAAAGAGTTTTAATGATTAATTTCTTTTCTTTTTTGGGGGGTTGCTTTTACTTTTATCATTTATCAGAAGAGAGACTGTTACATGAAAACAGACCAGCAAGCAATGTAAGAAAATAACTAGAGCCATAGTAACTCCTAAGAATTCTCAATAAACAACTCATTTGGAAATTGACTTCAATTTTGTCCACCAAGCTGAGGTGGTCAGAATGACCATGCAGCACATCATTTGGAAAACAGCAAACTGGAAGAAAGGGGAACCAATAACTTCAAAAGTGTAGCCGAGTGCTTCAATGTTTTCTCCCACATGTGATGAAATATTCATGTCACAGTCTACTGTGAAGCCAAACACACGTAGTGTTTCACAATCAAAAGTCTTTAGCAAGGAATTAGGGGCAGAGAAATTAGGGACTACAGACATTAGGCACAACTATCTGTAGGAGACGGCTAAATAAAAGGTCTACCGCACAGCTGTAGTTACATAAAAATATGAAACCAGGAAATATTTCTCCATTCACATAAAAGAAAATTCAAAGAAACAAAGGTATTCAAATACTTCTCTGGATAACAACAGCTATGGTGCTCAAATTACTCTGCTTACCCTAGTAGTATACTTTCTTACATATCTAGACTACAGGATACCTTTTTTTCATCCAGTACTCTTTCAAGACAATCTCTACCTATGTAAAATGTCAAATAAAAGAAAGAGCAAGCTGTTTCATTTTGTTTAGTTAATGACAGAGAAACTGCTTGTTTTGGTTTTTTGAAGAATGCCTCAAGTTTATGGGAGTGTAAGAGTATTAAAACCAAAAGGTTGCATGTCTTCGTGAACATTCAAACTCTCAAAAATACTGATTTCATTTAACCTTTTTACAGTCATACTGATTTTATAAAAGATTCAATTCATCATATTCATGTCATAATCTTGAAAAACTACAATAAACGATTCCTATAGATTCATTTATTTGTTGAAGGTTATTGAAGGTCTACATGGTGAATAAATACCCTGTTGTGCTTATCCAGTCTCAAATTCGGATCTAGATTTCATCAATAGCTTTCTAAAAAACTACATACAGAACATATTATAAATAATAATGAAATAGAAGTGTGAATTAAAATTTTCTTTACCCCAGTTTTAAATGGGAGAGACCTTTTCTTTGAAAGACAACTGGGCAAACAAGAACACATCTTCATATTTTACACATACTTTTATAAATGCTTTTTGATCTCCAATTATTGTTTCAGCAATTTGGTTTACATATAAACTAGTTACAGCAACTAGAAATACCCAAAACTCAACCTGCATCACTAAAGAATCTTTTTTTTTTCTTCCCAGCAACAATAAAAAGAGTTATTCATCAGAATGTTACTAGAAATTCTGTTGATATTCAGTTCAGAATAGTTTCCAACTCATTCTCCTATACATGGAATAGCTTTGCAGTGCTAAAAAAGAAATCATTCAATGAGCAACAGAAAAAGCGTATGAAAAGGGAGGTGAGTCCTAAAGAAAGTCGATTCCATTTAATCATTTTCATACATAAAATAAAGTTATACTTCGAAGAGACTACCTTCTGTTTCTGTTAAAAATCTATAGATTTTGACAACATAAATTTAGTATCACGAGTGCAAAAAACATGCAACATGGGCCTGGGTCCAGTCTTTAGGGCCACCTTTACTTGAATAAGCACCAAAACATATGGAAACTACATCAGTGGACAGGTGACCTATACCTCATAAATGCAAGCTGAGACAAACAGGACACAATGCCATTGCACCTAAGAAAAGCTGTATGCCCTATGTGAGAGACTCAGCCACAGTATGTTCAGTCGCTACGACTGAACAGGGTTTAGGCACACTATGAGGAGAGATCATAGCCACTTATTAACAATCTCACTGCATTTTTTTGCAGGATTGAGGCCATTTGCCCCTGCGTTTTTGGTCAAATATGAATATAATAGCTATACTTGTCTTTAAAATTCCTCCTTCTGTATCAGTGTGTTATAGTGTTACTCCTCACATCCTAACCTTTCCTCTTGTGCAATGCTTCCAAGGGGCTTTTTATATTTGATAATGATGGACATGAACTCCCCACAAATAAAATCTAAGTCATTGGGAGCTACAGGTGCTCAGCATCTCTCAGGATGAAGTCTGTATTTTAAAGAACACTTCTGCATCCTTCAGGACAGGAACTATAGTAGGAGGAAAATCAATGTGCCAGGCAAAGAAATAACAGGTGGATCACAGCTTTTTCAATACATGCTGTGTGTTTCTTTACAAATTGCATTCCCTGAACCACCTACTTTGAAAGAAATCCACTTTCCCACACGAGTGCTTTGAGTAGTTCAGGTTACACAGAGAGACTGTCACTCAAAAGAAGATTTACAAGCAGCATTCCCGAAACTTAACAGAATTCCTTTTTGTCCATCAACATTTCTTTTCCTTTACATAAAAAGGTTCGTGTGACTAATTAGTCCTCAACACTGCATTATAATAACAATAACATTACCAAGCCTACACAGTGTTTTTCATCAGTAGATCAAAAAGTACTTAGTAAAGGAGGCAAGTGTCATTACCTCATCAAGTAATACCCACTAAATAATCAGCTCTGCTGGTGCTTTAATCCTTAAAAATGGTGTTTTAAAACCATGACGAAGCCAAAACATAATCTCCAAATAATGTACCTTCTCTAGCAAAGGAGATTATTGCCTGTTCAGTGGAACCCAAGAGGGTTCCATGAAGCAAAAGGGAATATATTTGCAAAGATACCACACAGGATTAGAAGGAACCTTTTCAGTTATTGAGCTAAGGCCCAGTTGTCCCACGCTGATATATCATATAAGCCCTTTCTTAAACAGCTCGAATTTTGCCTTAGAACCAGTGAGTGCTTTTTGCCTTTCATTAATCCCACTGAGAGACTATGCCAGAAGTGTACTGATCTGATGAACAGATATTTTTCTCCCATTTCCATCCTAAATGTATTGTTGATCTGATAAAAACCATGTGTCTTGGTATTAACAGTATCTGTTCATCTGAAAATCTCTGCGCTGCCTTGTGTATTTAGAAAGCTCTCAATTTGGTAAAGGAATGGAAAAATACAATTAAGTCTCCTATTCTAATAACAAGCAAGTCTATCAAATTTTGCCTGTGGCTACCGATATATGTACATTACCTACTACCTTCCAGTGTCAAATTCAGCTTTCCTAGGAATATTTATTAAAAGTCGAAGATCTAGTTCCATAGCAGTGACAATCATCTAAGAGTCCATTACAGTGAATTAAGATTATTCTTTCCCAAGGTCCCTTACTTTACACTTACAAACATTCAATTTAATTTGCCATTGTATTGTCCTGCTTTAAAAAAATCTCACGGTGGAGATTCCACAACTCCTGTTCCCAATCTATCAGGATACTTCACACTCCTTATGCTTAGAGTTGCTTTTCCTCCTGTGGAACTCAACCTAAATCTCCCATTGCTGCAATTTAAGGCTGTAGCTTGTTATTTTCAGATCAAATCCACTTCTGCATGCAATGAAAAGTTTAGTTGGCTTGTAGCATTGAATACAAATGCGCAGTCCTCATCTTCCTGAGAACTTCACTATTTATTGAACGTTCCTGCAAACAGCCAGGGAAGAGGTTTAACCTTCCACCACTTTAGGACAGTACTAAGATACACTTCTTTCTCAACAAACATCTTCAGAAATAATATTTCAAACGTCTTGCATTACTGCATTTGTGAAGTGTTGATCTTTTTTACCCTATTTCTGCTACCTGAAGAAGCAAAGACCTCCACACGTACTTTTTTCTCCTGTATCCTTGGATGACATCTCCATCAAGCTGGTAACAACATTCTGCTGTTTTCTTTAGAGACAAATAATCAACAGTATTAAGCAGGAAGGTGGTTTTGCCTGTATTCTGGATTCTCACAGCCATTAGCTCATGTTCATGTTCAACCAGCTACCTTGAAATAATGACAATGTTGACTCTTACAGTTCAGTCTCAAATTTTCTTCCTTTTCTTCAGTTTCCGCATGCAGAAGTGTTCACTCGATGTTGCGTTTGCTCTTGAGAGGACCAAATAGGCAGGTTTTCCATAAACCTTGTAACAGCAAATTCTCTCTTAACAATTCTTAACTTCACAACACTGATTCAATTAAATCCACACACTAACGCTTGATGACTACCAAATATCAATTATCCATTTGCAAGTTTGACTGGTAGCTTTCATGTTTAGAATTAATTTCAGATACAAAAATTCCTTGTAATTTCAAAAGATTGAAACCTAAAAGAATAATTTGGAATGGATAATAACATACGTGTCTCTGTGATGCTGAATCCTTTCACACATACATGATGCTCAAATACAACAATGAGGTGAGTGTGAGGCACAGTGAGGCTGCTTTTACTAATATTGCAAGTAATGCTCTTATAATGGAACTCAGTTTCTTCCTGACTTCTCAAGATAATATCCTCTCTTTTCCATATGAATCCACTTTTTTACTCCATCCCACTACTTGCAATGCATGCACATCTTATCTTTTTTCTTCTCTCCTTGCCTGGATTATTACAAAAAAACAGCTCTCAGTACTCCATTCAGTTTCCTACCGGGAAATCGTTTATCACAAATGACAATAACACCTGAGCACAGTTCGTTCCTCACTCTCATTCATTAGACTCTGCATCCTTAGTTAAACCCGCACATCCTCAGTTTTCATCACACTAGAATATCTCTTCTGTGAGACCGACTAAAACAGAGCTCCCAACCTTCACCAATTCTTCTTGTGATTCCTACTCTCACTTGCTGAAAATCTCTTTCAACTAGCACAACCTAAAATTACCACGGATAATCTTACCACCAGTAGCAGCTTTCCATTCCCTGTCTGCCTCTAAGCAGAGTCTCTATTTCACCACAGATACTAAATCAAGTACGTTACATCTGTGCAACCAAACTGTAATAAGCACAAAACCACCCCCTGTTCAGAAATGGCTCAGATTGTTCCATTACTTCTGTGCAGTCAAACTATGACAAATGCGCCAGGACCTTAGTGGAATATTTCTAAGCAATATCCAAATAATATAATAGCTTCCTACGCTTTGTAATTTACTGGTTCCTACTCCTTGTAATTTACTGATGGATATGTAAGGTAAATGATCATTTAGTTATTAAAAATCTAACAGTCTGTTTAACTATGCAAATGTTTTCCCAAATAATTTTTTTCCAAGGTCAACACCTTACCCTTAAAAAAATAAAGGAATTGGCATCTCATCCTCCTCTGTACATCGGATATGTTCATACAGTATGCTGTAAACATTTTTTCCCCCAAAAAAACCATTATGCTTTGCTTCAGGTTGACAATATTATTCTAGATCCGGCTCCCCTGAGTCAACCTGCAAAATAAATGTTCATGCCAATTAAAACAGTACTAATTGTTGTAGATTTGTTGGGGGAGGGGGTTCTGCCCTTTCTTTAGTAGTAGCAATTGCAATGGGTAATAGCAATTTTTTCTAAGCTAATGTGATTTTGTCTTGATTTACTGGACTATTGTGTTTTCAGTCCCCAAGGTGAAAAAGCGGCTATTGATAGCAAAAAAGTTCTTTTTAAAAGGCCATTTTTAATAAAGCTCAGGAAGGTTCCGTGACTGGAAAACTTAAAGGCCTGCTGCAGTTACAAGGCTCATCCCAAGTGAGCAGTGTAGACAGAAGCCTTTTTGGAAGCTAAAAAAAATGCAGGTAAAAAATACTCTTGTATAGAGTCTTCCTGGCAAGGGAGAGTAAACCAATCTCCCCAGTACAGCAACGTATCAGTCTGGGGAGTGATCTTTTCTGCAGAGATTTTAAAAAGTAATGACTGATTCTGGGTTAAAGTTCTCGGGTGCTCAACTTCTGCCTCTTCAAATTTGAAGGGGCCTGTTTTTAAACAGAGAAACACTGACTCAAAATCAGGCATCCAGAGCCAGTAAAGCAAGCACGGTAGCATCCGCAATTATGAACTGCTTAAAATTTTACTTAAGTGCTTTCACAGCATGTGCTGTACAAATTAATCAGCTACATCACTGTTAAACCAACAAATCCACTATCTAATAAATGAGGTCTATCTCATGCATACAGAAGACTAACCATTTTGCTTTTGAGCGCCCTGTGTTGCTTTGTTACAGTCTGATCTGTTCTTTTCTATCTTACAAAACTGTAACCTGCTGCTCCTAATGGAGAGCTTCTGCTTTTAAAACCACTTAGAAGCTGATAAAACAACCCCTCCAAATAGGTGGGATATGCAGATTGCACATTAACACCTGTACAGATGTCTCCACTGTCTTACTCTAGTTAACAAGTGACAGCAGTGGCATCATCTCAGAAAAGAATTTTGTTATGTTTAGGGCTTCTCTATAAAATAAGCTTGTGCCAGTCTAAGATGACATACCATTTTAAACAGCTATTGCTATGTCAACTAGCATAATATCCCACATGATGGCTTTTATTGGTACATACGTCATTTTGGAAGCTGTTTCAACTGAGATGGCAAAAGCCATTCTTACACTGCAAAATGCTATCCACAACAATAACATAGACCCATATAATTGTATTGGTGTAATTTATGAAGTTTTCTATGTGGATTCTTTCTTGTCATCCCCTGATTCAGTGTGCTCCACATCTGTATTGCACCACAAATCTAACCATACTTTTGAGTATAAATAAATAAATGCGCACAAACGGGAGCTGGGGACAGGGAGGATGTGACATTTTTGAAGGGAACAGGTAGTGAGTCACATACCAAAAAAACAATTCCCATGGTTTTCAATATCCTGATTTAATCCATCTTCCTCCTGAATACAATAAAAACCATGAGTCCCTGAACTAGCTTTGTTCAAGGAATAATTTTCTTCTCTCCATCTCCTGACAGTGGTCTTCAATTAAAGCCTGCAATGATGAAACTCACTGAGACTGACGGAGGAAATAAAAGGAGAGAAACCACTGAAATGCATCTTCAGAAGCAGATTAGTAAATGTCCCGCAGACATCGGTGCGAGTGACAGCCGCCAGAGCTTAGTGAAAAAAGAGAAGCGGAAAATTAAACTTCTCATTGGCTCTGATGATGATTAATATCTCTTCTCTGATGAGCTGAAACTGCTTAATCTTTGCTATTAATATCAAATCACTGAGGTGCAAGTATGGTAGCTAAAGAGAAAGGGGGCATATGAGAATGTTTAAAATCGGGGAGAGGAAAAAAAGACAAAAATAACACAGGTACGTTTTACTGTTAAACCTCCTAAAGCAAGAAACTCAGAATGATTTTGAGAGTCACCATCAGCGGCTCTGAAGTTAGGTTACTACGAGGCAGCTGTTGGGCAAACAAAGTCGGCACAATTTAAAGGAGATAAATACATTTCAATCGTTTGGTTAAAGGCATTTGCATTCTACGGGAAGACTACTTAATTCATCACATCTCCATTCAAGTGTACGTGAACAAGCAACTAATATCTTCACCCAACTCAAATATGCTAGATAATTGTTATTTTCAGATTTACTTACCTCTGTGTATATTGGCAAAGCTTTACGGAGAGTTAGTTGGAGTTCCTTGGAAACCAATAATTACGTGTAGCTGTGCAGATTTTTATAGTTGGTTCCTATATGAATATTCTACAAAATGTAACCTCTCTGTTGAGATTTTTACCTTAAACCCTTGGGTTTGTAATGCACTGAAGCATGAGGTGAAATAGCTAAATCCATTATAGTTAATACTAGAAAACATTCTGTGTGTATTACATTTTCAGACCAAAAGAAAATTTTGTTAAAGTCAGTGTAGATCACTTGAGATACACATTATAATAGTTTGATTAGTGGAGAATAAAAAGCAGACTTTTATAGCACCCATTCATCTGAAAACATTATTCCTGCTAAAGTTAACAAGCAAAATCATGGAGTTAGGTTAAATTAAATGCAACGACAGGCAGGAAATTTACTGATTGTGAAATATTAAAGCTGTGGTGTAGTTCAATATGATTCTAGAATACTGAATGCCTTGATGCTATGAAAAAGATGAAAGAGAAATCTTCCATTTCTCAGTGCTGTAAAGGTAACTTGTAAACACTCAAAAGCGACTGTATTTGAAGAATTGAGATTACAAGATTGATAAAATTTAAGTTTATAAGCCTTGATCTCTTGAATAATTGGTTGCCAAATTAGTGCCCAAATAAATCTTGCTTCTTAAATTGAATAAACATTCTTAACTTGCCGCTGAAACTCTGTTTGATTCGATCCTTTCTGAAGGGCTATTTTTCACAACTGAAAAGGTACAGTAACCTGGAGCCCAAAACAAACAATGTGCTTAGGAAATAATTTTTTCTGTCCTGGGATGGCAACGGATCATCCTGATAACTAGTTTCTACAAGCTACAGTAAGGTTAGTAATGATCCTATAAATTTATCTCTTTTTTAAAACAGCTATGTGTTTTGGTAACTGTAGCACTCATCTGTAGTTCTCAAGGTGATATTTCTTGCAGTGCACTTTAGGTACCACAATATCTCACAGTCACGATCCCTTATTTTACACGAAACTGAAACTGTTAAAGCCATCTTTTTTAATTATTTTTTTCCTCATCTACTTCTCATCTTTCTCTTCCTACCTTGAAGCCAGAAAAATGTGGATAAGGGTTAAAGAATGTATTTTTGAACAAGGTGGAATAATTTATTCAGACTTGTGCTAGAATCCTCCACCAGCTTTAAAATCAAGTTCAGAAATCTGGCTAAAAGAAAAGCTTTGGGTCTAGAAGGCACGGATCAGATGCAGGAATTACCAGTCAGCATTCTTCTATGAAGTCTACAATATAATACAGCCTGCACGATACAAGATATTATAGACATTGATTGTTAACAGTCCCTCTGCTGGTAAAACTCAGCCACCAAAACACCAGTAACCATTGTGTGTGATTTTTGTGAGAATCTACAAATTTGTCTGCCAGTTCCATTTTGGAACACAAATTAAAAAAAAGACTGCCAAAGCTACTTTAGGAGAGATGTACTGACAGGTAAATAAGGAAAGATGAATGATAAAATAGGAAAGGAAGAAAATGGTGGGGAGGAATACAACCATTTTCGGGTTTGTTTTTTTTTTTTTTTTTAACTCTAGTAATCACATAATAAACAGATAGCTCTTTCATGTTTTTTATTCCAGCAATTTCTTCAAGCCCTTTCCAACATATAAGAATATTTCTATCTTATTAGCTATGGCTTTATTTCAGTATATTACACGAATGCTATGCAATTTTCTTTGATATTAAACTACACCACAACAACCTCAATCCTGTGTCTAGAGAGCTAAACGAAGACGCCATTGTAGCAGCAACAGCCATATATGCACTCATTTTAATCTACTTAGGAAGAACAATAATCACTTTGAAGATGAAGGGGCCCAGGCTTCACTGCCTAGAAAACAGTGTACAAGCTGACCAGGCTTCTTCTGCTTCTTGTAGTGGCCTGTCTCTACCCCTAAAGTACCTGTGCTTGTTCAATTGCAGCAAACACAAGCAGGTCTGACTGTACTACAATCACACTTTCAGTTTGTTTTGTAGATTTTGGCTTTTCCAATTCAGGACCTTAATGTGTAGATTAACGTGGATTTATCCAATCTTGTAAGCTACTCCAGGGGTCTGAAAGTATACATTGGTGATGGTGATTTCATTGGGCATCTACAGAAGTTCAAGAATCAGTATGCAGAAAGCAGATCATGCATCTCTTCTTTAGAATAGGTATAGACCTGTTATTACATGCTTACTGGAAAAGTATCTTATTATGAAACACTGTATTTAGACAGTAAAATAGCTAGGCCAATAATACGTTGTTATCTTTAATATATATATATATTTTTAAAGTAAATGTACCAAACAGAAGCATATTCTGTTATGGATTGTGGATTTAACTTAGGAAAATGTGATTAATCCAACATTTTTTGTAATTTTAACTTCACTACGTTCACTACTCCCTCCCAATTACTGATCTCTGCAAACTCTGACATTCAGCAATTTAAGAGCTAAACAGAATTATAAAGAAAAAAAAGAAAAAAAGGAGATTTAAAACCTTGATGTTTACATCTTGGACTTTGACTCATGTTTCACTGAACTATGGAGAAAGACAGTCATGCTAGAGGACAGAAAAAACAGATACAGCAGAAGAGCTCTAATGGCTTGAGCACTGTTAAACTGGAAGAGAATCTCAGGCTAAAAACATATCGTTCTCCAGGTCATCAACTTTTCCTCCTGTTATTGGTATCTACAAAGTTGAGTGAACCAAGATGACTGCTGTCAGCCCATGTTTTTGAAGTTAGCTGTGAATTTCACTCAATTCTCCAGCGATATCTAGATACATTTTAAAAAATCTCTCAGATTCAAGTCTCAAAACAAGAACCGCAGAAGGCAAAGCAACACAAGAAAGGTAAAACTTCAAGGGAGGGAAATAATTACTCAACTGAACAATTCAATGGTTGTCATGTCTGAAAAATGTTTGAAAAGGGTAAAGAGGGAATAAAGAGATGCGTTGAAGATACTGGTATTCTTAAGCTAAGCATACCTAAAACACGTCCATCCAATATCAGGACATGAACCTTCACACTCTGTTGCTTTTCCTAAACCATGCCAGACCATTACCTGCAGAACATAGGAATGACCACACATGATGTGTGAAGTATTTCTTTGAATTTATTTTTAACTTGACTCCTTCTCCTTCTAGTATTAAACACATTTAAATAAATGTTCAGAATATAAGTTTCAAAAGTACCGGAAGACGCTACAGATGCAATTTGCTTTCTAATAAGAAAGATTCTGATTTCAAATTTTTTCCTGATCTGAATCCCCCCCGCCCAAATTTTAAACACAAACACTCCACAAAAATCAAATATCATAAGTTGGTTGTTTTAAGTTAATGGAAACATTCACCAGAATCAAAATATTAAATTTTCATTTCAATCTTTTAAAACATTTATATTTCAGGGGTTTTTTTCATGCTGCATGTATGTATTTGTTGACCTGCTTGCCTGTTTGTCCCCAAAGCTCATTGCTTAATTTCAAATTACTTTGTTAGAGGGAAAGAAGTTAGAGGTAATGAAGCTTCTATAATTGTCAGGATCACATAGAAAGAGATGAGAAATGCCATGCATTTTACCGCTGAGAAATACACTGAAATACATGAGCTCAAGATTTATTTAGATACCAAGAGACCCATATGGGAGCTAGATTTTATAAATGCCCTAATTGTAGGAAAAGCAACTTCAACATCAATCAGCTGCATGACATCAATCACAGCAAGTCAGGCTACATTAGTTCCAGCAAATGCTGCTTGGTCAAAGAAGGTCTGGTGTACTTATAAACTGCACATTTCGTTTCAAAAAGCCAAGCACTACTACTTAGGGGTTTGACTTTAAAAAAAAAAAAACAAACAAGATATTTAAGCTCATCTTGATTTTCTGTTTTTCTGCAGAAAAACATATTTTGACTATGAAGTTAGTAAGCACCTATCTTTGAAACACAGAAAGAAGAATAATCAGGAAACAGCTCTCCTACTGCTAGTCTTCCACGCAGCCCTCTCAGAAATTAGGCATTCAGATGTCTCTTCTTGAAAGAAATTTGCTCACCTTTGCGTAATGCAACTTTTATAGGCCGCATTTTTCCCAAAAGTTTGCTCCAAGAATGAGGAAGACAAAAGATGAAACAAAAACCTTGAGAAATCACACCTATTATATTCAGAGTAAGCTGTTGTTCCAAAGAAGTTGGCCACTTATTCCTGCTCAGAGAATTCCTTTTTATTCTAACCTTTATGTTTCTGCCAGAAACTACAAACTTAAGAGCTGACTAGAACAATAAAGCCAAGACAAAACTGGTAGACGTGTTTAGAAATAAAAAAAACATTCCATCTGATCAAGAGGTGTATAGAGAGGAAAGAAGGTAAGCCTACAGCTTACTTTACTTTTATGAAAGAATAAGCACATACTTAAAAAAATGAGTGTCAAAAGAGATCGTGTGCGTCCTGTCCTGGAATTCAGAAGAGCCATCTGTACTTGCTTTCATTTGGCACAACACGCTGACAAAAGAAGTGGCCGTTGCAACATTCATGGCCTTTCCTGAGACAGTATTATAGTGGTTTAAGGATGTGAATTCTTGGCAAGCTAAGGAAGAAACAGCACTGACACCAGCATTTAGGTGTTGAGCTATTCAGTGGACCTCATCAGTTAAGGATAAAATTCTATTGCAGGATGGTAAGTATTTTGTTTAATTGAAAGAGTGGTGGAGAAGAAAAAAACCAACATGGTCCTCACTAACATCACAGTTTGACCTCCAAAATCTTCTCATGATCATGTTGTATTTTGGCTCACATTCTTTGCCTAAGGCCATTCTCGTTTTGCCACAGAAACTACTTCAAATTTCCAGTCACTGCTCACAAACAGACCGCTTCTTTATATGATGGGGCGTAAAACTCTTGATTTTTTCATATTCATGTGTTAATTTTATTTTCTTGATGATGGATAGGTAAGGGTTCTCATGTCTGTAAAACGAAATCTGTTTGTGGGGATACTGCCTTGCAAGCTAAAGATGGTGTGCAGAGAACCAGACTCAGCTTCCACTGCAGGGACCTTCTGGTCAATAGCATACTTCAACCAAATCTCATCAGTACTCTGTATATCCAAATCACAAGGGTTTCATAGAAAGACAAGTTTTTCAGGATAAAGCAACACAACTTGGTGTAAACCTGAGGTCTTTACTATTGTGACTCATTTTATTCTTGTAGGATCTCCAAGTAAAAACTGCATCAGACTTAAGAAAGTATTTGATTGCAGCTGAGATAGAGGTTCTTAGGTGACAATTCTCAGCGTATTTCTTAAAAAAAAAAAAAAAAATCAAAACAGCAAAAGAGGAGTAAACCACCACCATTTACTCCAGAATGGAAATGTACATAGAAGCAGCTTTTATGAAGGGGTTGCTATGAAGCCAATTTTAACTAAAACACATCTCCTGTAAAACTGTTCAGACACCCATCACAACAACATCCTTATTATATGCAGAGGCACCCTTTCAGGACCTCTTTTCTCAGAAATTTATATAAAAAGACAGGATCGATACAAAGGTTGAAACTTCTAATTTAAATGGACACTGGATTAAGTTTTCTTGTTTAATCCTGTTGAGACACACAGCAGATAAAACTCAAGCAAACCGAGCGAATTGTAGTGAAAGAAGCAATTTTAGATTTTGCCCCTTTCTGATTACATTGTCTGTGAAGGGATTATTTTCTGATGTTTGTTCATCAGTTGCAAGTGTCTGATAGACATTTTAGCAATTAATTATTTGTTTGCCTCTTCCTCTGAGCAACTTATTGCAAGCATTAAAAATTCAGGCAGTCTTCATCACGCACATAGATCATGTGATAAACTTTTGGCACTTAACTGGATAAAGCAGAACTCCCAGAATCAGTTTTCTGATTCAAGTATTCACAAATATGATTTCAAAATCTGCTTCCCATGAATATTAAAACTGGATATTCATTGTTTCTGTAGTCAGTCTTCCCAATTAACATATTCACTAGAATATTTATGGAAAGCATACACAAAAAGAGTGTGAACAGCATCAAAGTGAATCCATTTAAATACTAAGATGAATATTTGCAGCCTTCCTTCATTTCACTTTATTGTATTTTATGAGGTGTTTGCCCAACTCTGGCTTCAGTCGTGTCTATACAGATTACTTGGACTAAAATATACTGTCAGAGAATGGTAGTCACCCAACACTGGAGTGAAAAGAGGACAATCAAGGAAAGCAAGTTCCAGGAAAGAAGGTAGGCTTTGTTTTTAAGATGTTAGCCTGGCAGTTATGAAAAAAAAGTCATCGTCCTGCTCTCTCACAGACTCCCTCCACGACATCACACAACTTCTCGAGTTTTCATTTTAAGGTTGCATTACTGACTCTTCCTTTCCTGTGAAACACGTCCTACACAGGAGCCCTATACGGACACTTTCAACCTCAAGTGGATCCACCACACAGAAACTGATAACTCAGGTGTATTTTCATCCTGTCAAAACAGGAGGTGACTGCAAATCTGCTGAGGCCACATAGGACATTTTTTTGAGGAATCAGTAATCTGGAGAGCATGTGTCAAATTACAGTTCCAAGTCTCCATTTGACATGACCTTCATGGTAAAGGGGATAGGAAATTGCTGCATATAGCTTGGAAAACGATGCTATTTCTGGAGCTACTGTTTGTTAGTGAAATTGCTATTTTCTTTCTAATGAAAATTCATCATATGTTATTTGATTATTTCCTCTTCCCTGTTTTAAATGCACTCCACCCTTCCTACTCTATTACTTGCCTTTTGAATGTAATTTAAGGATGTTGGAACAATTAGCTTTTTCATTCAAAGTAACTGATAACTGAAATTATGCTGTCCTTGTGCATTATTAAAAACAACAACAGTAACCAGGTACGTTCAAAGGCTATACAATATTCAAAATCCTCTTTAATATTCTAGTTCATAACCTTAATAGACATTTATACATGATTAATGAGGCTTTTAGTAGCTGTTGCTGTCACAGCTTGGGTAATGCCACCTCTAATGAATATTTCAAGGGAAGGGTCTTACTGGCTGTGTCCGAGTGACAACTGTGAAGTAGCAGGCTGCACTGTACTTTCTGACAGGAGAAACAAAATTCTGTCCTAAAGAACTGCAAACTATTTAAAAAGCGGGACATGGGAACTGACTGCATTTGGGCCTAATTTTTATTACAGATTCACTAACAAAGAGCTTAAAAAGGGCTTCTGCATGTGATCCCACTGCCATGCTATGGCAAATTAATAACTTAAGTTGTTAGATATAAACACATGAACAAGTAATGTAATTCCTAATTACATCAAGAACACATATTTTTTGGACATAGCACTGCAGATATCAGTACCAAAGAGAGAGATTTGATTCTAGAGCCCTGAAACACACATACAAACAAAAAACTGCAAAAGAATACACAAAAAGAGCACAACACCTTTTGCTATGACAACTCAGCTAGCTGAACCTTTTTAGCTCAGTGAAAAAAAGACTGAGAAGTGATTTGACTACTATATATAAGTATCTTCAAATGGAAACATACCCAGGCCTGACAAGGGAATAATTAGCATGGATTCACCAAGGATAAATCATGCTTGACCAACCTGACTGCTTTCTGTGATGAAATTACTAGATGTGTGAATAAGAGATGAGCAGTAGATGCAATCTTCCTTGAATTTAGCACAGCTTTCAATATGGACTCTCCCAGTCTATATGGGTGGACTACTAGATGGGTGAAAAACTAGCTGGAATGTTGGGTTCCAACAAACGGTGATGGTTGCTCGTTTGTGCTCTGTCTGGAAGTCAGTTACATGTGGAGTTCCTCAGCAACTAGTCCTTTTCAGTATTTTTACCAATGACTCAAAGGAGAAATCATAATTCATCCGTTTCAAGATTGCAAATGACACTGAGCCTGGGGGTTGCAGTCAATAAACTCACAGGCAAGGGTGGCACCCAGGGGGACCTCGACAGGCTGGAGGAATGAACAAAGCAAAGTCCTATACTTTGGAAGGACTAATCCCCTCATAAAGGCACAGGCTGTGGACTAGTCCTGCTGGGAAGGACCTCTAGTCCTGGCAGACAGAACATTAAACATAAGCCAATGGCATCCTGGGCTGTATCAACAGAAACAGCAAATAGACTGAGGGAAGTGACCATTCCCTTTTACTTGGTACTCATTAGACCACATCTGGAACACTGTGTGCAGTCTGGGGTCCCAAATATAAGAATGACATTGATGAAGTTCAGCGTAGGGCTATTAAGTTGTTCAGGAGCTGAAGTGCTTGCCCTAGGCTTGTTCAACCTGGAGAAGGCTCTGTGGGACTTATCAACAGCCTCCCCAGCACGTAGAAGCAAGTTGCAAGAAGACAGAGCCAGGGTCTTCACAGCGATATGTGGTGAGGGGATGAGTGACATCAGACACAAACTGAAGTAACACAGATTCAAACTAGATATAAGGAGAAACTCTTCCACCTGAGGACAGTCAAGCAGTGCACAAGTTACCCAGTGAGGCCATGGAGTCTCTGTCCTTGGAGGTTTTCAAGACACGACTGGATAAAGGCCTAAGAAATCTTGCCCAACCCCAAAGCCCACCGTGATTTGAGCAAGTGTTTAACCAGAGAACTCCTGAGGTCCCTTCCATCCTGAATAATTAAGTCAGTCTATGAAGATACCAGGTACTGACAATTTCTTTAACTTAGAGGAGAAAAGTATAAGAAGAACCGTTTACTTGAATCCAAAATCAGATGAACTGAAAAGAAAACTTCTAGCACTGCCTGTGATTAACCAAAGAAACTAGTGCCAGAAGACACAGAGGACTCTCCACTCCTGCTGGTTTCAAATCAAGGCACAGTGCTGTTGTGGGACATTTTTTACTCCAGTATACAGAGAGAGCTTAAAACTTAAGTGAATTGTGTGAGCAATAGTGGAGTACAAAACAAGAAGTCAGATAAAATGATAAAGTGGCTTTAAGTCTCTGCCCATAATACCTACGAGCTAAGGAAAATGCTAGCTGTTAATATAGAATCATAGGGTTGGAAGAGACCTCTGGAGATCATCTAGTCCAACCCCCTTGCCAGAGCAGGGTCACCTAAAGCAGGTTGCACAGGAACGCGTCCAGGCGGGTTTTGAATGTCTCCAGAGTCGGAGACTCCACCACCTCTCTGGGCAGCCTGTTCCAGTGCTCTGCCACCCTCAAAGGAAAGAAGTTCCTCCTCATGTTTAGGTGGAACTTCCTATGCTCAAGTTTGTGCCCATTACCTCTTGTCCTGTTGCCGGGCACCACTGAAAAGAGCCTGGCCCCATCCTCCTGACACCCATCCTTTAAGTATTTATAAGCGTTGATAAGGTCCCCCCTCAGCCGTCTTTTTTCCAGACTGAAGAGACCCAAATCCCTCAGCCTTTCCTCATAAGACAGACATTCCAGTCCCCTAATCATCTTGGTAGCTCTCTGCTGCATCCTCTCCAGCAGTTCCCTGTCCTTCTTGAACCGCGGAGCCCAGAACTGGACACAGTACTCCAGGTGCGGCCTCACCAAGGCAGAGTAGAGGGGGAGGATGACCTCCCTTGACCTGCTGGCCACACTCTTCTTGATGCACCCCAGGATGCCATTGGCCTTTTTGGCCACAAGGGCACATTGCTGGCTCATGGTCATCCTGTTGTCCACCAGGACTCCCAGGTCTCTTTCCACTGAGCTGCTCTCCAGCAGGTCAGCCCCCAACCTGTACTGGTGCATGGGGTTATTCCTCCCCAGGGGCAGCACCCTACACTTGCCCTTATTGAATTTCATAAGGTTCCTCTCTGCCCAAATCTCCAACCTATCTAGGTCTCTCTGTATGACAGCACAGCCTTCCGGTGTGTCATTTGGTTAAATATTTTAACTGATCTTAGTTTTTAATCAACAAAGGTTAAAACATATCCCATCCAAAAATTAAAAGAAAAAAGATAAAGAAAAATCATGGGAAGAGTTTATATAATTTCCAGTCCTTTTCCAGTGAAGGCTTTTTAATAGGTAATGGGCTTTTCTCCCTGGTTTGCATTTAAGATTAATTCACACTGAGAGCTTTAAGTCACTTCAAATACCATGTAGCAGCAAATTTCAAGATTTGTATTGAGCTCTCTGTAAAAACAAAGGATTCTACACACACAGAAATTTAAAGCAGTATGCTATTATCAATTGTGGACACAATTAAAATAGTCATTATGACAAGGCAGCATAATATTCTTCTAAAAGCAAAAAGGTGAGACCTACATTTGCTCAGCTTTTAAAAATCAAACAAAATCAGTACTGTTCTGCCTGCCAGATCATTAGTTTTCAAGTATGCAGGCAGCACCCCTTATATTTCCAATTTAACATGAATCCCATAAGTGTTTCATTCTAGAATGAGCTCATAGAGTAACTGCCCATTAAGGCAGAATTTTAAGTAACCAAATAAATTTGCATAAGCAAATATTTGTAGCTGGCATGTAACTAATTCAGAAATGTATGTAATACACACTGAAAATCTTTACACGTTCTTACTTGTAACTTGGAGTCCAATTTTGTTTTGAAACAAAGCACAAATTTGTCAGCCAAGGTTACATGAAAGAAGCTTGACATTTTAAACAATGCCTTTTTAAAATTATCAGACTGTAAACTAGTGTTTGAATAGTTTTTAAAAGGCTGAAACACCTTTCCTCATGCTAAGATAACTACAAAGACTGAACAGCTTTTTTCACTCTTGCCAAAATAACACACCTATTGCCAAACACAAAACGCTCCATCTCAAAATAAAAAAAAAAAGGTAAGAAAGCTACAAAGTAACAAAAAGTGATCCAGCATCTTCTAACCTCACCTAACTGAAGTATCACGGCTGAATTCCTCAAAGGCCAGAAAAAAAATTCACCAGATAGACAATTTAAAAGGCAAAGTAGTGCTTATTCCAAGTCTGGTTATAAAAACTGCTAGTTATATAGCTACAAGTCATGTACCTATAAACTCGAGGATTTCCACCTGAAGAAAGAATAGGGCAGGAAGATATTCCAGCTATATTAACCCACCGCCACCCAGAGGGATATGGTTTCAAACTGATTTTATATAAAGAGATTTATTTGATATAGGTATTCATTGATTTTCTGTGCTCAGCCTTCTAGAGCTGAGCACAAGCATAGAGGCTGTGGCCAGAACTAATAATCTTCACACAAAGGCAAGAAAAGAGCCTCATGTGTTTGCAGGTTTTGTCCATGTAGGCATTTATATAACCAAATCAGGAGCCCATAAAACATTTCACGGAGTTCTTTGCTGCTACATTTACACCTTCTGGAGCAACATCCCACCACTGTCAGACATTCCATAAGCTAGGTACCAGTGTGTTCCCTCATGCCATGAGCAGCAGCACTGGACCACTGGACAAGAGAAAGCCTGCTTCTGAGTGACCATAACCTAGCAGAACCCACTATGCAAAGAACCACGCCAGACACACGTTTCCCTGACTTGTACTGTAGGCCCTCCATGCTCTCACAGCTAGATACATTTCCTGCTTTGTGTCCCCAAATCACACTCAGTGGCCCGTGTCATTCATACATATAAGATCTAACACACAGGTTCATAAAAACAAAAGCTCTGTAAAGAGTGCCCAGAATGCATATGGATACCTTTTTAAACACACTTAAATAATATTAAGGGAAGATCTGAAATTGGATGTAAGTTTTAATTAAAAGTAAAACCTTACAGGGCATAGGATAGATCAACTTTTAAAAACTAGAAAACACAGAGAAGAAATGAGCATGGTAGGGGGGTTTTGTTGCACTTTTTAAAAGTTCAAAGACAAGGGGAAAATCAAGTAACCAGGGCCAGCAATTACCTCCTCCTCGGCAGTGAGAACACAGTAAGGAAGGCCCTTTATTGAAATTTGCACCTTGGGAACTATTTCCTGTGCAAGCCAAACCAGATTTATTTAAATAAAATCAATGATGTCTGATCTGCATTTTTCTGCCCTGATACAAATCATTGAACACCCCACCCCCATCCCCAGCCATTATTCCCCTCCTACCTTCAAAACTCCCAGCAAACAGATAAATCCATGTAATGGCTGGGACAAAAAGGACGGTCAGAGAGGCAGCCAGGAATTTCCGTCGCCCTCTGCAGATTCCCAGCATTCTCTCAGGAGTGCAGATTCCCAACCCAGTGCTGTTCCTATGTCGGAAGCAAATAGTCCACGGCCTCCCACATATTACTCCCTGAAAAGGAAAAAAAGAAAATTAACAGCTTATCTCTCTACTGAAAGGTAGACTATGACAGTGTTCCTAAAGAGTTAAAAGAACAAGGCTAAAAATAGGATTACTGCAATTGCAAAGCAGTACCCATTTCAAAATTATCCACGACTACTTAATAATAAAGCAAGTTTTAGAAGTCAGACTAAGACAGTAAGTCAATAAAACACATCATATCACCTAAACACACACTAAGCTGATCTTACGAAGAGATATTACCTTCATTTGTTGTTTTGCCACCCTTTTAACTCTACAGAAACTCTGGGTTCTTTGATGCCTGTGTGTGCTGGTGCCCCTGGGCAAATAAGAGAAAGCCACCCATATTTCTTCACCTGTTCCCAAAGAGCAAAAGTCACGCCAGTGAATCAATGAGCTGGCTGCAGGTGGTCATGAACTCAAGAGGGTGAACTGAAAAATGAAAGGTAAAGCTGGGGGGCAGAGGGACGTTATTAAAATGACCCACTTTGCTAATCAAAAAGCAATGCTGATGAACTGCTATATATAAAAGGGGAGAAGAGAAAGAGCAAAACGGGCAAGGAGGCTTCCTTAGGCACAAAAGGGGATAACAGGAGCTTTCAACTGTATGCTGAAGAAAAGAAAGCGATTCTGCAGTGTACCTGTTTTTATGAGAAAAAAATAGAATCTTTATTTGTTTAAATTATTGTTCTGCATTTCAGAGGCCAAAATGGCAAAATAATCTGATTATTTCTATTCACAGCAAAATGAATATTCCCACACTAGTGCAGGCATGCAGGGCATAAAGATAATGTTTCACATCTTTTTGCTGACTTTCTGAAAGGGTAGGAAAGGCTAGTGCTAGACTAGAGAAGTCGAAGAAGGAAAGCGAGGTACTAAGTCCTTGCCTATCTAGTTCAGGACTTAACATTTTCTAATTTTAAAAAAAGGATCAGTCTACAAGAATGATAGGGAAAGAAACACAGACAGACTATGGCAGTACGAGGTGTTTAATAACAGTGCCTTTTGGCTCGTGCTTAAACTAGTGCTAGAGCTGAAATCAGCAATTAAAACGTTTCTATACTGACACATTAACAATGGCTACTGTGTGCCTTGAGAATATGCCTGAGCTCTACAACTCCAGATACGTTGCAGTGAAAGTCAATTCTGAAATCAAATTACTGGAAAAATGAGAATTATAGACAAGAGAAATGGGTTCAGACAAAGAACTCCACTGCTGGAGATACCTGCCTGCAGTAATCAGGCAAACTTACAGCTGTTCCTTGAACATTCAATAGAGCCCACTTTACTACACTACAGTTTAAGAGCCATGATAGTACTCCTGACCTTGGAACTGATAAAATGAACTATAATTTGTCCAGAGCCAGCACAAAACGCATTCCATTGTGTCAGCTTTTCAACGCAATGAATGCCTCACCACAGAGATTTTGCACAAAATATGTGGACAGACTTAATATTAAGAACTGTGGTATTAGAGTCAATGTGTTAGAGACACACATTTGGTAGATAAATTGTGGAGAACTCTTATCTTCATTCACTGTATTTGGGTAACGATTATATTTCATTTCTTTTCCTTAAATCACATAGGTTGTACAACTACCCTGAACAGAGTCCTTTACATGCCTACTTGAAAACCACAGATAATTCTCCTGGCTTACGTGTTTTATACTTGCTGTATGTGTGCATATCGTAAAGTGTCTACTTACTTTAAGTAGGAATATTATTTTTTTTCCCTGTAATATCATGGCATGCATCAGTGACATCAATCTGTGCATGGAAAAATGAATCTTTGAAAAAAAAAAACTTCAAAAGCAGGGTTATTCTCTAATAGCGACATCTTGTAACGCAACATGCATTGGATACATACTGCTTCTAACCATGATAGCTGTAAAACCCACAGGTAGTGAAGCAAGAGTCAACACCATGTGTTTCTGAAATCGTGCTGTTACAAGTACACTGATACAAGTTTTTTGGATAATGACATACAGACTCTGAAGTTTGGGGCTATAGTGCTGGTAGTGGATTAATTCATCCTGGGGCTGCATATTTAAGAAATAATTCAATTTTTCTATATGTGCTTTTAAATATCCATGCAAGTTAAGTTTCTGAATAGGTCAACATGGAGGACAAAATCCAGCTTTTCTGCCCCATGAATATCAAGTATCCTAAGAATTAAGAAAGTATGAGGAGCAACACTGAACTCCCAATTCAGCTACAAAGGAACGCTAGGGATGTGGCAAATTCAGTTTTCTACAAATTGTCATCATTCAGACAAAACAGCCAAATCATTCTGCACATTCATGCACATCTTTTATCTAACTAGGAAGACATTTGGGAAAATCCTAGACAGACAAGTCAGCTTGTGATGGATGACCCTAGGAAACATTGAGATATTTCTTTTAATTGTGCTTTAAAAGAGAAAAGAGACATAAAATATTTTAAAGGAAGATTCTATCATCTCCCCACCTCCCCAGAGTTGGGAATACCTTCCCTTGAGTCTTAAATATTCATTTTCAGTGTATAAAATCACCACACCTGCTGAGTATTTTTTTCCAAACTAGACAACGCATCATGTGCAAATCCTACACAAGCAATTATAAAAAGATCCATGAATGGTAATGAAGATTCATAGCTTAAAGGAAAAAATTTGGACTCAATCATGTATTCATTATTGGTTTTACTTTTAAAGAATTTTGCCTAATATACCATTGTCAAATAAATTGAAAGAAGGTATTGCAGTTGTTTGATTTGGTTTTCCTTTCAATTCAACAGGTGCCAGATTGATACCTGTCATGAAAGGAAAGTGATTGCCAACACTGGCTAGGGCAAGGGCTGAGCACAGAACAGGGGGGCACTGTGTACATTTCTGCCATATGAGCTTGCCATTGCCTTTCAGACTTCTCCTACAGCGCCCACTGCTCCTCAAGCCATAGTCTTGCTGAATCAGACTGTCACCTGCCCAAAAGGTCTTAGAAAGCATTTTCATGGTACAAGCTAAAAAATGAAGCTACTTTGGATATGACATTGCCAGCTATATTAATCTTTCCAGTAATAACAAACACTGTAAGATGGTTCACTTCATTTACACAAATGGATGAGCGTTCCTCTTGATAGCTTTTAGTCTTAACAGCTGTGCTAACTAAACACCTGTACTTAGAAATACATAACATGAAATATGTTGGAAGAAAAAAAAAAAGATTAAGAAGTAACTGGCCAATTTAAGCACCAATTTAAGGATCTAGGTGAGATACTCCGATCAAAAAATAGCCAATGGCTCCTTTTAATCTGTTGCCCAATGTTAGTATTTTCAGATACAACTAACTGAGCCACAATGAACATCTGCAAATTCAGCCACCTTTATTGTGTTTATCTCAAAGCAGGGGAGATAAAAATTAGCCCCAGAGTGAAAGCGAACGGTTGGGAGAGTTTCTGGTAAGGGGTTTGCAGTTTGAAACATGGTTTCAGCTTCACCCTCCCAGACACAGATACAGAGAAGATGCATGCATTTCAGGATATTCTTCTACCTTGGTCTTCAATTTTCAATGTAATGAATGTGCTCCAAGAGCATCATATATTTTAGGAATAAGTAATACCCACAAAAATTAGCTGTATGTACGTCATGCATGTATGTCTTGCTGCTGTCACTAAGTCAGATGCTCTACACTTCTACAGTACACCCAGTTCAAGATCAACAGACAGTAATTCTGCACCCTCAGGCCAGCACATCCTTGATTACTGCTAATGGTGCTATAAAAGGCTACTAGCTTGGACAATGCCTGTGTGAGGGGTCACAGTGGCAATTAAAATAAATTGGGTTTCTCATTACAAAGACTTACTCATGACCTTCTTACCACATGGCAACAGCAAACAGAATGACTTCTGTTACCTTCACATAGGGTTAAATGCTTCCCTTAACTACACCACCTTGTTAGAGTGGTTGCTTTGTTTTAAATCAAGGATTATCTCCTCAGCTAAGTGTGAAGCAGCTCTCAACCAGTACGAGCAGCACATATATTAAAGCATGTAACACAACACTAATCACATTGGTATTCAGTTTCTATTCATTTATTTTTTTAATTACGGCATGACAGCTCGACTATGTCGGACATTCAGCAGGAGTTCAGTGGAACAATGGAAGTAATTATGAAAACAAAAATCAAACACAATTAACTAGATTTAACTGCTCTACTATAAAAAGCTTTTCCTACTGCTTCATACATTTCCTTGCATTTGTTACAGTTAATCTTATCCCAGTAATCTTCCATTTGTTTTCAGAGCCACTGAAATGAATATGTACAGTTAAAGCTGTTTATACACCAATCCTGTGCCTTAGCTTTGCTGTGTTTCTTGAATTAACATTATCTAATTCTTTCTGGTTTTCCACACTTGCAGTCACAGAGCCAATGAACAATTTCTACTGTAAAGCTTTTCCCTTGGCTCTGTGTCAATGTAGCATCCTTCCCTTACAAGAGATTTTTCACAGTTTTTTGCCACTCTCGAAATATAAATAAACTTTAAAAAAAAGCAGTATCTTAGCCACTATTTTTCTGTTTTTCTTTAAAATGTTGCTAATGTAGGCTTATAATGAGTTTACTCCTTCACAGTCAGCTTTTTATCTTGCAGCTTTGCAGTGTTCCAATTACGGAAGTTGGTTATCACGTGACAAATTTTTTATCATATTAGAAAAAAGTTTGGTACCATAAATGGAATAACCTCAACATCATGAAATAAAAGATGAAATAATTAAATGGTAAATCATTATTTAAATAAACATCTCTTTGTTAAGATACTCTACTCAAGTTCTTAGAACAGAAATAGCATTTTGAAGGAAAACACCATCTTTTCCCTCATCAACCTCTTCCTCTCCTCCCACATAGAACGACGTGTTAGAGAAACAAATCTAAGGCTCCCTTTGCTACCAAACTCTGAATTTTCTTGGCATTGGAGACCTTTCCCCCAAATCAGACTTCTTAATCCTATGGTATTGTGACTTTAAAGAAGGATTTGGAGTAAACTCAGACTCAACAACCACCTCAGAAGTTCTGTGAAGCCACTTTAAAGTGTACAGCAGAGTTTCCAAATGCTACCAAATTTACTATTTTTCAACTAGTTACAAGAAAATAGTCCTATCTATAAAAGAGAAAATAACCAATAAGTTGACAGCACAAATGAGTTCTGCCTTGGAACTGTGCTAACTGCTCCGAGGGCACACAGGACTGACACCTTCTTTTATATCTTCACTCAGTACGTGCCATGGCTCAAGGAAAATTCTATTAGCTTCCTGTTAATCAAAGTCTTCTAGAAGGTTCCAGCTATAAGCAACACCAGCACAAAAATGGGGTTCTATCCTGACAGTTGAGTAGTCACAGACAGAGAGAAGTAAATAAATAATACGCTTTCACATTTTTCCTTTTTCAATTTTATGTATTCCTATATATGTATGTACAAATATATATATTTATATATGCATTTTTAATGGAGTTCCTTTTTCCCTTCAAGCCTAGACTTTTCAAAAGAAGGAGAGCCTGCAACTTTAAAAATCGTTATCAAGGAATAACACAATTTAAGATCAACAGTCCTAAGCCTCAACTAAAATGTCACTGTTAATATGAGGGGGAAAAGAATCTATCAGTTGAGAAGAGATAGCAGCAACAAAACACAATCACCACAGAAAGATCAATCTTGCCTGCTATTCACATTTCATTTGCAACTCAAGAATGATACTTATTTTCAAAGCAGCTACTGACCTGGTTTTTCAATGAGTTCTCCAAACTCTGCTTTACTCAAGCCCCTCATCTATATGGGCATATAGCACCAGTATTTCCTGACTCCCCAATTTATCTCAGGACTTGGCATAGTTCAAAGAAAACTTAATGAATCTGACTTGGTTTGTGTATGGCAGAAGTCTAACAAGTTACTATATATACATACTAAGAATACCTTAGAATTTGAGATCCTAACATCAATAAATTATAAACATACTAGAGACCATGGGCAACCAGCAGTAATCACTGTGAGAATCTTTCAACAGTAAAGCAATTCTGCTCCACAATCATGGTTTACACTCAGACTACAGCATTATTATGTATCTGAATTTCAGGCTTAAAAAGAGCACAAAGCTCCAAATGCAGGCCTCTCCACCCGATATAATGGCAGGAGGAAAAAGTAACATGCTACCTATTCTTGGTTGGAGAAAAACATCAGTATGTTGCTGCATCATTGGTCTCCCTGACTCTATACCTGGGCATCTTTCCCCTCCATAATCAAATCCCAAAGAGTCATGGGTTTGTCCATCCATTAATTCCCTTTCTTAGACATTGTGTGCATGCAACCACATAGAAAACAAAATGGTCTTTAAATCGGAAGTATGGCACTACGTGCAACATACCTAACACCTCTCAAGAATTTTGATGCTAATACTTTGCTTTACAGCTAAAGTTCTTGGATGCTTATTCAAAAGCAGTGTTTACCTTCTTTAGAATCCTCTACATAAAAGCTGCTCTAACAAGGAAATTGATTAAAGATTCAGAAGAAACTTTTGCCCAGGAGAAAACAATTATTGCTTGAAGTTTTCCTCCCTGATAAAAGAATCCATGTCCCTCTATGAAGCAAAGTTCCATTATTTAAAAAAAAACCAAAACCCTTTTATTTTACTGCATAGATCTCAAACTACAAGTTACTTTTACATAGGGATTTGTAACACGCTTACAGCAGCCACTTACTTGTCAGATGGAAATAGAAGTTGGCATCATACTTGTCAATTGCTCTTTATGAAATACTCATATTAAATTAAAAAAATAAAAAGAAGTGGACCCAGGTGGCTCTCTCCTCAATCCTGACAGTGAGGAGGAAGGAGCTGAGGACTGTATGGATCCTGTGGGTCAAAAATTGGTTGCACAGCTGGTATTGACATGAGAGATTTTGCTTTTACAAATGTGGGACCCTGTCTGAGAATGGAGGACTGTTAACAAAAGACAGGATCCACCTGACTACATGGGGCAAAAGTGTCTATTCCAGTAGGTTTGCTTAATTGCTTAACTATTACTAAACCCACAAATATTTCTATCAAATTTATATAAAAATAAAACAAATTATGTAATAAATTCCAAGAATTGCTGGGATTTTCATATTTGAATAATCAAGGAATCGGCAAATAGATAAAAAAAGTAGCATGTATCTGGCCATGATTGAAAGCAGAAGACAGATCCTTCGCTATGATTACAGTGCTGCTTCACTAAGCACATTATACAGTCTCAATAGTTCTTTGATGCTACTACAGAATGTAAAATAGCACCATGAACTGTGAGTTACTTTTTAAAGTAAGTTTCCTGCTGAAATCTTGTGCGTCAAGGTCCAGTATATATTTGTTCTTAAATATTATACCATCCAGGAAGGCTACAAGGACTATCCATTTCCCTAGGCTTTCCGACAGCTGAGTTCTATACAAGCTGATGGGAAAGGTGCTTCCCCCACCCCATCCTCCTCCTTTTTACTGACATAGAAGCAAAGCTCTTGCAGAGTGATTTAGCATCAGGGACTTTTTTAGGTAGGGAAGACAGCTGTGGATTTAGGTTATTTCACACAGGACTATTCCTGAACACTGGAACACCGGAAGAGGGCTTGATAAACTGGAATTTACAAATACAGATTTCTCACGGCTTGTTATTTGGCACTACACAGATTAATGTGGGTATTAGACAAGAATGGCAGGCAAGTTTAATGCAATTACAAAAAGAGTATGAAAGGTGTTACCAAAGATGAACAAAGCCGTAGAAACTAGCCTCAAGAGGAGACGCTGACAAAAGCACTTACTGAAGAATCCAAATTTTCCATGTGTAGAGTTAGCATTTCAATAGAATCATAGAAGAGTTTAGGTTGGAAAGGACCTCTGGAGGTCATCTAGCCCAATCCTCTGCTCAGAGCAGGTTGAATACTGTTCTTTCAAAGCAAACTGTAATTTGGATAGCTCTTTACTCTTCATTACCATCTCAGGGAGTGTTGTCTGCCTAAAGAAAAAGGGCAGTGGGCTCAGGGTTTCTATGTTCTCTCCCCACATTTCCTCAAATTGTAGTGATTTTCACTTAACATTTCATTGTTCCTCTGCATGAGAACTTCATTTTTTCTAATCTCCTACTGATCTCATTATCATCATCATTGTTCTCTCAAGTTCCTATAATGCTGCAATTAGATGAAGGTGCAGAAATAATAAATATAAAATATTTATCAAGTCCCGTGTAAAGAAAATGAATATACTGAAAAGAATGACCTTATTCAAATGCACATAATTAACACTTCCACTTTAAATTTGATTATAATTCATCATTTTTGGGGCAGATGGGAGGTTGCCAGATCTTTTCTAACAAAAGGAAAAGAGGATAATGATGATGCTGAGGATCATCAAAGGATGTAGAGGACTGTGCAGTCATGGACATGTCATATAACACAAGAGCATGCTTTCCACTGGCTGGTGTTTGAACTGAGGGGAGAGAAAGAGAGGAACAACACCTCTTACTGTCTCTCCTAACTCTGCTTCTACATTCTAGTATCTTTTAAGACAATTTGACTCTTTCTGTATTGTACTGGCAATCATTAATATAAACCCAGAGCAGAAGTAAAGTTAACCTCTAGAAACTTCAGCAGTGGGTCTTCCGAGAGTAGACAAAGGCTGGTTAAGAGTCTCAGAGAAGAATTAAGGTGAAGTTCCTCACTCTCTAGTCTGAGACTGTTGCCGACTGGATGGAATACTTCACTGGAGTGAGATAATGAAGTGGGAATGACTGAAATTCATATTATGAATATTCACAGATTTAAATGATATTCTGAAGCACACCTGAGCTTTCTATACTGAAGACTTATTTCTGCAACAATTCTGCATATTAGATCTTAATAATAGTTTCAACCCAAAAGATCCTTAAATATAGCTTTTTACAAACACATGTATACAATCACACGTATATAACTTCAACTGATACCAAAGCCAAAATAATACATTTGACACATATTTTGAAGCAAAGCTGGTCTAACTACTGGAGCTGCAGTTAAAATAACCCCATGCATACCAGTACTGTTTAATAACTTTGCTCCCTTGCTTGTTCCAGATATACTATGGTTTTCCACACATCTCTTGACTCCTGGGCTTTCTTTCAGAGTGAGCCAGCTAGGCCTTTCTGACATGGAATCAGTGGAAGTTTTGATGGAGATTCACCACCAGGACCATTCCCTACAGACAGCATGGACGAGATTGCTCCCTGAGCACTATAACCATCCCCCCGCACTGCCTCAGCGGGTCTGCTGCCTTCAGGCACTGCTATCATGCAATGCCTCGAGAAATGACACCACACACCCCTTTGCATCATGTCATGACTTGGGTGAATTGTGGCAGTTTTTCTGTAAAAAGGAAAATAACAATGTCTTGGGACTCAAAGGAGATCTAGGCAAAGCATGTTATGCACCATGGATGCAGGCAGCCCACTCTACAGGGGCCAAGTGCCGTGAATGACGGCCTTTCTGTACCTGTTGGCCTGCAGCTCAGGATGTGCTCTCTGGAGGCAATGCCTTTGGCAGTATAAATGTCATTGCTATAATGTCTGTTTTGTTATCTACAGATGGTCTACCCTGTTCTTGTATCATAAGCGTTATCTTTTATCATGACCATATGGAGCACAATATTTAGAATCTACGGGCCATGTAAACTGCAGGTACACAGCAGATATAATGACCATAAACTAAAGGGGGTCAATTCTGCTATACCAGTACAGAAACTGGGATCACGATACTCACCCCAATGCCAATGTTTTGCCAATAAGATAAGATAGACCTTAATATGTATTGCAATAGATAGCAATAATCACTATAGATCACTGCATTTTATGCAAAAGAATGTTCTCAGTTGCTCATGGGGAACTGTTAGTAAGACAGCATGAAAATACAATGATTGTGAAACCAATTCTAGCGTACTTCTAAAAATATAACTTTTAAAAACTTTTTCTGTTGCTAGGAGATACAAAAATATAGGACATAACAATGCAGTTATTTGAAGGGCAACAAAAGTAGTCCATAGTATTATGAAAAATGTACCACATTATTATTAGCTATAGTCATTCACACAGACTGGTTGATTTTGACAACAAATTATATAATATTGTTTTTCCAAGATTCACCCACAGCTATGAGGATACATGTTGGTACTTGCAGTGATTGCACATTATTGCACAGCTGAAGGAGAAGGAAAATCATTTATTTCGAATACAACAATGAAACTGCATTAAGAATATTTGAAAATTTAGAGAACATGCTCAAATCAAATGGTGTGAACATTGATCATATGTCATCATTTGCGGTTCATAGTACTTATGTTAACTTTGGGATACACAAGTTAATAGAAAATTAGAGTATTTTTTTCACCACTAATTGCTAGGAAAAATATATATTGCATATATTTTACAGGCAACTTATAATTTGGTCTTGAAAGTTCTGAAATTAAGTTTTCAATCACTTTTTCTTATTTCTCAAAAAAGTTTCAAAATGTTAAGACTTATTTTGCCTGTTTTGTTTAATGGAAATGCCAAGGCATAGCTTGTAGTGACTATATTTTTTATACCATGCTATTAAAAGAAAACTAAAATATATTCCACTTATTAGAAGTTGCTCTGGTACATCAGGTGAAGAAAGCTCAAATGCATGTTTTGAGGATGTTAAGAACGACAAAGCTGGAGATGAGGGACAGGCCTACTCAGTGACGTAAGGCTCTTTATACCTCTTCTATAATACACTAAAAATCTCTTGTACAGTCTTAAGATCTCACATTTGCTGATATTTAGACATAATTTTGTAACTACAGGGTAACTTATGACCTAAACAGCTGATTCTTTTGAATCTTTGAAATAATCTTTGAAAATATGACATATTTTCAATTATATATAGCATAATCTTTGAAATTATGATTGGGCCATAACAATATTTCTTATCTTTTACCTAACCTAAAATATACCCTGTGAAAGCAGAAAAAAATGTTAAGGGGTTTCTTTCAGTAATATGCATTAGCTCTAAAGTGCATACCATTGACTTTGTATTTTGGTGGCACCACGCAAAGTCATCATTATTTGATTCAATTTCTCTAAAATGAGATAATTTTTAAAAGAAAATACATTGATTCCTGAAGGGTTTTGACTTGATAAAATCCTAAATATGGATGTTAATTGTTTGTATTTTATGTCCTCTTTTAGCATTATGTAAGAAAATGGACTAATGTTTCACATTTGAAAACTTGTGAAATGTATTTGTTTCTAGCTCACATACAGTAGTTATAAGAATATTTTACTTTTTAAAAAGACTTGAATAGATTAAAGAAACCTGTTAATATTGATTGTTATAGCTGACCTTAAAATTATATTTCATTTCTACAGGTAAAGACTTTTACAAACTAATTTTGAAAGGGAGAGACAGTGAAATATGTTGAAAGCGACAGTAAGTACCATTTTAAATAAGAACTTGAAGCTTTAGATATTTGGGCAGTAGGGCTGAAGACTCTAAAAATGTATATTTGAGTGAAAAATATGCCAGAGAAAATGGCGTTCCTGTAAAATGCCCCTTAAACTATGGTAATATGTCTTATTTCTGCCTAAGTGGCCATTTTAACAACAAGCATTAGCAACCTGGGAACCCCAGGAATTGAAAAAAGAATTGAAAAAAGAGGCCCTACCAGCCTGGGAGATGGGAAGGACTGCTCTTCTCATTTTCTTAAATACAGAAATTTCTTTCTTCTTCTAATCTTTAGATTAGAAAGCTTTGAAAGTTCCTATCTTAATTTACACTTGCAACTATGAAAACCAGGAACAAGCTGAAGTTATAGTAGAACTTCAAGAACCGAACTTGACATAAAATGCCACCTCCTCATGGCTCCTGAGAAAATCGTAGGGGTTAGCCCTGCTGTTGTAGGCATTACTGAAAATGCACATATCTCTTGGAAGCAACTTCAAACCACCAGTGGATATTGATCACAAATTCAGGCTGTTATCATGCAGCTCTTGAAACTTCTTAGTCTGATTCAAGCAGATATATGTCAGCTGGGTCTGCTATGTTGCACTGTCTTCCAAACACACATTGCGATAATGACCTGTTTATAAACTTTAATAAACAGATGCCTGGAGTAGTTAGTATCCGATCAAGGTAGAGGTCCTTTAGTATGTTAACCATTGAGAAGACCTTACCAAGTATTCACATGGAAATAAGAATCCATCTTAAGACCTTTTCAGATTAATGCTATAAACCAGTAGTATGAAGGAAAGTGGAACATTATAGGTTGAATCATGTCTTTTTAGTGCCTAAAAACACTTCAGAAGAAGTAATGTTGAATGTGTAATACATCTTGAGGTATTTTTTGTCATCTTCAAAGCTATATTCAATAATATGATCAAACACTCTATGTGTCATTCTTCTAATACTTAAAGTGATGCTGGCAAATAATTACAGAAAAAAGTTCAGAAGGAAAACTGGCTTTTGCACAGAAATGATAGCAGGATTTTATCAGGCTTGAAAAATTGTGAAACACTGAAAGAGCCTTTGGGAGAATATGATTTTACTACTTGTGATACTAAAATACTTTAGCAGCATAAACTGGGGGGGTGGGGGTTAGCTACTCTCAGCCTTCATTTCAAAGTCTCAACTTTTTTTAAGCATTTCTAACATTCCTGTAATGTACCCTCATATTAAGATACCAGGATCTCCAAATTAAATGTCATAATATTTGCATGTCTTCTGGAGTCCATGGGTCTCTTAAGTAAAAAATTTAAGAATTTAAGGAAAATTGAGTTTACTTGGTTACACAACAAGTCCATGATAAAGTTAGGAGAAGCATCTAAAAAATCTAACTGTAGTGAAAATATCTCATCTAAGCAATACCTCAGTCCTCATTAATATTTTTCACAGTAGCTCAGTAATACTCTTTAAGTGTCACTAACAAAGACTGATGTATCAGATCTACACATTTTGTGTACTTTTTAAATTTATTTTTTTCATAATGACATGCTGGATTTTCTGTTTAGTTTTTAGTGCCATCTGCGAGGTTATGAGATTTTGGATAAGAGCATCTAAAATTGTTTCACTGTGTGAGTAATATGAAAGACTTAGAGGTACAAAAATTCAAAAGTTTATGGGGAAAAAAGTTCAATCACCATGCTAATAGCAGTAATATTATCGATTGAAAGCCTACAGCTAGTATGACATATGTCCCAGAAATTCAATCTCCATTCCATTTGGTGAATCAATGTGGAAAAAAACCCAGGGAAACGGGCAGTTTCAGCTCTAACTGAGAAAGAAGTCAATGAGTGAGTTTACATCAGCATTTTAATTCAAGCGGGAATACCTTCATCCCTTTTGACACAATCTCCCCAACATTCCTGCTTACTCGAGGCTGAGCTACATGATTGAGGTGTCTGAGAGGACACAAACTGGATACCCTTAGGATGAAACAAAAACCAGAAGATGCATTCCAGAGTGTATGCTAAAGGATGCTACGGATGCTCAGCTGCTGGGACAAGACTGTAACTAGCCTACTGTAAAAACCTTGAATGAATGCAGCCTGTGTATCAGGTCCTCGGCACCAACAATTTCACTCCACAAATCCACTCCTGCTGGGCCTCAGTATTTGCTAACACGGACAAAGCTGTACCACTGTATCAAGCTGCAGAAAAAGCCGAAGCCACACAAAATATGATGTGAACTGAAAAAACCCAGTTTCATACAGCTGTATTAATGAGGAATAACTCACAAGCTGTGGTGCTGTCAGGAAAATCAGTGTCTGTGATCAAATGCAAGTTTTTTTCTTCATCTAAAAATTAGACTATAAAAGAATTCCTTTTTTATCATCCCATTCATAACCTGTCTTATGTTGAAGCATAAGAGCTCAGCTAATTAGGTACTTGATAAAGGTAGCTTATTTGGGGCATTTTCCTGCTTTTTCACTTACAGTAGGCAAAGGAGGTAAAGATAAATTACTTACTTAATGTCAACACTTTTTCTCCTCAAATCTACAATTCTAAGCAGTTTTTTCCTCAAAGGTGGCAATGAAAGGAATTAGATGTATTCTAACTTCCAGTGCTTCAAGAGAAATTTTTTAACTAAGACAGACTGAAATTACACGTCCTGATGTTGTAGTTCTAAATGATTCCAAGAAAATATATGAGTTTCAACTAAAAGGGTGCTCCATTTGAAAGCCAGCTATGTAATTCCATAAAGTGCTTGCATTTCTCAGCAACGCATGCTGAAGCATTGCAATGCCACAGTCAGACGGCAGATGTCACATTTTTTAGCAAGATGACTACATGAGAAGGATCGTCGCTGATGCCTCAATGAAAGGGGAGAGGCAGTAAGAACGAATTAATCTCTCTGACAACGGTAGGCAATACAAAATATGACACGCAGTTCCTAGTTGCAGA
The DNA here is from genome assembly GCF_963924245.1 of Chroicocephalus ridibundus. Classification (NCBI taxonomy): domain Eukaryota; kingdom Metazoa; phylum Chordata; class Aves; order Charadriiformes; family Laridae; genus Chroicocephalus; species Chroicocephalus ridibundus. Next base: position 162,117,758 of record NC_086284.1, read on the forward strand.
AAAACATACAGTAGCCAGGCACTGGGAAAAAAAGTCCCACTGAATCCTGGAAGTGAGTGGCTGGCTTACCCACAGAGTGCAAATAACAGTAATACTGTGCAAATAAAAACTTACTTGCAGTCAAAATGGCAAGATTTCTACGTTTTTCCTCCTCACGGTGCAGGAACTTCTTGCACAATCATGCCTATGGGCCTTACCATAGGAGGATCATGTCTGGTAAGTGGTGCGCAAACACAGGAAGTTCTTGCCCCTATAGACCTTGAAACCTAAAAGTATCCAGAAAGAAAATATCCTGATCTTCTGTAGTACAGAGAGTGTCAATGCAGACTGATCAAGTGCCTTGTCTATAATCAGACTAAGTCTGAAATATGAGCTGAAAAATGGACTCTGAAGACCAAGTCCACCAGCTTAACTGTAAGTTACTCCTCTTTAAAAACATTATTACTATGGAATCACTTATGCCATGATCAGACCCTCTCTCCTAGTCCAACGCCTGAGAGAATCTACAGGCTCAGGCTGTTTCTCTCAATTACTGACACATTCTTTAGCAGCAGAGTTGAACACTGTTCGGAGTGAAAAATAAAAAATTTAGAAGACACCTATTCTTAATTCTCCTTTGTTTTTTTCCCATTTAACTAATTTTTTGAAGAGACGACCATTTTGGGATGAATTTTTTAGGAAGTTCTCACTGTCACTTGAAGAGCCACTACATTGTTTTTTCCTCTCAAATATTTTAAAACATAGGAAAGTCTAAGACTTTTTTCAAAAGTTTATTTTGCAGTCCTACGATCTGGCATGTGCCCAGTATTTAGTGCTGAATTACAGCTCTGGGAAATAAATGAAACATCATTTCCAAAAGAAATGACAATTTTCACAGCAGTTTACAGATGCATTGAGGGATAAATTCCAGCTTTAATGAGCTGGTCAAAGTCCATCCCAGACAGGAAACTCTAACACTATCTTATACTTGCAGTTCAAAAAAAGTAATTTTTTTTTCTAGGACAGAAAACACTTGCAAAAGAGCTCTGCACAATGTTCTTCAAAAAGCAAAAAAAATATGTTCTTTCTGTGCTGGGGGACAGGCAGGGCTGCAGCCTCTACCCTAAGGATCCTGAAGGTCTGACCTTTTCTTAGAATCATACAATGGTTCGAGTTGGAAGGGACCTTAAAGATCATCTAGTTCCAACCTCCACTAGACACCTTCCATTAGACCAGGTTGCTCAAAGCTCCATCCAGCCTGGCCTTGAACATCTCCAGGGATAAGGCATCCACAACTTCTCTGGGCAACCTGTTCCAGTGCCTCACCACCCTCACAGTAAAGAATTTCTTCCTAATATCTAATCTAAATCTACCCTTTTTTGGTTTAAAACCATAACCCCATTTCCTATCACTACACTCCCTGATAAAGAGTCCCTCCCCATCCTTCCTGTAGGCTGCCTTTAGGTACTGGAAGGCCGCTATAAGGTCTCCCTGGAGCTTTCTTTTCTCCAGGCTGAACAACCCCAACTCTCTCAGCCTGTCTTCATAGGAGAGGTGCTCCAGCCCCCAGATCATCTTCGTGGCCCTCCTCTGGACCTGCTCCAACAAGTCCGTGTCCTTCTCGTGCTGACGACTCCAGAGCTGGACACAGTACACCAGACGGGGTCTCACCAGAGCAGAGTAGAGGGGCAGAACCACTCCCCTCTCCCTGCTGGCCATGCTTCTTTTGATGCAGCCCAGTATGCAGTTGGCTTTCTGGACTGCAAGTGCACATTGCCAGCTCATGCTGAGCTTCCCATCAACTAACACCCCCAATTCTTTCTTGTCAGGGCTGCTCTCAATCCATTCTCCACCCAGCCTTCTTGTCCATCCCTACCCAGTGTTACATAAGAAGCCAATGCAGTCCTAGATTTTATTTGCCTACTCATATTCTTCCCACAATGCACATTCTTACAATATTTAAAAATTGATATTACAATAATAATCTTGTTCTTCCCTTCCAATTTTATGTGAGTTGATTTAAGTTGGTCACATTATGCATATGAATAGGAACACTAGCGGGTCTTCTGTTTATGTTCATGAAGAATTTACAGAACTAATACAAAACAATTTCTTTTTACATTTTTACTTTACAGACACAAAAGCAGATGATTATTTTCATGAGTTATGGAGCTGACTTTCACAATCTAGGTCTTATGAAAACAGACACGACACATAAATTATCTTATTCAGTTAAGTTTCATGTTTTTAGGACACAGCAACAGCGCTGTTACGTGGGATTGTGGTCACAGAGGGAGAAAGAAGTGAAGTTTCATGCAGGAGCTACGTACAATCCTAAACACTCGAGCAAACATCACTTTTCCTGAGATGGCATCTGACTTTGCTCTGCAGAGAATTACAGAAAGATTACAGCCTAAATAGGTGTTTTGCAAATAAAACACTAGAATGGGGTTAGCACTATCTTTCATTACCAAAATAGGGTGATGGACGAAGGAACAAGGACACTAACGAAGCTGATAGGAATGACCTTACAATCTGCTGCCAAGTCAAAAAGGTCATCTCTGTAATGCCCACACATTGTTAAAAATCACGGCTTTCCTTGATGATTGGTAACTGAAAATCAGAGAGACATCCTTACATGCTAACTCAGTTCATACTTTTCCCCTACTCACACTTAAGTGACACTATGATTATTACTTTAGACCCCCATAATTCTTACATTTAGGCAGCATGGAAATCTTATCTGACCCAGTGGGTGCATCATTCACCCTCAAATCCTTCACAGACAGAAAAAAATGGCTGAGAGATACCCCATGGCTTTTTAGGAAGGCAGCAGAAAAATCAAAATCCAAAATAAAGAAACAGAAGACAGATGAAAACCTAGATTCAAATTATGTAAGACAGACTATTAGTTACTTATTGAAAACAGTCGTCTTGTTATCCTTTACCAAATCCCTAAAATATAATACCTTAAAAAAGGCCTATTCATTTCGTCATTCTTTGCCTTTGCAGAAACAGGAGGTGGTAACAATAGTTTAGGTGCAAAATGAACTATTTTCTGAAAGGTTGCAATTTAGAGTCCAAAATAAAGTTTGGGTTTTTAAAAAAAAAATCTGCTTTGCCATTGTGGGATGTCGACTTTTTAATAAACCCACTTTTGTGAAGACTGAATAAAAAGCAAATGGACAGGATGTTAGATAATCTCATCTAGGGTCTCTTTTCCACGAAAGGTTGGATGAGATGATCTTTTGAGGTCCCTTCCAAGCTGGGCTGTTCTATGACTCTATGAACAAAACTGCCCGTTTTGTGTTAAATACCGCAAGTTCTAGATTTAGAGACTTTCACAGAAGTTATGTGTACTCAATACTTTTGTAAAATAAGGTCTTATAATGTCTCAAATTCAGAATTAAAATTAATATAGCTAGAATTAGCAACTAGCTTCAGATACGTAGGTTCTAAAAAGTTATGACCTAAATTATAATGCAAAAATAGGCCCCAGAAGGGAAAGGTCATACCAATGAGCCACCCCTTTTCTCAGTAAAAAGAAGACAGGGCTTGTAAAAGCATTGAAAGTATCTTCTACCATTTTATTTTAATTTTAGTATTTTTTTACATACCACTTTCAATCATCTCTGTATTGTTTGGCAAATACCTAGAGTTTGGGAAAGGAAATGAAAGACCTTTCCCCTACCTGAGCTCCAATAAAAGAAAGGTTGCTTCATCACTTGCTAGCTGTGATCTTAGCCCTGGAAAAGCAAAGGCTAATCATAATATACAGGATTCTGTAAATAGAAAAGAAACATAATCTACTACCACTCACATATATCAACAAAACACAAAAATCCTCTATAAAAAGGAAGATAACTTCAAGCGATCCTCCCCCCTCCCCCCTTTTTTTTTTTTAATTTAAGCAGCAATTCAATTTATTTCACTTCATCATAACAAATTTCTTTAGGAAAACAGTCAACCAGCTAACACAAACCAACCAAAGAAACAGAACACCCACAGCCCCAACAAAAAGACAAAACCAAAAAATCATATCATTGTGGACGACTGAGCCAGCCTCTCTCAAAAGACTAACTGCTATTGCAGAACAGGTATTACAATTCACATTACTAGCACTGATAATGCTTCTTAGCAAAATAAATAAACATCCTCCAACCTCTTTACAAGAAAAAGTTATTTTTTCCATATAATACATAACCTATTCTGCTTATTATGTATGTAATGGACACACACTCTTCTTCTGTCTCTTGGATCATTTAATTACAATATAAGATAAGGAAGTCAGTATCTTCTAGTTTTTTCTTAGTTCATGATGCTTTTACAAGAAGCATAAAGGTCCTACTTTTCAGGCAAAGATTCTGATTAATAAAGGGCCAGAAAAGATAAACATGGAAAGCAGGGCACAGGAATTTCTTCAAGCGCAGTGCTTGTCATAAGGCAACATGGACTCATCAGTTCATTGGATGCTCCACACAATTAAAGTGGTATTTTCTAACTGGGGGGAGGACAGGGGAGAAGGGGAACACTAGTGACTCCTCAGGCTGAGATACAACAAAACAGAGCACATAACTACAGCTTTTATGATATATCTCTTTTTCTCAACCTTAGAGAATTCAAAGGGATTATGGAACTTGCTTGTACTTTGACAAAGGATGCTGTTATGTCCCATCAATCAATTAAAAGTGTAGAGATCTATAACAGGACAACAAAGAATAGTTTGAATTAAGTATGAATGGAAATGTATGTCTTGTGAAAGCACAAAATAAAACTGTCAAAAAAGGAATAAGAGATGTCACGTGTTGATGGGCACCCCCAAACACACCAGTTATCTATCAACTGCACTTCTGTACGCAGTTGCTCGCGAGGTCTGGTTTTGTAAAATAAAAGACAAAATCAAATCATTAAGAGAAAGTGAAAGGAAGGTAAAGAATAGGAATAGAGCTATAAACCACCCAGACAAGGTGGCAGAAGGACAGTGGGGAAATCAGCAATGTTGCCTACTGACTCACAGAGATGGTACAGAATGAAAAGGCTAAGATTGCAATCATTGTCAACTCCTAAAGAGTACAAAAGGTACAGTCAAAAAACACCATGTGATCACCAATCAAGAAAAAAAACAGCAGATATGATGAGGACTTAATAACTGGCATCTTTTACCCTTCGTGGCACTGTAAGTAATCCTAGCCTCATGAATTGGCCACACGTCTTGGTACTTCTGGATAGGTAAGAGAGTGAAATCAGTGAAAGAATGAGCGGGAGAAAGAAAAATGCATTTTGTGAAAGCAAAATCACCTTCCCCTTCTATAGGGTTTCCACATTATATTTTGTCACAGTAGTTGCAAAAATTACCATCACTTGCGGCCCCAGGCCAGGGCACTGAAAAAAGTCATATGATGCTTAGCTTAGAGCAATAAGCTTAATACTGTCCTTTGCTGCACAAGTGAACGTGCTTAGGGATGCTGAATCATATGATCCCATTCACAAATGCATGCTTACTACACAGTCTCATGTGAAAACATATGCCACATGATGAAATAACTAGCCCTAAGCGTCTTACACCCCAGGATTCTAATAATTAGGGAAATCTGTTCATAAACAGGAAAAAAGAGCTATGTGTCACTCAAGTATAAACACCCTCATCATGCGAGTCTTTTCTTGCTGTCTTCTATAAAATGAAGCACTGGGAAAGGATAAAGCAACTTAATGTCCTACAGCCAATAAAAGCCAACAGCTCTACTATTACTACTGGTAATAATGCAGCAATTAATTGCCTTTTCTCACACATGGTAGTCTCCACTAGTAGAGCCCCATGCGTGAATACCAAAACCAGGCAGAGTCCTTCCTCCAGTGGCAACGGGACGAGATTTGTGATGCATACAGATACAAGTCCTACCCCTGCTGTCTCTGTGAAATTCCATATGGTCATGGTGAACAACAGAGTGACAACCATGAAGCAGATGCAGATTTGTTACAGTTCAGTCCCTGGTTAACAGCAATCTGAGAAACTTTTCTGCTCACCCTTTCCAGTTCATACTCTCCACAGAAGGAAACATGCTTACAAACACAACATCACACATGCGCTTGATGTTATTATTTAACTTTTTCCTCCTGTAAGCACCTACAAAGAATGGATTCTCCATTGCGTTTGATGGAACAGTAATAACTTTTAAGCAAACAATAATGCTGGCCCCAAAGAGCTTGAAAGCTGAAAGGCAAAACAAAGGGAGTCAATTTTCCACATCTGAAAAAGCAGTAGTATGCAAAATTGTGAAAGCATTGATAAATAAAGCAGGTTATTATATAAGTAGCCTTATACACCGTAAATACTTGATGCATGGTTAATACTTTAACAGCATGCACATTAAGTATGACTGTTTGAAGTTTTAACTCAATAAATTAGAGCTTCACTACTCTGCCTTTTTAAAGAGGGTTTTTTCCTTTGAACAGTATTACAATGTAGCATAAGGCAACATTTCATTAACATGCAAGTGTTGAAAATAATAATAATGAGCCAACACAGTCACAGTTTGCAGCACAGACAGACATTTTTATTTTATTTAAATAAAAAAAAAAAAAAGTTGGACAGGAAAAAGGAGCCTTAAGAGAAAAGAAGCAGACTATGTTTGCTCTAATGGGAGGTAAAGAAAGAACAAAGGAACTTCTGACCCCAGGCACAGCCAAAAATAAAAGGAGTAATGTGGCTTCTTTCCTCACACAATTGCTGACTCTGTATTCACTTATTCCCATTACGTATCATTCAGATATGCAAAGAAGCTGGTAATTTCTTCAGGGGAGATTTTTGCCATGTTATTTATTAGCTAGGAAATATTTCCTGACACAGGCTGAATTTTTGACAGACTTGCTCAGTTTTGACTCATCCTTTTGATAATTACACAGCAACAGTGCCTATGAATACAAGTAATTTATGTATGCTTCTTATGCTATGATTATTCCAGAGTTCTCCTGATAGCACTTACTGAGTGATTTCAAATACTATTCATTTTTTAAAAACTTCTACCTATTCATACTACTCAGGGGTTTTTAGCCTGTTTGTTTGTTTTGTCTTAATCTCTAATAATGGTTAGATTTTTAACATCAATAAAAACGGCTCTGTCATGAGTAATGGTATGGCATAAATCCTCTGAAAGCAGGAAATGTATTTGTTTCTTAATGCAGTATGCCTCAACTTGCATACCTCTGTCTAACCTTCAATATTCTCTGCTCTTGATTCCATAACAGAGAGATATACAGTTCCTAAGGTGACAAGGCTTCTTAAACCAGTTCTTGTGAGCATCTAACTTGAGCCATCCTAGTGGAAGGCTTCATTTCCATAAAGTAGAATTCAATATTCCATGAAAATCAGGCCTCTTTCAGGCTCCCTAGCAGCAATGGCTTTGGACAGGGGAGAAGGAAGCACATACTGTATGAGAAATGGTCATTTGAGTATGTGATGGTGCAGTACTATTTCTTGTAAGGGCTGAAGATAGCTTTCTCTTTCTAAGTTAGCTAGTTTAGGTGAACATGGAAATGAGATCGCTTTGACATCTTTTCTGCCTCTTCCAGACCTGCATATCTCATAGACTTAAATACTAGATTCATAATGTTAAGTCGCTTTTCACAATTATCCAAAGTTCTAGTAATATTTGGCATTTTTGTGGAATAGCAGCTTGCTATCCCCCACTTGTGCCAGACATCACCGTTTGGTGGGTCCTTTAATCTGCTGTATTTAGTAAAGGAAACAAAAACCTTGGACACCATGTGGGTCTCCTTCCAGTGCCCAGAAGAGCACTGCCAGAAGACACACCACCCAGTTCCTACATGGGATTGAAGCCATTCTGCCCTCCATTTTCATAGAAGACAGGTACCAGTGTACTGGTTTTGACGAGGACGGAGTTAATTTTCTTCATACCGGCTAGTATGGGGCTACATTTTGGATCTGTGCTGAAAACAGTGTTGAGAATACAGGGATGCTTTTGTTATTGCTGAGCAGTGCTTACACAGAGTCTCAGGACCCGCTCCAGGTTGTGTATCTTCTTTGACTTCTGCTTTTTATTTGTAAGCTTTGCATCAAAATTTGATTTCTTGGAAAGCATCCTGCGTATAGATATTAAAACACTACAGAAGAATCCAAGTTTCCTTTCAAAGAGAAATCAGCATGACAATTAGATGAAAATGAAGTACTCTAGCAAGCAGTTAGGTAATTTAAAGGTTAGAAAATGACTGGAAAAGCTGTAATGACCTGCTCATTTGCTTGAGAGCAACCTTATACACAATCTTTTAGAGTAACCTAACTCCTGTGGGTGCAGTGGAAAGAAACACACATCAGAGAGCAATAAGGTAAAATGGAGAAGGAACTAAAGAGGAGCAGGATACTGAAAGGGGTTTGACAGAGGACTCTAGCCCTTTGCCAGCACCCCCACTTAGGCACAGAGACAGGGGCAAGGACACCCCCAGCACAACATGAGCACTGGAGCTAGCTACAGCACTGACAGAGTGACTTTTCAAACAGTCAGTCCACTATGGTCTCCCAGTAAATAAGAGATGGTTATCAAAGGCAGCTCAGCTCTCTGGGAATGGAGAAGGACTGACAGACCAGAGCCATAATGATCCCATTCTAGCTGCCTTCATTGCGATAGGCATAGATGCACGGCATAGTGGAAGAATACACTGTAACAGACTGGCATATTTGTTACTCTCATACAGTGGGTTAAAGGATTAACTATTCCTCCTATCAATGGTGGAATCTTTGGCAACAATGGCACACAGTGGACTTCTCTAATGTTATAGAAATTATACAACAGTATCTCCCAGTGTTTAGTGTTTGTAAACTTTGGTGAGTCTAAGAGTTTACTGTGTCTGCATGTAATCCATCCACATGTAGCTCCTGCTTATTCAACCTCCAGTTCTGTCTAGCCTAAGCAAAGGAAGAAATTACACACTGTCCCACTGTGCCCATGGTGATCTTCAGCGTTTGCACAATGCTGATGCAAGACGGTCGTATGGAAACAATCTCAAAGGGTAGACTTAAAATTGTGTTGCAGTGGTGGCAAGAGTCTTAACATTAAATTTTGGAAATTAAGGAAATTCACACCTAATACTATCTATTGCAGTTATACATTATGGGGTTAACTTGCAAGATGCTTATTTTTAAAAAGCTAGCTGCATCCTGTTTATCATGGACATAAAAATAGCCCCAGCTAGCATCACAGAATTCCAGGCAGTTATTTTTAATTTATTCCAAATTCTTTTTTAAGTGGTGGGAAGAGAAATGGGTAATACGGGCAAGTTGTTTCAACTTGCAGTACCATGTCTCCTATTGCGCCAACTGCAGTAGCATCAGCAGGCAGCTTTCTGCACTAACCAGAAGACACCTGCCATCCCTCCTCTCCTTCTCTGCACAAGCTCTCTGTGCTGAGAAGAAGATAGTGCATTCTGCTGCTGGCAGCTTCTGGGAGAAATTGTCTCCTGGCTTTGTGTGGGATAGCAGACAGTACAACCATTGTGGAGATCCCAAAACATATATACCACTTCTGTGGTTACTGAAGTTAGATCACTGTGTTAAAAAAGAAAAAAAAAGGCTGGTAACTGCATACAAATCTTTTTAGCTCAAATTTTTGGCTCACTTCTAGTTCAGTTCATAACTGCTATGAAGGAAGTTCATACCTCCAAGAGCTGTTAAGATGATTTTTTTTTCCTTTTCTTTTCAACAAACCTTTCAAATAGTGGCACTACCTCACATGAGCATTTTGACTATGCCTATACATTCTGGGCTGCATCTTCCACGAGCAAAAATCAGTGACTGCAACTACACTAGCGTATGGCCAAAGAACTTCTTGTCCATCTTTACTGCATGTTTCATGTGCTTTATTGTGCTTTATCCCTTCCCTCTTCCAAGTAGCGGTAATAAATGTTGTAGCCATAACTCTCCTTGACAGCACCGTATTTAAGGTTGTGCCCTTTCAAAATGTGTCTTGAAGAGATGATATATTAAACAAAGTACTTCTGGCATGGATGGAGCTGTCTGTCCTTCTTAGTCAAGGGAACAGAGCAGCATCTGAAATATAAACCGCTTTGAGCACAGGAAAACCCTGTTTCTGTATTCCATGATGAGACAGGGAGCATGAACCATAAAGTACAAACTATAGGGCATGTTGTTGCATCATGGATGTGCACTGCACATGGATGGTACCACAACGTGCAAGAACACAGGCAGTATAACAGTGCATATGTATGTTTATAGAGAGAGTCTTTGCCCTGAAGAAATACCACACCATTTTAACAAATGATGTATCTTCTATATGATGTCCATAATCTTGCATTTTCAAATTGATCCAATCTGTCTCCTACAGCAATTTCTACCAACTACTGTTCAAACTTTCAGTGGAAAAAGCGACTACATCAAAAACGTTATGAACACAGTGTTGGCCTTGAACCTGCAAATAAAACTGCACATGTGTTTTCCCCATCTTCTATGTAAAATAAAAGGTTCAGTATTATCTATTGCCAATGCAGCCCTTTCCATCAGCTCTGAAAGAAGAGTAGAGCAGAACTCCCCATGGATCATCAAAACACACTTGCAAATATACTAGATCTGACTCTCCACAGCTGTACTTTCCAACAATGCAACTACAGCTTGAGACCAGTCCTTGACAAAATGCTTTCTTACCACTGCTGTAGTAAAGCCAAGTTTAAGAGCAAAAAGAGAAGGAGGGGGGTGCGTAGGTGTGGGTGTGCAGAGAACAGCTGGGAGGAGAAGACATCACTAAATTCAAATCATGTTGTGGTTTACGCTAAAACTACATTTGATGTTTTAAATGGTTTTTACAACAATGTTGTAATAGAGTTTGACATTTGCAATTTTTTTCATATGGATTGCAAACCTCAATAAAAAAAAAAACTAGTCTACTTTTTCCTCCACTGTTAACAAGGTTGTCGATTCTAGAACAGGAGTTAGAAGCAGGTACACCCACCCCAATATCTCTAGTGTTAGGTAGAAGGATAATGAGCTGGCTCCTTCCTTCAGAATCTTGGAATTGCAGCAGGTACCAGAATTTTATTTTCTTCAGTTTCTACAAAGTCTTATCAGTTACGATACTAAGAAGCAACTTCTTTTAGAATAAAATTACAATGAAGCAGGTCCAAATCCCAGGATGGGACCACAGTTTCGATCACATTAAACTAAAAAAGACAAACTGATGCCTTGACGTGATGATTATGAGCATACATATAATCCACATATAGTTCACGTGATGTGTTTGTTTCAGTCTTCAAGAAAGTAGAAAGAAGTACCATGCACTCTCCAAGATCAAATTGATTTAGTGAATAGGAATTATTGCTATTTGGCCACAAGAATGGACAAGAGTCTGTCTCCATGAATTACTGCTGCAGTTGGCTCCCTGTCGAAAGAGCAGATCAAAGAGGGTACAAGCTATTGGCAATTACTTTATAAAAATCTTTACATGGGTATTCAGTCCGGAAAGATTGAAAAACAGTTTGCTTGGCACAGGTTTCAATAAGGTCCCAAAACTATGATGTTAGTAAGGCACAACTGCCAGAGGTGGGAAAATGGAAGCCCTCTCAGAGGAAAAGATAATTTTTCAGGTTTTCTTTTCGTGGTTTTTTTTTCCAGTCAGAAAACATGTATTCATATCAACAAAATCCTTTGTAAGACAGAAAATTCATTCATGACTGTGACTTACCTGGTTACAATTATTTCTACAAGACCTTCTAAAAATAAATATACATATGTATAATGTATACATGGAAATATATTAACCTTAATTCATTTTTAATACATGTATTTTTGTTGACAGTAAAACAGTTCCTTCTCACACCTCAATGCCAGGACACTCGTAGGCCTTATATTTAAGGAGGTTGGGGTGGGGGGTGGAAGTGTCTTCCTTCAAAAGGATAACATCTAGAACAGGGGAAATAAAAAGAGACTTCTTTCCTGACTCAAATGGTATCATTCCACTGCTTACAAATGGAAGAGAGGTGTAAAACAGACATCTTCACAGCTCATTCCTGTGCTTGTCCCTTTGTTGTAGTTTAACCACAGCCAGCAACTAGGACCACACAGCCGCTTGCTCACTTCTCCCCCTCCCCAGTGGGATAGGGAGGATAATCAGGAAAATAACGAAAACTCATGGGTTGAGATGAAGACAGTTTAATAGGTAAAGCAAAAAGCCGCACACAACAAGCAAAGCAAAGCAAGGAATTCATTCACTGCTTCCCATCAGCAGGCAGGTGTTCAGCCATCTCCAGGAAAGCAGGGCTTCACCACGCATAACATTTACTTGGGAAGACAAATGCCATAACTCCAAACATCCCCCTCTTTCTTTTTCTTCCCCCAGCTTTGTATTACTGACCATGACATTGTATGGCATGGAATATTCCTTGGTCGGTTTGGGTCAGCTGATCCAGCTGTGTCTCCTCCCAACTTTTTATACCCCCCAGCCCTCACTGGTGAGGCGGTGCAAGGAGCAGAAAAGGCCTTGACTGCTTAGCAACAACTGAAAACACCAGTGCACTATTAACAACATTCTCAACCCAAATCCAAAACACGGCACTGTACCAGCTGCCAGCAAAAAAGGCAACTCCATCCTAGCCGAAACCATGACAACCTTTCCCACCTTGTCCTAATTAAAGATAGCTTTAATTTAAACTTGTTCTATACCGCAGTCAGACTTGGGGCACGCAAATACAAAGGCAGAATTGACATACAGTGGCTTTAGCTTATGCAGGAGATACCTAGTGCTGCAGGTTAGAACAGCATTCCCTGAAAATATCAGAGCTTCTGCTGGAGCAGCTAGAGGAACAGCTGAAAGAGCAGCAGCTGCTCAAGAGTTATTTTGGGGGTTAACAGAGATTCTTTACCATATGTGGAGACCAGATAAATGACCATCCAACCCCCCATTCAGTCACCTGATTGTCAGTATTACTATGCTTCCTACAAATAGCTCATTACAGCAATTATCAGTTGCCACCACAGTAGCTTGAATATTGGTAAGACAAAAAGCCCTAATAAATTAAGGTTCAGCAAAGCTAACACATGCATAAAAAGCATCTGGATTCCTTTGAGATGCTGCTGTACTTGAAAGATGCTATATTAAAAGGCTTAGAAGAATATCTGTGTAATTACTCTCTTCCCTCCGAATGTATGTCCAGTCATCTGCACTTGTGACACAAATATTAAGGCTAAAGTGGAGAATGAGAGGCCACAAACTTAGCTCCCAATCCTTTTTTCCATGTATTTTAAACAATGGAGTTACACATAAAAGGGGTAAAATCATCTAAAGTCAATAGTATAATTCCCAGTATAGGAGCTGGAAGGATGCAATCCATATTCTTACTACCTTTTTTTTAAAGAAAGGAAAAAAAAGAAAATAGCCTACTTGATTACCTTTTTTTAAAAAAAAACAAAAAAGGTAATCAAGTAGGCCATCTGCATTTATCTGATCATTACTGAATTATGTTAACATGCCCACAAAGTCTTAAGTTGCTGGGAAATCCAATAGTAGTATTTACATCTAATCAAAGTGGAACGATCAATGCTTACTTAAAATCTCATATTTCACAGCAAAAGTACTCAACATTTTGAAAAACAACCAAAAAACTAAAAGATCATACTGTTTTGCAAGAAAATTTATATACATGATCTAGCGAGAGAATAGGTCTTTGTTGACAATTTCTGAGTCAAAGTATTTCATATCCACTGGATTTCCTCATTATGCTTCTAGTCTATCAGTAGATAAGAATTTTAACCAGTTTAAGAGCACAAAAGAATAAGCATCAATATTAACAAGGAGAAAAATTCTTTGTATATACAATTACACATATATAATTTTTGTATTAATCATGCCTCACTTTACAATGTGAGCACAAGCTTCCCTCTGGCATCAGACTATGTATGGTGTGTATTTTTAAATATTCATTCCAAATGAGTGTCATAATTAAAAAGTCTGGTTGCATAAACAATTAGGTCTCTCTAATCTGAAGGGTTTACAAGCTCAACACACATTCCAGTCCACAAAGACAATAAAAGATGAACTAACACAAATGAAGCCAAATTTTAGCTATTTATAAAAACAGTAAAGAATTTAAAGGAATTCTCAGGAAGACAAAAAAAAAAAGAAAAGAATAGCGGTGGAGTAAGGTTCCACAAACAAATAGTTAAAAAAATACTTCCAGAACACAAAACAGAAAACAGAATTAGAATAACACTCTTAGGAATGTATTACAATGTTCTCATCCCTCTTAGAAAAAAACATGCCAGGAGCAAAATATACACTGCTACCTTGTTAAAACTGAACTTCACCTGTGTTTTTAATTAGTTTTCCTAAAGAAACAAAGCTTGTGCAATTACTCTCTGTTGTCTCTAATAACTTCTGCATCTGTTGGGCAACTTGTACCAAATTTGAAAGAACACACCTTTCATTCATTCTTGTATCATTCAAAATCACAAGCTACGCAAATAGAGAAACATCTTATGCATGTCCCTACAGGGGTCTTGCCTGCTTCTGAAACTGTCCATTGAAAGGGTTTAATCAGCCATTTATTTCTTAATTTTTGGACCATCTGCCCTATGATTTTACCAAGATCATACCAGGAAAGGTTTTGCACTGTACCCCTGTATTCTCAGGGTACACATTAAATAGCACTGTGAAGAGGGTAGTGAAGAACATTGAAAACAAAATGTGCATATCACTAATACACATTTTGCACAAATTCTTGCATACAGTGCACAAAAACTACAACAACTTTTCCAATTTTAGACATCTGCAATCTTGCAAAAATCGGAGGCTTTGTAAAGCCATTCACTGGAGAATTGCTATCCTAAACAAGGTCCAAAGGATCAGCTAAGTGGGATGTGAGAAGCTGGCAGCACTGCACTGACAGAGTAAAGGTTATCCAAGTAACCTTCGTTGTATTTGGCCAGTTTCCCGAAGCATATGAAAAGGGCTTGTTTGTTTTGTCCTGATGTGAAAATCTTCCATTTCCACCCTAATATTTCATAAGACAACATATAAAACTAAGACCTCCAGAAATGCCCAGTACCAGCCTGGCTTTCCTCTCCCTGGAGGTATTTGAAAGACAGGTAGACACAGTTCTTAGAGATATAGTTTAAATTAGTGATGGTTTTTGTCAGAGTCAGGTTGATGGTTGGACTAGATGATCTGAAACTTAGGCAATTCTATCATGACAGTTTTACTATTGACTTAGAGGAAAACAGAACAATAATGAGTGCTTTTAAAAATTATTGTTTTGAAAACAGTATTTTGCTCTTCGATTTTATTCCAAAAGCAGTATTTGATTTCCTACCTTAATTTTCAAGTTGAAGTATTCCATTAGAAACACGAAGTAAATACATAGTTCATTGACTCTTTTAAGCATTCCTATGGAGAAAAACACCTTTACCATTTCATTGTCCTTCTTCCTCATCATATAGATCAATCGTATAGAGCTGTCCATTGAATCAAAGAAAAGGAAAAATATAAAAAAGCACCTAAGAGCCGTAACACAATGCATGTACATACATTCTTTATATTTATACTTACATATGGTTTAATTTAACCCTTTCATAAAAAAATGAAGCCTTCCAAAGAAAAAGTGGCCTGAGTCAAAGGCTATCTCTTTTCTCCATGTATCAGCAAAGTCAACGTGAGAAAAATCCTAAGTCTAGATTTTCACCAATGTTTCTGTTTTAGAGCTATCCACATTCAAGGCTGTCTTGCCTGCTTCTTAAGAGCAAGTGAATTTTTGAAGATTGATTTTCTGCAACAGCTGATCTATAGTTACCTAATACTACAGAACACGGTTTCCTTCCTCTTGCAACACACATGTTGCCTCAAAAATGAAGCTTTAATTCCTCTGCTTACCCCCAAGCCCATCTCATTTACCCTCCCCTGACTGCTGCTCATTACATTTTCAAAGCATCCCCCATACAAGAGGGAAACCTGAGGCCGAGATCATGTAAGATCATCAGTGAATCTCTAGCAGAGGTGGGATGAGCATTTAGGAGTCCTACAAACAGTGTACTAAACCACACCTGTTTTCTTTACAACTAAAAAGACTGTCATTACCAGCAACATTAGTTACGTGAATTCTATAGGCAAGTATAGGAAGCCTACCAGGAATTCTCCTGCTTATTCAACTGTTTCACATCCAGATCCTACCCAGTCAAAAGGATGAGGCCTACAATTATTCACATTCTCTCTCTGCCCTTTCCTGTTTTCCTGATTCTGGCTGCAATCAGCATTTGAAAAAAAAAAAAAATTACTCACACTGGCTAAATCAGTACTGAAATTACCAGGTGATTTTTAAGTTCAAAACATGCAAGAAAAGAAGGATTTAGTTGCTGTTATAATTGGTTTCTACTAATATTTCTGATCTGCATAACCTACAAAAATCAAGTAACCAAAATTTATCTTAAATCTTTTCATTTCCAAATAAAACAGAATTTCAAAAATAGAAACTTTTTAAATATCATCCCATTTTTTTGGGAACATAATGCAAGTTTTGTTTGTGTATTAGCACCTCCAACACCACCCATCCCACCTACTGAATCACAGAATTATGCACAGAGATGATACAGAAAAACACACATACTTCATATTTTGTATATACACAGTTTGCATTCGTATTAAATACAAAATACACAATTTAAGTCTGCCCAGAGAAGTTGTGGAGTCTCCTTCTCTGGAGTTACTCAAAACCCGCCTGGACACGATCCCGTCCAACCTGCTCTAGGTAAACCTGCTTTGACAGGGGGGTTGGACTCAATGATCTCCGAAGGTCCCTTCCAACTTCTACCATTCTGTATTCACCCTTATGTCAATAAGTGGCTTGACATTTTAAAATATACACACTATACGTGGTGTATTTTTAGGAGAAGGAAACATAATTCCAAAAGGCATTAGATATTCCATGTATCATAAGCACTTTTAAGAGAACATCAACACTTTGTCCACTTTGGGGGGGAAAAAAAGAGAAAGCAAGCCTCCTGAGCCCAATTACCTAAAAATTTGTCCTCTTTCATTCAATTTTATCATTCAGTTAGCTTAGAGAAAGACAGATCAGTCATTTGAGATTCTGTTGACCAGAATGCTAAAACAGTACCTGATTCTCATCTTCGTTTTCACCAAATGAAGATTAGATCCAGTGGAATAAGTGAATTCAGTGTTATACAGTAACAACGTAAGTAGGAAACAATTCAGATCCTGACTATCTAATTCAGACTGAGGAAAAAAGTAAATGCTTTCTAAGTCTCCAAAGTCTTTCTTATTTGTTTTTTTCAGTTGTCTAAGAATACTTACCAATCTATCGGTCCTTTACTCCTATTGTCTGAAGTAAGATTCGAAGAAGCTGGATACTTGAATGTCTCCAAATAAATGCTTTTTGCCTGCAAATATCTATCACGGACAAAAGGACAGCTACACTTCTATGTGGACTGAGAAGGAGAGACATAATCAGAACTTGTCTCTCCTGGAACATACAGCTTTCTGCATCACCTTTTTTCCTCACAAGACCTTCCAGAGCTGTATTTTTTAAATTATTTGTGATAGAAAAAACATAGAGGCTTTCACCTTTTCTATTACATACAATTGAGACCTGAAGTGACTGCAGATTTCTTTCTTCTGAAGGTCTTTAGCTTAATTTCTTGTGAAAAAGAATGTTTGTTTCTCTAGGTATTTCCAATTCATAACTTCTGGCTAATTTCGTCTCAATTTGACAGAACGTCAGCAGTTCCAATAGATTAAATTCTTGCTAGTTTTGTGGAAATCAGCAACTAAGGAAGCATAGGAAGAGGCACAAAGTGAGTGTTCTCAGTGAAGGAAGGTAATTACACCTCAATCTTTACCCAACACTTTAGCATGTGAATGGATTTACACTAACTACCCTGTCTGTTGTTAATTCTCCAGCCAAGTAAGTAGGTGATATGAGAGGGATCTGAGAATGTTTTCTGGAGAGGTAAATTAGGATAACAGGATACATTTCAATAGAAAATCAGTCCTCATTAGTTCAGCTGTTTATGAAACAACCTGTTTTACATTTAAATTCCATGCTCAGTGTGCTATTGAGCGCTGTGGTTAGCAGAACAAATAGTGTTTTGACATTAAAAGAGATTGAAAACTGAACCATTGAAACAGAGGGAGAAATTTAGTCAGAATTATGACAACTCTTTACTGATATAAAGCACAGAAGATCTGTAAAGAGGTATCAGACAGCAGTCTGAAAAGCAACTAGTTGAGGGGCGTCATTATGAAAGTGGAGATCTGAGCTTCCTCGCTGTCCTGAATGGAGGCCAAACCAGAACTTCAGGAAGAAGGGGTTCAAGAACTCTTTCAGTTCTGTTTGCAGTTCAGGGTTTAAAACAGATTTCCTCATACCTTCTCAGATGATGACATTTTCCTTACAAAACTGAGCTTAATCACATCAAATTAAATGACCCAACTATCCAGATGATGGCCTAAACATCTACTTTTTACATCTCTAGCCAAGTAACAATGTAACTTTGTAACTGTAATTTTTCCTGTTACCAGGTCAAATGGTAAAAAAAGATAGAAACCTCGTCCTCCAAGAACAGCAATCCTCATCCATTCTAGAAAACATGCAACCTTACTAGGGAGTTCCCTAAGGCAGCAGTCTTCGTGACAGACCTGAAAAATATGAACGTTTTGTTCATTTGATGATAAGGATCAAATATTTAAATGTCTCGTAGTTCAAGAAAGTATTTTGGGCAACACGTTTTAGACCTCAAGGATGGCACTGTACTTCCTTTCAACGTACGTAGCTCTTCCCAGTGCTGTGCCTACTCTCTACGCAATTCATTCACAGAGGGCAGTGTACCACTCCTCTGCCTCTATTTCAACAACCAGACAAGCCAAAGCAGTACCTCCCCACCTCCCCTCGGCTTATTTTCCAAATTACATTCACCTTTTCTCAACAGGTTATTTAGAGTTCTGGATGTACAGCATTGCACTTCAGAAGTATAACAGTTCTGGTATTTCTCTGTTTTGCAAAAATACCTTTCCTGATCCTTTTATGATCACATTTGCTCTCCTTTAGGATTACATCACAGTCACAGTTCATAATCATCTTGCAGTTGACAGTCATACCACATTGTTTCTGTTCCTCAGTCATTTTCAAACAAGAACATTTCCAACATATTAAAGAGTGTTAAAAATGCGTATTATAGGCATGATCTTTCACTTCATACTATGCACCTCATTTTTCTGTCCAGAGCTTCTGTCCACTATTCCACTGCTACACGTCATCTGCAACCTTCAGCTTACTTATTTTTCATGCCAACTTCCTTAACAGGAAAGCACTAAAATATTTTCAAATCTAATCTTTGAGGTATGCTAGCAGTATTCTCCCTCCCATCTAGCATTCTCTTCAGCTTTACTTATTGATTAATTGCAGCCCACCTTTCATTCCTTATTCTAAACTTCATTTTATCATCACTAGTATTTCGTCACGTAATAGTGCATTAAATGTTTTACTGAAATACAGATAAATAAGGGTTCCCACCCCTTTCTAAAAAATTAGTTGCAATGTTAGATAGCAGGTTAGTGTAGTACAATCTCTCTCTGGTAAATTCCTTATGTATTTAATCTCATTTGCTGTTCACCTCCATGCCTACAAGTATCCCCTCCCTCAAAATATTTTCTGAAGTCATGCACTGAGATCGAACTAACAAGTTTGTAGTCAGACAGATGTGTCTGCCCCACTTTCAAAGAGAGACACCACAAGTACCCTTTTCCAGCCATACAAAACAACTTATTTGACAAATTCTAAAAAAAATCCTAACCAGTGGATTTACAATTTCATGTGCTGGTTACTTCAATATTCTGAGGTAGGAATTATCAGGTCTGTTCAGTTTCCGCACATTAAGTTCTTCGCCGTTTGCTTCCACCTCAGAAATGGTAATTTCCATTTCTATATATACCCCTTCCCAAGAGCTATCCTGTCTTCCCTACACGCCCTACATTATCATCTTTACTGAAAACAACAGCAGAGCATTCATTTAGCTTTCGGGCCAGACGCAGATTACCTTTAATCACCACCCAATCATTTCCGTATGGTGTTTTCATTTTTCTTTTCTCATCCTCTCATTACATTTAGAATTACAGATCTGTTTACTATGTGTTTTGACTTTCTTTAAAAAGAGATCTACTCTTCTGCATTGGTGACAAACTTGAGCACTGAATGTGTGTTGAAGGATATTCTATAAATAGGAACAATCTCATTCACCAGTGGGAATCACTGAATTAATCCCAAAAAAAGAAGAAAGTTTAAGAACTTGTGAAACTGGCACACCCTTCAACCTGATAACTGGGCTATGGAGATCTAGCAAAAATATGTGTAAAGAAAGTAACAGAGGAGGTCCCTGCAGAAGCTATGGAGCTTTTAAATCCATTGTATATTTTTCATACATAAAACTGTATCTTCACATCGCTGGCTTTTAACAGATTTTGTTCATTCTTTCGTGTCAGTAAATATATAAGGAAACCACTAACATGAACTTCACGATTCAGAAAGCAGTTGTGTTGCTGCAAGGTATACCTAAATAGGTTAATTCTCTACTGTGACGTATACACAGGCTACCGCAAAACAGGTAGTTAACTTGTACCAACTGCTGACAAACATCCAGTACACGTATTTGTATCTTATGCTAAAATGCAGTATATGAGGTTTTTCACCCCTCCCCTAAAAAAGAAATAAGCTACCACGCAGATACTGTTATGGAGTCAGGGTAAGTTTGTGGACAACCAACACAGGCAGCTGGCATATGGTATCTTGTTATCCACATTAACCTGCTTAAGTATCAGAATCCTCTAAAACTACAAGGTTATTTCCCCACCCCACTCCCCCCAACCATTTTGGTAGCCCTCCACTGGACACATGCAAGTATGGCTGCCTTGTGCTGGGGAACACAAAACCGGGCACAGTACTATACATGCCGTCTCACAAACACTGAACAGAAGGGAATAATCATCTACCTCACCCTGCTGGCTGCTTGCTAATACCGCCCAGTATCTAATTGGCCTTCTTTGCTTCACAGGCAAACTGTTAATTGGTGTTCAGTTTGTCATCAACCAGGGTCCCCGGGTCTTTTTCTGCAAAGCTACTTTTTACCCATTCTGCCCACAGCCTATACTTACTGCATGGGTGGATTCCATCCCAGGTGCAGGACTTTGTATTTGCCTTTCATTCTTCCCTTCTTGATTTCTTTCTTGCTTTGGGTTCTTTCTTATTTCCCACTCCGCATACAGATTGTGAGCCACAGGTAAATATGGTACAAATCCAGAATTTCCAAGACAGAGACTGAAGTGTGACCCTCTCTTCCTTTCTCAGCTTTGTAATCAAGTAATTCTTAGTCATAACATGACTGTTCTATACAAAGAAATGCATACGGCATAACATTACATCTTGCAAACTCTTCAGCTATCAGCACACTGCCTTGTAGACTACTTTTAACAATCTTACTTTTCCTTTTCAGAAACCCTCAGGTTTTATTGCAAGACCTTGAAATGCTGCTCAGAGAGAGAGAAAATAGAAAGCCCTCAGTCCACCTACTGTCAGACTTCTTAGCATTGTGTATTAGCCATCCTCATTTCTTTATTTTCCCTTTATCTCCTAGATGATGACTAGTAATTTAGCCTATTGTCAGAAAGTGGAAATAAACTTGGTCCCTTATCTCAGAATGCAATTCTAGATTGCTACTAGTGCTGAAACTTGCTCCTGCTTTTTGTTATAAAATCAAATAGCTACATTACCTTGATTTGATAGCTAATGGGGGTGGGAGGTGTCCTATTTCTGAACATGTGCTATTTACAGAACAGTCTCATGTCAGTGCAAAAACACAGAAGGAGTGAGTCATCTGTATCACGTACATGAAAAACTAAAATGATTGCCTCAATACTTATAAACCCCTTGACCAGCTCTCCTATTCCAGCAACGCACCAAGAGCAGCACTGCTATGCAACACTTGGGTAAGGAGCAAACATGAATTTTCACCCTACCAGGCATGCCATATGTAGAGCATTAACTTAAACTGGGGCAAAGAAGATTTACATAATAGCTTTATACACTAATCGTATAGTCTTTGGACCTCTACAGTTGGCAAATAAAAAAAAAAAAAAAAAAGGTGCCCTATTTATCAGGATAATTACTCAGGGGATCCCACAACACAAGAGAAAACCTACATAAAATCAGTATAACATAACTTTTTTCCACATTCCCAAAATATCTTTCACAGTCTAGAAAGTACCATTATGGAAAATTCTTATGCCTTTCACGCTATCATCCAAATACCCTGTAGCAGACACCCCAAGAATATGTGGACTAATTTGAAGCAGTTCAAAGAAGGTAACTGGAAAGAACGGATGTACTGTCTACAGGCTTAAGTTTGCTTATTTAAGATTACTTGTTTGGGGAGGAGAAGTACTGTCAGTGAGGAATACGGCAGTGCTAATATAACCCAAATTTAGTGAAAACAGGTTGAAAACAGTGCAAAATCCCCAGTAAATACTCATCAAACTCATTCTAAGAACAATGCTGTAATCACCAAGACTTAAAGATTTTATTTATTTATTTATCTTTAAATTGATTCGCGGGTTACGCAAAATGAGGAAACTGCAGCATTGGCTGAAGAAAAAAGCCTGCAGTATGCTAATCGCACCCAGCTTTGCCAAGCTACTTCTGTCCTGATCTGCAATAACTCTTCATTTCAATTACAGATCCCCCTTGAAAAGGGGTCCTCACTTATGCCAGACAGCATAGCAGATTAGGGTTGAGAAAAGAGGTCCAACAGTACAAGAACACCTACCTCTTTCACTTGGAACCTCTCTTGGAGTGGAATATTGCTGTACCAATCCCTTCCCAAAGACAGTTACAGCATTAAAGGCAAACCCTAAAATTTAACAGTGAATTAACTATTTACTAAGCACAATCAACTTACACGACACTTGGCAAACCACTAACCTCTGTCCAAGCAATCTTCAAATATCCAATAAAATGAGAGACTGTGAATTAGGTATCAGTACAGTACAGGCAGGGAAATTGATAAGATTTTAGTTTAATAAATGTAACATTATTCTTTTCTTTCAAGCACACAGTGACAGAGGGTTGCAGAGAATGTGTGTTTTAAGGAGAAATTCAGTCAAAAAAAAACAGGTTACTGTTTGCAAATATGTACAAAGTAAGAACAGCTTTCTGATGCATTAGGAGAGAAATTCTAAGCATAAGGGTCAGCATGAAAAAAAGAGGATAATATGCAAGAAGAACCTGTAATAAGGCTGCAATGCAGGGAGGGAGAGAAGAAGGGAGACTAAATGCAAAGACTATTGCCAGCACCCTGGAAGGCAGCTGTCAAATGTCTTGATGACTGTTGAGTAGCTTTGCCCATGGAGGATAATTAGCTCAATAATCAAGGTACTTCAGCACACAAACAGTTGTTCTTTTTACCGCAGTGGGACTATTCATGGACTTAAGAGTTAAACATAAAGTAAATAATATATGAATGAGGTGGAACCAATCAGAAGACATCACAAGTGATTCTTCAATTGAGACAACACATTCCCCCACTGGTACCCATGCAAAGACAAACCAGGAGGCTGTTCAAAAGTCTTGCAGGAACTATCTCCAGAGTAAAGCCAGATGGTTATTCAGGTAAAGACCTTCCTTCCCTTATCTACACCACTGCTGCTTTCACATTTGATTAGTGCAAGTCACACTTTACAGAATCATAACTTAAATCAGCATGATCGAATTTCTGTAGCTATACATCCAGATCACAGCTGTGAGATTCCTATGTCCCAGTTGTGAGCTGTGTCATTGGGAAAGCTGCGACTTCAACACCCAAGATGTGGACTTTAAGAGACATGCCACTGTTTGATTTCCATCACTTCTTATACAGTGCTGCTGCGGTGGCAGGTCTTGCTCCAAGTAGGTGTTCACATACAAGGAGAGTAATTTGGCTTTCAAGCCCCAAGAGTCATTGTCCATCTTTGAGGAAAAGGTAGGAGGATGAATGGAGGAATGATAAAGGCCCAGTCTGGCCCACGAGCTGCCATATTGATCAAGCTGCTATAAATCACTTAAAACAGACTCACATATGAGATGGAAATTTTACCACTGATCATATTTAGCATGTTTCTCCTGCCTGCACACTGATATTGGAAAACAAAGTTCTAGACAACCAAACCTCTGCTTATTCTAAAGAGCACTTAACCACACAAGAGAGGTTGCTTATGCAGGATGTTCACCCTAAGGGGATTTTCTTTCTTACCCTTTGGGATTTTCTTTCCTGTTTTCCCAGATCTAACTGTCCTAGAGGTATGCTGGAAAGCCGACTTTTGTTCAAAAGTTCTTGGTGTACAACTCACAGAGCAGACACTTTTTGAGCCAGAGTTTGTGCAACAATCATGCTCTTAAAGAAGGTTAAATTGGGCTCCTAAATCCAATTCCTTGACAAACTTGAGTTGGAGGAGGCTACTGTCTGGATTTGGGTGGCCTGTACTCATGCTTCATGGAATAAAAGAAAAAAAAAAAAAAGTCGTTTAATCCCAAGTGGATAATTTTAAAATATTCTCTATTTATTTTTTATTTAGAAATTAATGACATTTCTCATACAAACTATCCAAGTGAAAAAGTGCTACTTACTAGTAGGCACAGACTCAAAGTCCTTCGAAGTACAGAAAGAGCAATTAAGGCTTAGTGGAAGCCTACAGAACACGTGAAAACTTATTTTCCCTTTTTCATTATTTTATTATAACCCTTCTTTCCAAATTTGGTTATATACACAGACCTCAAAAAGCACTAACTTCACGCCAATGTCTGCCATCTCTTTGTTACCCACACAGAAAAGATGAAAATATATTGTACTTTCTACTCTTCTTTTTTGCTGTAGAAAAAAGTAAGTTTTTATTAAGACTCACATAGCATCATAGAATTATAGAACAGCCCAGGTTGGAAGGGACCTCAAAAGATCATCTGGTCCAAACTTTCATGGGAAAGGGAGCCTAAATGAGATTATCTAGCACCCTGTCCAGTCTCAATACATAACTTTAATTGTCACATAACCAGAACATTCTAAGAACTGCCACCCAATAAGAAGCAATGAAGAACAAAACATGTTTTCCTGAAAATATATGAGTAAATGAAAACAAGGAGCAATATTTAAAATGTTTTCCTTCCCCCATTATCTTATCCATTACTGATAATGCTATAATGGATTCGATAGTATTTACAAGTCAAATGATTAGTGACTTCATAAACTAGTACAGCATAAACTTACATACCACAACATATTACTAGATAAATGGACAGTAACAAGAAATCCCTGTAACTAGCTTTTTGGTTAAAAATCAATCCCCATTATAAAATAATTTGGATATTGTACTAAATGTGGATAAAATGTGCTATTATTGACTATCCTCATTAAAAACACAAGCAGCAGATCTAATAAACAGCAACAACATTAATTGGCTGGCTGGTTTCAAAAGAATTAAGAGCATATCAGAAAATGCCCCTGAAAGGAAAGTAGGACTCCTGGATCCGCAATCTGGCAGGGAAACTCAATCCATAAGAGAAAGTCAAATTGCCTTCTCTTGCTAAACACAGTGTGACAGAATTGGTGATAAATAAGTAAGCTCTGTTTTGCAAATTATCGAATGCAAAGCAAAGTACTGTGGGCATGTCCTGCAGTGGTTTACATCCCACTTCACTGACTATGTTGATTACCATTTTATGAGCACAGACAAGTCCTTTGCTTGTCCACAATTTTTTTCCCCAGAATAATTCTGCTTCTCACTCCAAGATATAGCTGAGCTCCTAGTCACTGTTCTGCATAATAGTCTCTTTTAGTAGCTCTGTACTATTTAGTTTTGCAGCAGGAAAACTATTTATTCAAGCAGCAGGACCTTCTAGAGATTGCTATTTCTCCCAAGGTTAAAATGAAAACCATATCTGCATTAGGAAAAATGACAATTTTTCCCAGAAATCATGGATAGACTGAATGTGCCAAGTACGTGTTGCTGTATTATAACCAAATATCAAGTTAAGTGAAGACCACACATAGCTCAGCCAATTATTTTCCCACCTTGCTATCCAGAATCACATAATTTTCCAGAATCAGTTTCTACCCTGAAATACAATTTTCCAAATGGAAAATCATCCAGGTTCAAGACAAAATTTAGATTTTTCCCATTTGTCTAACTTTTTCAGAAAGCCTTAGGTGCACAAATATTCATTTCTCTATTCACCTCTCTTACTCTCACTATTGTTTTTTTCCTTGTTTTAGTGACCAATGAACAAGCTAAAGAATTCTCCTCTTTTCTCTCCCATCAAAAAAAAAAAAAAAATGAAAAAAAATAGTTACCATGGGAGAATCAGACTGACACCTGACTAACTAAGGCCCTCCTGAGCACACACAACATTCTCATGTCAGTAACATAGAAAGAAATAATGTGCATTCCCCAGGAAAAGTTCCCAGGAGATGGGAATGCTTCCGTTTAACTCCTTCGAAGGCAAGAATACTAGAAACATGCATGAAGCTGCCCTGCTACCATATGCTCCTGGGTGTAATTAGTCAACCAGAAACTTTCCCTTGGGAATGACAGAGAAGAAAAGAATGGGATCACTGCATAAAATGGGAATGAACAGGTCATGTCAGTGAAGTAAGAAAATAACAAACTTCCTGGCCTTCCAGGCAATTTTCTTCTGCAAGATAACAGATAATGTGTAAGAAATAGATGTGCAAGGACCAACATGTAATGATACACCTGTTTTCTATCACAACTACTAAAGCTCCTTTGGGAGGTGGTGATTAAAAAAAAACCAAACCTCTAAGTTGCATTTCCACAACTCTCTTACAGTTTTTGAAGCTCAGAGCAGGCTCCTTCCTAGGGTCGTGAATCATAAAGGGCTAAAATATGGAAAATTAAACACATTCCTGATAAATGGTAATTAGTGCTCGGCCACCCCATAAGCTGGTCTAAATTTTCGCACCTCCCGCCCCAGATTTTCAAACAATTCCAATTACAGTCAGACCCCTATAATAGGCAAATACTAATACAATGCCACTCAGTATTCAGTTACCCTACATTCAAAACCGACCAGTTCCTGCCAACAGAAACTTTCAAAGATTTTTCAAGCAAAAGCAAGTGGCTCTGAGCATAGCCTGCAAGATCCAGCAGGCATAATAGTTTTGTCAGTGCTAGCTAGTTACAGGTATGCTAAGAATCACAGAATTAAATACTGTCCGTTAAAGCACCTTGCCTTTTCTAGGTAAATCAGACGGGAAGAACAGAACATCAGGGCTACAATTCAGGACTAGGATGAAAAATTTTAAGCACAGGAACAAGACACATGTATTCACAACCAATGCTGATGAAACCAAACTGATCCCTTTTAACATTGCTTATGTTAAGCAGTGTTAAAGACCAGGTCATATGAGGAGAGGCTGAGGGAGCTGGGCATGTTTAGCTTGGAGAAGAGGAGGCTGAGGGGAGACCTCATTGCCCTCTACAACTACCTGAAAGGAGGTTGTAGAGAGGTGGGGGTTGGCCTCTTCTCCCAGGTGAATAATGACAGGACCAGAAGAAATGGTCTGAAGTTGCGGCAGGAGAGGTTTAGGTTAGATATTAGGAGGAATTACTTTACTGAAAGAGTGGTCAGGCACTGGAACAGCCTGCCCAGGGAGGTGGTGGAGTCACCATCCCTAGAGGTGTTTAAGAAACGTCTAGATGTGGCACTTCAGGGCATGCTCTAGTGGCTGAGATTGTAGGTTGTTTGGTTGGACTCGATGATCTCAAAGGTCCTTTCCAACCATGAAGATTCTATGATTCTGTGTTCTTGTTGAGCTCTTCATATGTTCACTTGAGGTCTTTTCTTCTACCCTACAGAAAGTTTTCTACCTGCTGTCTTAGATTCCATACTCATGCAAAATAAGGTGTGCTGTTATGACTTGCTCGCTTGCATTTCCCTCTGTGATTGCTGATAAGTCACCCCACTTCATATACAGGATGGCTGAAAACTGGTCTATCATGTGGCCTGGCCTCTTTTCCTAGAAATTCTTATTGCTGTCTGCAATGGCAGATGGGAGTTAATGCATGTAATACTAGATGGGATTTATTTACTTCAGATTTTGCAGCTATAAAATATTTTTTTCTTTCTTGTCCCTTTCTATTACCTCTTTTTAGGACAATCATTTTTATAAATCAGATATATAGATAGGATATTCAATAAATCTGGAGCATGGGCCTGAAGCGGGGTTGTGGTAGTGGCAGATGACTGATAAGTAAACAGGGGAAGATGCCTAAGACAAATTGTTGAAATCATGGCTTTCTGAAAATCTCAAAACGGTTATTTTCTTTGACATAAAAAACTCAAGCAATTGGATTAAAGCAAAATCTCAGTTTTTAAAACTCTATGGTATAGCTCTGAACATATCATGAAAACGTAATCCATGTGTTCCATAAGTGTTCTGAACTAGAGATAAATAAAAGCCTACTTTAAAAGCAAATAAACACACATGATATTGCATTATTTTTATTTTTTAATTTTTTAAGTAACTGGTGCTGATAGTGAGAGTTATATAAATAATTGATACTTAGTCAAGTATCTGAGCTTCAGAAAAAAGTTCACGTGAGATCAAAGAGAAAAAAAAACAACTTGAAAAGGTCACACTGAATGGAAGGTACGTTTGATGCTTCTGCATACTGGTAGGAAAAGAAGAAGAAAAAAAAAAAAAGAAGCCCTTTTGCCCAGTAGCCCAGTGCATTCACCCAGGATGCTAGAGACACTCTCAGCTCACTCCTTCACTTGAAGTAATCTGACCATTCAGCTTCTGTTGCACACACCTACTTATTATACCAGACTATCCCATTTTGATGTTGTTTTTACTTTGCAAGTGTAGTTCAACTTCCACTCAAGTAGGAAATAAAACCTAGGCATCCCACTCCAGAAAAGAGCAACACAAACCATGAAGAAATCCAAGAGTATAGGTCTTTCTACCCTTCTTGGTACAGCAAAGAGAAATAATGTGCTTTGCAATAGTTATCACACTAATACTGTCTGCAATCTTAAATCAGTTTAAGCGAATCTAAATCCGAACTGTCACCAAGAACTGCAGTATTGTCTTCCTTCTTACTTCAAGTTCCTATTTCTGCAAAACTTCTGTGAATGGAAGAAAGGCTGCCTTTTAGGCATTTGGCACAATACACTTCAAAAGGCAGAGACATGACAGAGGCGGATAGTCCAATCTGATTGACAAAGCTGCATCCAAAGTTGCTGCCACCAACTGCCAACAAACTGCTGCCTCAGTCACCAACTGAGGAAGCTGAGACTCAGCCAACTGAGTTTGAAGGGAAATAGGTCAAAATTCCTTGCCATACTTACTCATCAACTCCTAGGATGCTATAACAAACTTATATAATAGGAGAGTCCAGATTTTCAGAAACACTATTCATAAATCATCTTTAAAGGCTGAAACACATGTTTATTTCTCTTATTAATTTTATTCTTTTGTTTTTGAAAAAGTGTTTTTTTTCCCTAGCACCTATAATAAAGATTGAAATTAACTCAGCTCAATTTTACATACTTCCTCATTCAGGCTTTATGAAAATGATTCTATCAAACACAGAAAAATAAATGTCTACCTGTTTGTATGAGTGATATCGCTCTAGAATTCACATTTGTTAAATATGACAACAGAAGGAGCATAAATTTTGTGTGGATGCTACAGCAATCTTTATTTTCTGTGATTTAATAATTTTTTTAACAACTGAGCTGTAGTAAAAACACATACATACACACACATTATATATACACACACACACACAAGGACATACAAACATGCACCTGCACACACTATATGGAATCCAAATAATATTTGGCTTCAGTTTATAACAATTAGCTAGTATAGCTACTAAGACTATTTAGCAGTCTTTTAAAACTTTTTTAAAAATGAAAAATATTTCTTATTCTGGTTGTGCTTTCAAAATAGGTTCCATGATGTTCCATGTCACACATTTCATTCCATTAGAATTACGCTGTTTAAATTTAGCCATTTTCAAGATACAAATGGTTACTTTATTGCTATTTAGGCAATTTAATTTCTATATAATATTTTATTGTGATCAGCATCACTCTCTACAACTACTTGAAAGGACACTGTAGAGAGGTTGGTGCTGGTCTCTTCTCACAGGTAATTAGCGATAGAACAAGAGGGAATGGGTTCAAGCTGCAGCAGGGTCGGTTTAGGCTGGACGTTAGGAAAAAATTCTTCACAGAAAGAGTGGTTAGACACTGGAATACGCTGCCCAGGGAGGTGGTGGAGTCACCATCCCTGGATGTGTTTAAGACTCGTTTAGATGTGGTGTTAAGGGATATGGTGTAAGGGAGAACTTTGTGGAGTGGAGATGATGGTTGGACTCGATGATCCCAAGGGTCTTTTCCAACCTAAATGATTCTATGATTTATATACCATGCAGCACCTATGACTGGGCAAGCCTCTACTGATCAGAACAAGGAGATTCACAAAACAGAATCCCATTCCCACCATCATGTTTTATTTACCTCCTTAAAATACCACCACAAACTCACAACAACTCATGTTAGTGGAGAAATTTCCTTAAAACATCTTGAATATGCCAGTCTTCAATTCACCATGTTCTTTACCGATTCTACCCTTGCAATTTCCTGATGTAGGATACTGGATAAAGAACAGTTGATGAGGAGTTCACATACCCTGGCAAAATCTAAGTGTTATGTCTCTATACTTCTCCCTTCCCGTTTTCATTTGCTGTGCGGCCTAGTCACTTTTACACCTTCTTCTTTCCTGCTCCCATTACATCTATCTTTTTCTTTATATGATCTCCCCCAGCCATTCCAAGATTACATCCACGAGTCCTCTAGAAGTACTTAAAGATCAACAGTGTTTTCCTCATTCCTGATGAGGGCCAAAACTTAACTTATTCCTGAGGTTTGACCAGAGCAGAAACATCCAGAATCCAGATGAGTCTTTATTCCTCTTCATCTTCAACCTCTCTTGCCCTCAACCATGGGCGCTGAATCAAAAACCTCCTTCCTGGTATCATAAGGAAGAGCTACAATTGAAACAAGGAAGTACCTACACTTCAAAGATCACATTGTTATTTGACATCTACAGTGCTGTACTTAGAGAAGCTTTTATACTATTCTTAAGTCTCCTAGGTGGTGGTGATTTTCAACCCTGACCCTCAGTTTCTACAAACACTGCACAAGACCACTGAATGAAGATCTACACTTTTATTGAGAATTAACTTCTAGCCTTTAGTATAGCAAGGAAAAGCTTAAAAAATGAATCTTAAAAGTTTAAGGAAAGAAAGTAAATAAAGGCCCAGTACTTATTTCCATGGTTTTGAATCCCATCTTTGCTTATTGGAGAGAAAGCAGGGATGCAATTCTTACCTGGAATTGACAGTAACACTGCAAAAAGAAAAATGCAACCCTTCCGCTCATCAAGACAACTGCTGCCTTGCAGTAAGAATTACATCTGCAGACTTAGGTGATGGGGGTAATTATTTTATAGCAAACTGGATTCTTGCCCACTCAAGGCAGAGAGAAACATAAATAAAGGCTCCATTCCTGACATGTGGAATTGCCCACAGACAGTTGATAGTGGGACAGGAACTTTGGTTCCAACTGATGACTTCAGTGAACTGAAGGAGTTCTAGTTATACATGAACCATGAAGAACACAGCTTGAGCTTTGAGGTCCCACCTTGGAGTTTTTCTGTATTTTACACTGACTAACTCCCAAGCTCAACAAACTTATTCTAGAACTCATTAGGGGAAAAGCATAAACCCACTAACATAACTTTTACAGTAATTTTGTGGATTTGTCTCACTTTGCAACATCTATTCTTCACATTTCTCATTGCAGTTTTACACATTCTTAAATGAGTTTGTTTAACAGTTCTCTTGGACTTTCTACAAACAAACCAAATATCAGATTTCCCACATTTCCTATGTTAAAATACATCTTCCATCAGTTCAGAGTACACTGAATTGTTGGTACCTTAAAGAAATAACCACAAGTCCTTGAAAGCAAAGGCTAGATAGCTACAGCTTTGACCCTGACAACATATTTTCAAATGCTTAACTTCGTCACCAAGAGTAGTCCATTCTCTACAAGATTACTTGCTTTACTAAAGTGAATGCATGGCTTATGTGTTTGCAGAACTACAGCCCAAGTGAAGAGAAACTGCATTCTGAATATTTTGTTATCTCAGTGTTGCAGCTCCTGCAATTACTACAAGTTGCCTGATATTTGTTTTTCTTCTTCCAAATCACAAGAGCTTTAAGAGCTTGAAGAATTGAACCATAACAGCTCAAAACCCCAGATGTAAATAAGAAGAATCTATTTTAAAATTCTATGTTTTTATAGCAACCTTCTGATTTTAAAACTAACACAAGAGTGTCCTGCAAGGACTGATTTAATTTCTCAGTTTGCACGTGGATTCTGATAGCAGCTGGGAAACTTCCATGAAGTGTAGTATTTAATATTTTCCCCCAGCCCCCATTAACCCTTTAAATAAATAGAATGTTACAAAACCTTAAATAGAATTTCCTAGCACAATGGGAAGTTCTGTTCCTTTTTTCAATTAAAAAAACGGAAAAAGATACACTGCTAGAACAGGAGCAAACACAAGCATGGTTTACGGCAGTATTTGTTCAAATTTTACCACTTCCAATCAAAAAAATGAAAACATACATTACCCTATATTACACTATTTTACACTTCTGTAATCAACTGATACAGACAAAATACTGAAGTGGACTTGCTATTTCCCCCTAAATCCAATACTATCCCCACTTCATTACACTCCTACAGCTCACTGGGCATGTGGAAACAACAGCTGCTCTTGAGACCACATGAAATTCAAACAGCGCTTAGATTCTGAGAGGTGGAATTCTCCGTAGAAGAAATGAAAATACTGAGATCTCATTGTAAATTACTACACTTGTCAAATTAAGTATTCAATAACAAAATACGAGACATCACATACAGTTAATCAAGACTTTTTTTGTCCAGTGTTCTGCAACCAGCCAAGTCTAGAAATATGCAGCAAAAGAGTGTGAACACACTTGAGATAAAACTTTTCCAAGGCCTCCTACTAGTCTTGAAACTGGGAAGAGAACTCAGATTAAACTTAATCAGAGCTATTCAAAATTTAGCTTTATGTGGGGTTTCAGTTGTTTACTAAGGCTGCAATTGCTGACACTCCAACAAAAATTTAAATATTGACAGGGAACTACTCAAAACAGATTTATGAAGACAGCTGATGAGATATTAGCGATGAATGACAATTTAGGAGCCTAGTTTTTGCCCATTCTGCTTTCACAATCCCAAGAAGAGTGATACCATTTCAAGTTCTTAGGGTTTGTTGTGGTTTAACCTCAGTCAGCAATTAGGACCACCCATCCACTCGCTCACTCACCTCCCCCCACTCTCCCCCCAGTAGGGTAGGGAGAAGAAGGAGAAATGGAGAGGAAGGGGGGGAATAAACACCAACCACAAAAAAACTCATGGGTTGAGAAAAAAAACATTTAATACAACAGTATCAGAAAAGGAAAATAATAATAATGGTAAAAGGACATACAAAATAAAACAATACAACACAAGTTGCTCTCACCACCCAGTGATTGGTTGCCCAGCCCATCCCAAGCAGTGACCATGGATTCTTGTCCCCTGGCCAACCCCCATTTATATACCGAGCATGATGTCTATGGTATGGAATATTCCTTTGACCAGTTTGTTCTGCTTATGCTCCCTCTCAAGCTTCTATGGGAAGCTGAAAAAGTCCTTGACTAATGTAAACATCACCTGACAACAACTAAAACAATATGCATTATCAGCATCATTCTCACACCAAACCCGAAATACAGCAGCTACTAAAAAGAAAATTAACTCTGTCTCAGCTGAAGCCACGACAGGGATCAAAGGAAGAAACAGAAATGCACATCGCATTTTCGGTGAGAAAAGAAGAATGGACAAAGAAAACCAACTTTTTCTGCAGGCGCTTCTTTTCCATATCAGTTTTGCTTTTAGACAAGCTCCCCTGGAACCCAAATAGAGGATACAACCAAAAGCTCTAAGCTTTCCCATCACTGTATATCCCTTTGATGCTCCAGAAACAGATTTAAAGTCTGGACAATTTTTTTCCTTTTCCTTGCCTTTCTCCCCACAGTCTCCCATGCACACAGTCCTGCTGAATCCCCTGTATTTGAAATAGATTTAGAATCTCCCTTGTGAATTCCCCTATGATAGGAAGAAAATAAAAAGCCATTCTATGAATCTCTAACCAAGTATTGCTATGGCAACAAACATAATTCAGAACTTCTAAAGTATTTTCTAATGGCAAGTATTTATACAGACAAGTTAGTACATAGCTTTAAAACACTCAGAAATGTGTAATCAATCAGGAGGGATTATTGATAAAAAAAAGACAAAATGAATTTCAAATATAACATTAAAAGGTTTAAACTGCTACTGTTTCATCTAGTACTTAGATAGGACAATGATGATTATAGAAATGCTTGCTTGACCAGGTGAATGAACAAGCATAGCTTTGGGCACTGAAGTATAGAAATTTCTACAATGATCAAGCAATGAATTCAAATAAAAGAGCTGTAAAATGGCACCTCCTTCTCTAGTTTGATCTTCCATAGTGTTTACAATTATACTTTAGTGCAATTTTCAGTGGCACAGAAACTCCTCATTAACTTTCTTAACTGATGGATCAAGATTAAAAACAATGATGTTTTCCAGGGAAAGCAACGGGCTGTGACTCAAAGAGATACGAGTTCGATCTGTAACTGGGTCAAGACCTACACAATTTGGTTAAATAACAGTTGTTTCAGTTTCCCATCTATATGAGATAATACTAGCTTTCCCCTAATTCGTGGTCCAACTTTCATTGTTATTAGGTCATGAACTTTTCCAGGCAAGAACTGTTTTTATGACATTGTTGTAGAGGGACAGTGCAGAGATTTCGAACTGTGATTATCAGCAGGTTTCAAACTGTGTATCACAGTTAAAAGACTAGTAGTAAACTAAAGTGTTGACTGTGGCCCTAATGATTCAAAAGAGCTGTGGCTGCAATAATAGAGTATATAAACATTATTTGTAAGCGGAATTGAGAGGAAATGGTGACAACACATATAACCACAACTGGTTTTGATCAAAAAGCTTCATCTGCATTACAGAAAGTACAGTGACCACCTGTCCAGAAACTGCTCATAATAGGGGGAGCTGATAAGCAATCTGTGCTACTACTCATTTTTTTCCTATTCTGCCTCTCCTTCCCTTTCTATTTTCAGAAGAGCTGAGTCTAAAAATAAGGTGATCGGCACATAGCACAGCACTGCTTAAATGATATTTTGTTTAGAGAGCCTCTTCCTCAACAAAAAGGTTCAGAGAAACTCCTTATTACAGTTTCTACAAGTTTACCTCACAGACTTGAGATCACCTGTTTTTATACTATATATTGTATATATTACTATATATATTACTGTTTCTGATTCGAGCAAAAGTTGACCTACTCTATTAATCTCTCAACACTAATTCTAACCTCCCAAAGGACATTTCAAATACTTCAATAAAGCCAGATAACAACATCTACGTGTGATCAAATGGACTACATGCCCCTCGTCCAACGTAGCAAGGCAATTCCAATACTACAACATCTATCAGCAGGATAAAGGGAATGTACTCCTTTGATTATGCAAAGTATAGAGACTCTAAATTCAATTAGCAGTATATGGTGGGTAGGAATTTATCCATTTATCCAAT